>NC_060269.1:134116882-134422667 GCF_021613505.1 Equus quagga
TTTCTCATCTTAAAATGGGGATGATAATAATAATAAACAATATAATTGTTTTGAGGATTAAATGAGTCAATCCATGGAGAGCAAAGCTCTTGGAATTATTCGGGTACACAGTGAGTGCTCAGCAAATGCTGACTTGTTTTGTTAGCTCCAGCTTCTGTACCTCTGCTCATTTCATTAACCCCTTTATTAAAGTCTAATGAACATCCCACCTCCTGTGGTTACCCCAGCCAGCCACAAGACACCTTCAAAGTGCAGCATAAAACCCGGAGCCATGGAAAGCAGTAGTCCCAGGTTCAGATCTCATGCTTGGCTTCAGCAGTATGTGTCCATGGCTGGTTTCTTCACATCTCTGAACCTCAGTTTTCTCATCAGTAAAATGGGTATGTAAGGTTCTCCAGACTTCAGGGCTATCACTTCAATACCCATCTAAGGGAGTCGGAGCCCCCATGCTACGGCTCTGATAGGATGCTTCTCTCCCCACATTTCTGAGAGCCTTTTAGGGAGTGTTCCAGCGTTGCCAAAGGCAGTGCCAGCTGCTGCCTGTCAGCCCTCGCTTCAGACTCCTGTGGGCATCTCTTCTGCTCTCCGCTTACTGTCTTGTTGTAACCATTTCTCCCAGCCGCTGTCTTCCCTCCTTTCTACTGTGCTCCAAGCATGAGAAACACACCTTTTCTGTTTCCTCCAAACACAGAAAACACAGCCTGTGATGTTCAGTAAGTCTTGACTGGAGGCCTGAACAGAACATCAAGAAGTCTCGGTATTAAAAAGGACAGTTTCAACAGGACTATCAGATGTCTCCACTCCCAAAGGCCATCGGGCTTACCCCTTCTTGGGAGGCTCCACTGAGAAAGAAAGAGGGGATAGAGCTTCTTGAAGGATGAAGGGACGAGGAGGATGCAGGGATTGGTCGCCTAGAGAGCTCCAGGTGGTACAGCAGCAGTCCATGGAACCGCACACCATGGGAGCTGATTCTGAGAATGTCGCCCATGAAAAGAGAGGGGCCTTTGCCCAGGAATAGTCAAGTGAGGGGACCCAGAGGAGGACCACTGCAGAGGCTTTGTCAAGGCCAGTGACCACATGGAAGCCGAGTCCTCATAGCTGGCTGTGACCACTGCCTCCACAGCACCTGTGGTTCTGGTCAGTGCAGGAGAGGGCCAGCGCCTCGGCCACCAACTGTGCAGCCAGAGTGACACCTGTGCATGCCATGGGACTGCTTGGCATCATCCACCTGCCCTTGTGAATACCTACGCCTTTCCAAATGGCCCAAGAAAACATGAACCTAATGGTCAATGGGCAGGGACGTCTAGCTGGGAGATGGGGGTACAGGAAGCATCCTCCCCTGTTTCAGAGGGAACTGAACACCTCTCTTAGGGGTTTGTGACACCCCTCTTGATGTCTGAGACCAGCTCTTCTTTCCCCATTGGACAGGAACAAGCGACACTGTTCCCAGACAGCGTGGCACTCATGTCCCCTTTGCCCAGCCCACAAGAGCTCTAGCCAGAGCCTGAGTGCTGCTTGGAGGAGGTGCTGGGCACTCCCAGGCGGGCTCTGCTGCACTGTGAAAAGGCCTCACTGCTGTACGATCCTGTAACGATGGAGAAAGGACGTTATGCATTTGGCAAAACCTATAGAACTGCATGACACAGAGCAAACCCTAAGGTAAATGATGGATTTAGTAGTAACAATGTACCAACATCTGTTCAACAATTGTGACAAATCCAGCACACTAATGCAAGATGTTAATAACAGAGGGAACTGGAAGAGGGGAGGGGAAGCAAGTGGATGAGAACTCTGTACTTTCTGCACAATTTTTCTATAAACTTAAAGCTGCTCTAAGGAAGAAAGTCTATTAATTTTTTTTAAAAAGGCACTAACTTTGTGAACTTCCCTTGGAATGAAAAGCATGACCTTACCCATCAGAGGCAGCATCATTTGAAATGTCCAATCATCCCTGCACAGGGGAATAAAGCCTACGGGAGCAAACTCACACTTGGGCACGGCCCCTCCAGCCCTCCCAGTCCCCAGAGTGGTGGCCTCAAACCAAACCACCAGCCTGTCATGCAAAGTCCCCAAGGCAGAACCGCTAGAGCTCCTCCCATCATCAGAGAGCCTAGACTCCTCCTTAATTATAATGAGTGGTGCTGTCCCCACTAAAAGCTCACATTCAAGTGTAAATAAATTGGGCTGGTGAAGATGGCTGGGGTTTTGGTATTACATACCAGCTGCTCCCAGGGCTGGGAATTATTTCCTTACAAAGGTGAATACTTTCTCCAGGGCTGCATCCCACCAGCAACATTTGCCACGCCTGCTTCCTGATGGATGGGTACCGAAGACCACAGCCAGATATTCTGCATGCCCCATTGGGCGAGCCACCGTGAAATCTATCCAGAACTGATGAAAGCTACATCTGCCCACTCCAACTTAGCCAATTTGTCTGCCCAGGGGGAAAAAAATTACGTTGAAAAGAATGGCCAATTTTAAAACAGAGGTTGCTTTTTCATTATTGTGAACCATTTAGTATAAAGGGATATTTATCACCCTTTGCTTACTTCATTCCACTCTGGTTGCTAAAAATAAGGAGGCCAACGTTCCCACTATCCTGAAGGTGGTTAGACTTGTGTTAGCAAGGCTCCCAGGGGACTGAGTAGCATCCAAGGGTGTACCAGGAGCACTGCCAGATGAAATGTTTACAAAGTCCCCCCAAAAGATGCCTTAACAGAAGCAAAACAGCCATAGATCATGACAATAAAGGAGGAAGGAAGATCTGGTGGTTTTAAAAAATAAAAGCATCCCTAATGCAAAATTTTCCCTCTGTGCAGGACACCCAAAGGAATGTTTCTGGTAGGCTGTCCCTCCTCTTTCCACCTTCGGATTATCCCTTCATCTACCCCATTCCTTCTGCCCCTCCGATAATCTTGGTGGGTATAGGATTCTCCACTTTCTCTGCTCCAATGCACATCTTTACAAGAGAAATCCCAGAAAGGCATTTACTACCACTTCCTCCCCACATTCATGTCCAGGAGGAACACAAGGCCTGGCCTGTAGGAGACGCTGGATAAAGGTTTGTTGACTGAGCAAAGAAAGATGGGCCTCAGTGGCCCCATTCACAGATAGGGAGAAAGCAGCTCACTCCATAACTGATGATGTCGTGGTAATAACCCACGAAACCGATAAAAGGAGACAGATACAACCAAGAAGATCGATCTGGCTCTTAATCCCGTGACCCTGCCACAACATGGTTCTGCTACCGGCGGCTGGTGGCTTCACAGTTGATAGTCCAGCTATTGGCTGATGCATGGAGATCAGCCTAGACTAGCAGGCAACCTCTAGCTGTGTGCTCAAGAGGCCTTCAGCACAATTCCCTGAATATATTAAAGGAAAGTTTCTCAATTCACCAGGAAACTCAAAACTAAGAAAGGGTGTTGATGATGGTTGCAAATAATGAATGTATAAATGCCACTGGATTGTACACTTTAAAATAGTTCAATGCTAAAGTTTATGTATTTTACCACATTTTTTTTAAAGCATGATGTGCCTTAACTTCTGATAGATTTTGATTCCCTACCAAGTCCCTTCTTGCCCTGTAATTCTACCCCAGGCCCCCCCTTAGCCTGAGAAGAGGTATTTCTGAAGGAGAAGCAGTGGCTTCTTTACGAGGGTGGCTCCTACACTATTCCAAGAAGTCCCCAAGACCCCAGAAGACGGAGCTGAAATGGGCTGGACAAATGGGTACGACTAGAGCCCCAGCTTTCTTTAAAAAAATATTCGTACGCTGCTTCTGGACTTAATATACCACAAACATTTTCTCCTATCCCTTCAATATGATTGTTAGTATCTGCATAATATTCCATTTCTGAAAGTATCCTAATTTGCCTTAAGGTTCTGGTTGTGTTACCAAAGCAAATTGGGTCCGGTTCCTGGTGAGTTGAAATCAGAGCCTTCTCCAGAGGTAGTTGTCACACAAAGTAAAATTTATTTGCGGCAAATAGGAGACCACGTGGAATCTTCTCCAAAGGCACAGCTGCCCCCCACCCGCCTCCACAGAACACCGGGCAGCAGGGGCCTTTTATTTCAGATGGGGAATGAATATTCAAAAGGGAGAGGTGGGCATTCAATTGCGCAGGCTCAGTTGGAAGACGTGCTTCCGTATACATCGCATGTTATGGTAATAAGAACTAAGCTCCTCCTGAAGCAGAGATCTTAGGACTAAAATGAAGTAAAGGGCGACTTCAGGTCATCTCTCTGCTCATCTGCACAGGCGCTGCTCTGGCTGCTCCTGGCCTGATCTGGTTCAGGGTGGTTGGTGATTGTATCTCTTAACATCACAAAAAAGAAAAAAACAATTTAGAGAAACAGTTACATGCTTCCGAAATCTCCCTTGAGTTACTCAGGCAATTAGTCGGTGCCGGATGGTTCACCTTTATAAATATGCTGCAGTGAACATCTTCATATGCACATCCCTGTGTCCTCTCTGGGTATTTCCAAGGCTATTTTTAGTGTCCCCAGAGAGAGCCCCCTCTTTTGCCCCACCACTGTGTCCCCCAAGCCCTGCCCAGCAAAGACCCCAGGGCTCACCTTGGCTCAGTCTGCCCAGTGGAAGATCCCCAGAGATCTCCACAGAATTTCTCCTCAACCCTGCTACGTCTTCATTGGCAAATACATTCCTTCCCTTAGAGGGGATTTATTGATCTTAGTTTGCCACTTCAGCCAGCCCTCCAGAAAGCAGTTACAAACATTGTTCTAGACTTGGACGGTAAACCAGGGCATGGGCAAGGAAGGTAAACCCAATATTTAATCAAAGAAAAAAGGAAAAACGCCTTAGTGGGGGCTCTCTGCGCAAGCAATAAATTCATCTGAGTTCTTTCCTTTGCAATAAATTCATCTGAGAATGGTACTGGCTTAAGTCATTTTTAAAGCTCTTTCTCTTTAAAAAAAAAACAAACGTGAAGGGACGTGTGTTTTATGCCATGAGATAGCTGCAGAAGGTTTGTGCTTCGTTTTGCTCAGTATTAATCTCCACATTCAAGTCAACGCTGCTGGGGCTGAGTCAGCGCCGTTCCTTTAAGTGACCTGATTCTGTAATTCCATTATTAATATTATGAAAATAGCTTTCCTCTACACTATTTTGTGCTATCGATGGAAAACCACAGTTCCAAAATGCATTAGCCGTGGCCGGCTCCAGCAAGATTATTTGCATCAATATAAACCGAGTTAATCATCGGCCAATTTGAATACTCAGTCACGTGGCGCCCGCACCTGCCCGGGGCTCAGCCGCACCTCGCTGGGGGGCCTCGCATTTCATTTGGGTCCCGCATTCTGTTAAACACGGCAGAGTTTCCTGCTCGCTATGCTGCAGCATCTCGCCATTTACTTCGCAATTTTTCCTCTCCTTCCCTGACAGAGAGGTATGCCGGTGCCCAGCCCCCTAATCAGCAAGTCAGAGGTGGTAAATGGCATGTGTTAAGACGGATAAGCAGAAAGAGAAAGAGAAAAAACAGAAAGAGAAAAAGAAAGGTTCATTAGGAAAAATAACGAGTCCAGGAAGAATAAATGTCAGAACAGCAAAAAACACCTCTTATTTTTTCACATTATTAAATTGCCTTTGGTATCTTAGGCCTTGAGGTAATATTTTACTGCTTTACAATTTGCAAAACCAAAATTAAGGCAGATGGGGAACAGGGGTGGGAGAGAGTGCAAATTAGATGCTAATAAGGGGGCGTTTGATGCGTTCCAACCTGCACCTGCCCTCACCTGAGCCTCCTGGGATTGTCAGGGATTTCCCACTGACAATATTGTTGGCGATCATCAGAAAATTAGGCCGTTGGAGGCTGGGGAGAAAAAAGGAGGAGCCAGGGAAATCTTTTAAAAATGCAAATCAGATCATTTTACTCCATATAAAACCACAAGGTGGTATGGGGCCCTGTGATCAGAACCCACCTGTCTCTCCAGCCCACTTCGCCCCTCCCCACACACAGACCCTCTCTGTCCCAGCCCAGCTTGCCTCCCCTTCCTTCCCTGGGAGGTGCCCCGTCTCGTAGAGCTCCGTCTTCCTTCCTTTGTAATGATCCACCGCTCTGTAATGTTCTTCCTTCTGATTTCAAACAATGTCACTTCCTCTGACAAGCCTTCCCCCAAAGAAGAGGTTGTTGCACCCTTTTCTTGAGCACCCTATGAGCCCCCTTTGTAACATGCTCAACACTCTTAACCTGTTCACCAACTGCAGTGAGTTAAATGGTGGCCCCCGAAGAGATATGTCCATGTCCTAACCTTGGAAACCTGTCAATGTGACCTTATTTGGAAGAAGAGTCTTTGCAGGTATAATTAAGGAACTTGAGATCATCCTGGATTATCCCCATGGGCCCTAAACCCTGTGATAAATGTCCTTATAAGAGACACCCAGAGGAAAGACACACAGGGAAAAGAGGAGATAGTCATGGGAAGTCAGAGACAGAGACTGGAGTGATGCAGCCATAAGCCAAGGAACATCTGGAGCCACCAGAAGCTGGAAGAGGCAAGAAAGGATGCTCCCCTAGAGTGCTGGAGGGAGCGCAGCCTGCTGACACCTTGACTTTGAACTTAAGACCTCCAGAGCTGTGAGAGAGTAAGTTTCTGTTGTTTTAAGCTACCAAGTTCATGCTGATTTGTTATGGCAGCCGCATGAACAGATCTTAAGTTCCATGCGGTCAGCCACTGTATCTGTGTTGCTCACCAGTCTCTCCAGAGAGTGTACTAGCACATGGCAGAGCTTAATGTATGCTTACTGGATGAATGAATGAATGAATGAATGAACAGACAAGTGGTGAAGTACAAAGTAGTGTAGAAAGAAATGTGTTTCTTCAACATGGACCTCCAGCTTTGTAGTTAACTTGCAACCGAGGCAGCTCCAACTCCTGGCAACCCTGTGAATGAGTGATGTCCACCATGTCCTGTCCTTAACAACACTACTCAGCCCCTGTAGACTCATGCCTATGGCTTCCTTTGTGGAGTCAATCCACCTCATATTTGGTCTTCCTCTTTTCCTGCTGCCTTCTACTTTTCCCAGCATTATTGTCTTTTCCAAAGAATCCTGTCTTCTCGTGATGTACCCAAAGTAGGACAGCCTCAGTTTTATCATCTTTGCCTCCAGTGATGATTTAGTCCTTATTTGCTCCAGGACCCACTTGTGCATCTTTCTGGCAGTCAAGTGTTTCCTAGAGCTCCTCTCCAACAGCATATTTCAAATGAAGCGATTTTTTGTGGTCAGCCTCTTCACTGTCCGACTTTTGCACCTGTATATAGTGATTGGGAATATGAGGGTGTGGATAATCTTGGCCTTGGTCTCTAATGACACTTCCTTACACTTGATATGTCCTAATTCTTTCACTGATGCCCTTCTGTCACCAACTGATTGCCCCCAGGAACTCAAGGGAAGTTTCAGAAGCATTTAACTGTTTCTCCAAATTGTTTTTTTTCTTTTTTATTATGTTAAGAGATGCAATCACCAACCACCTAGGACCAAACCACGCCCCACCACAAGAGCAGCACCTGCACAGATGAGCGGAGAGATGACCTCAAGTTGCCCTTTATTTAACGTGCAGTGTACGCGGAAGCATGTTTTCCAGTTGAGCCGGCACAAGCAAATACCCACCTCTCCCTTTGAATATTCATTCCCCACCCAAAATAAAAGGCCCCTGCTGTCCCATGCTTGGGGAGAGCCATGACTTTGGAAATGATTCTGTGTGGTCTCCCATTTGCTGCAAATAAACTCTCCTTTGTGCGATAACTACTTCTGGTGGAGAGTCTGATTTTAACTCACCAGGAAGCAAACCCAATTTGGTTCAGTAACACTTCCAAGTCTCAGTCTTCTGATTTCTTGGCTACAGTCTCCACTTAACTTGATGATTATAAATAGGCCTCCAGCCTATACTACCTAAGTACCCTATTGGAAGGGGCTCTTTTGTTTGCAAATGATGGAAATTAACTAAAGCTCTGAGGCAGCCTCTGGAAATCAGAAATGTGGCCAGGCTTCAGAGGACTCAGGAAGAGGAACTGGGAAGTCATTGGCACCATCTCTCCCGACACATCTCTCATCTCAGCCCCTCCACACAGCTGCTCTGAGCTTCTCTCTTGCAACACAGTTTTCTCTGCTTCTGCCTGGAGGAATCCATCCTGCTCACATCTCCTCTGGGGTAGTCCAGCTACTCAAAAAGAGTGACTCTCTTCCTCTACCCTAATCCTAAACTATCAGGGAAGAATCTCTGACTGGCCAGACTTGAGTGAAGAGCCCACCTTTTATCAGTCACAGGCAGAGGAGCAAACATGGCTGTCAGAAGTCCCCCACCTTTGCAGTTCTTAAAGCAGAGAGGCTGAGCAAAGAACCCAGGAGGTACCCCCTACAGCTTGTGTGAGCTTGTCTTATATCTCAAGCATCTGATTGACCCACTGTCTCTGGAGCCACCACATCCTTCACAGGCTACCAGCCTTGTGAATGCACAAGCATTCAGTGCACGAGAGTAGACTCTGATAGCCTGTGCTCAGCAATAATGCACCGAGACTTGTGGCTATTCCCCTTAATTAATTGCAAACTCCAACTGCACATCCCCATGTAGCCATGAAAATCTCAAGGAAGCTACACCCAAAGCAGCAGCAGCCTGAGCAGGAAGATGATTTCCTTAGGCAGAGCACATACACTGCAAAGGGGCCAGCATGCAATACAAGAGACATTAGAGAACATGCTGGAAATGATACCTCCCTGAGAAATGAAAGGCCCAGCAGTCTTTGAAAAGTACTAAGAGTGAAATCAGTCCCCACCAGTACATGCTAGAGACTCAGGCTCTTGCACATATGATTATACCATAGAGAAAAGCCTCATTTAAAAAAAATCCCACAATGAGAAAATAACTACTTAGAGGCACTTATCATAATGAAGCTACATTAAGTTACAACAAATAGATGTCCTCTTGAAAGAACTTCTACAGATAAAAAGCTTCACCAGGCAGAGGAGAGCCATGAATGTCAGAACTGGAAGGCAGAATAACAATCATCTAACTGAAGGACCTCACTTGACTCGTGGTGAGCCAGCCTCAAGGGGGTGGAGGGATGTGCCGCATCTCACCATTGGCCAGTGAGAAAGCCCTGGTTAGGAGTTAGCTCTCCCACATGCCCAGTTAGTGCCGTCATTGCTCCCTCTCCTCATGTATCAATAAGTCAAAGCAAGAGACGGGTAACCAAAGAGGGTCAAAGAAAAGCAAGGACAGAGATGAAAGAAAAGGCAAGCAAATTTATCCAAACAAATCAGTCTCTCTTGAAAGGACAACAGCCAGTTACTAGAATATTCCATAAGGTTATTTTCTCATTGCTTCTTTCACAAAAAAAATATTATGTTCTTTTGTGTATGAAGACAAAGATGAACAAACTCTTGATGGAGACGGGGTTGAGACTTTTAATCCTAATCCCCATACAATTCTGGAATCCAAGTGATTTAAGAAAGCCACTTATGGAAAGTTTATGATCTCTTTGCCAAGATCTCCTGTCTTCAACATGCAGGTTCCAATGGGCCATGGAGAGAAGTGCCAGAGTTCCCCTCCCAGGACCCTGAATCTCAAATCTTGGTGACTGTGAGATTGCCATGTAGAAGAAATATATGTTTGGTCATACTCCCTTTTCCTGGCACAGAGCTCCTGAAACTCTTGGAATTTCCAGTGATATGAGCCATAAAGATGTCTGTTGTTGTGTTAATGAGGTGACTTCGGAAAGCAGCTAAGGAAAGAGACCAGCTGCCAGGAGAACCAACCATGTGATTAGAGGGTTGGAATTTCAGTCCCACTCCCCTGACATCAGGGGAAGGGAGAGGAGCTGGAAGTTGAATCAATCACTGATGGCCAATGATTTAATCAATCATGCCTATGTAATGAAGCCTCCGTAAAAACCCAAAGGATGGGATTCAGAGAGCGTCTGGGTAAGCGAACATGTGGAGATTCAGGGAGAGTGGCACCCTAGGACAGGGCAAGGATGCTCCACACCCTTTCTCCATACCTCCCCCTGTGCATCTCTTCCATCTGGCTGTTCTGAGTTATATCCTTCTACAATAAACTGGCAATCCAGCGAGTAAAATATTTCTGTGAGTTCTGTGAGCCAATGTAGCAAATTAACTGAACCAAAGGAGGGGATTGTTGAAAACGTCAATCAATATCTGGTCGGTCAGAAGCACAGATGACAACCTAGACTTGCTTTTGGCAGCTGAAGGGGTTGGGGGTCAGTCTTGTAGGACTGAGCCCTTCACCTGTGAGATCTGATGCTCTCTCCAGGTAGATAGTATCAGAATTGAGTTGAATTGTAGGACACCCAGCTGATGTCCAAGAATTGCTTGGTGTGGGGAAAAAACGCACCTTGGAATTTGGTGACATAACTCTAGTGACCTTCCCAGAGAAGTTTAGGCAGCATCTGCAGCACAGACAGCTGCCCTGCTTTAGCGGAATTAAAATAAGAACAAATCCCCAAGCCTGTTCCAGCTGATCGGTGCCACTGGAATCATGAGTGGTTCAGTCAAGTTGAGCTAATTGATGAGTTGTGCTGGCCAGACCCAGATGTGAACTAGAAAATATGTCCATAGGAATTAATCCGTCCTTTTCTGCCGATGAAAAGTTAGAACTGTCGACTTCAGTCACCAAATGCTTTTGGTGCACACTGATTCCGTTGTCTTCTAAACAACCATCCTTTGCCTCTTCTAATTAATTTCCACTGGGGAAAGCTTGGTCTGGGTAGAACATCAGAAAATCAGTTCCTCTCCAACACCTAAACAGGATACAAGCTAAGTTCTTACACCCAGTCACCACATTTTGTATGTCTGGAGGTCAAGGCTGCAAGTGTGGAGACAACCACGAGAAGCACATTAGGCCCTGTCCAGTCTCATTTTGCACAGATACTCAGTTCTGTTGGACCTTAAGCATACAGAACAGGGAATTGCCATCAGCGTTTTGCCAGGTGCTCTGGAAAGAGCCCTCCCTTGCTCTGATTTCTGGGTCCCATCCTAAATTCCTGGGTCCCATCCCCTTTACACCTTCTTTTTTATTAAAGCACCAAAGCTATATGAAGGTTCTTAACACCAAAGGAGATAAGACCCCGAAGCAAAGCAGGTGCATTTTGATGGGCAGAGAGAAAAGGGCCAGAGTGCTGGGACCAGCAACCACGGGAGGCCGAGCCCACAAAACATTGGGAAAAGACAGGGCTAAGGAGGTGAAGTCATGGGTCCAACCCACGGCAGACGCAAGAGTCTGGGTGTTAGGAGTTCTCTTCTATGCTGTACAGACAACTGGTCATCATTTCCGAGACACACTGCGGCCTTGGAAAGGCCACCCCCAGACGAAGAGAGACATAGAATATGAGAATGACTAGTGACCTTTGACCCTCTACAACATCTCTGTGACAGGGAACCATGGCAGTAGCTGACACTGCTTGGTGATCTCCATAAACGCCTTCATTCTGTTCTGCCTGCAATCCAGGGAGCAGGGCTACTGTTATCCTCAATTTAGAGGATGAAAATGGTGTCAGGGACTTTATAATTTGCAGTCTCATTGATTGCAAGTGGCCAAGGTCCTGTTTTTATAGGGGAAAAAAACATCACTTTCTTGAGCCAGCCCTGATGGCCTAGTGGTTAAAGATCAGCTCTCACTGCTTCAGCAGCCCAGGTTCACTTCCTGGTCACAGAACCACACCACCCATCTGTCAGTTACCATGCTGTGGTGGCAGCTCACATTAAGAACTAGAAAGATTTACAACTAGGATACACACCCATGCACTGGGGCTTTGGGGAGGGGGAAAAAAGAGTAACATTGGCAACAGATGTTAGCTCAGGGCCAATCATTTACTGCAAAAAAAAAAAAAAAAAATCACTTTCTTGCCATCCACAATAAGAAGAGAGAAGATGCTTCTAAGTGCCATAAAAACTCTAGACCAGGTTCCAGCAGCCACCATCCAGGACCATCATGCCAACTTCTTCCTTTCTGGCTATATGCCAGACCAGGCCATTTGTCCCAGATCTCCAAGCTGATGGTAAATCTTTCAAAAATTCTATTGGCCTCCACTGCCCCAGGCCTTGGTTGGAATCACCCTGCCCTCCTTCAACTTTTGTGCCTCAGAGGTTGAGGGGTGGGTTCTTTTATGCTCAGAAATCTCCTGGGCTCCTAAGGTCCTCTTCCTCTAAGAACTCCAAGGGAGAAGCCACATTCACCAAACCCACAAAATATTAGTTAAACTCAATTCCCAGGAAAAGGGGAACCTCCTTGCCTTACTGGTTCTGTGATCCCTGGACAAGTTTTCTGTTTTCTGCAAAATGAAAGTAATAATAGTACCAACCTCATATGATTTTTCTAAATTTAAAAGAGATAATGCTTGTAAAGCACTGAGCATGCACACGCTAGATAAATAATAATTATTATATACAATGTTGCTATCCTTATCATTCACCTCCATTTGCAAAAATAAGGTTTTTCAGATGACCCTCTGCAAAATGAAGATCTGCTTCAAACTGTCTTTCTCTCTGAGTCTACTCCTGTTGCAGCTGGAATCTTCTCTCAACTAAAGCCTACCCTTCCTTACATATGCACCAATTAATGGTCCCAGTACCTGGCTTCACAAAGAGCTGATGCCGACCTTTCAATGTATTGCTGTCTCGAGGTTATTCTGCATACTCTGTCGTTCATTTACCTCTGACTCCCCTCCACATTCACACACACACCTCCCCCCATACACATACGCACACACCATACACACACACACACACACACCAGCTACTTAAAAAATTTTTTAAAAAGGCTTTCAGAAAGAAAAAAATATTTAATGTAATCCCTGTTCTGTTCTCATGATTACTGATACAGAGAAGTGCGCTGGAGCAAATGTTTAAGCCCATTAAAATTAAATAATGCATTGCCTGTGTCTTTGTATTACCTAACACACAGGGACCTCTGTCAAATAATAAAGGTTGCCCACACTTTCGTAGTTCAAGTTCTGGGACAGCAATCACTTTGTAAGTGCCCGGTATCACCTGTGCATTCATTTATCTCCTAGAAAATAAGTCCTTAGCAACTGTCACTTAAACCTGATTAGAATGGGGAAATGAAAGAAAACCAGGATTTAAATAGGCTTGTGAGCTTAAACGCGATTCTATCGAACACACAAAATCATTAGCAAATGTGAATGTGACTGATGGAATATTGTATTAAGAGCTGTTAAGAAAAGGGTTCACTTGGCAGCGTTCATTTATAGGAAGGCTGTTCGAACTTCTCTCTCCCTACACCTCTCCTCCTCAATTACCCACTTCAGTACTTGATTTGTTTTCCTTCTAAGATATAGATACAAGGCAGGCACCATTTATTCCATCCCACTTCTATTGGGTCCCTATCATGTACCCAGAACTGTGTCAGCCACTGGAGACAGAGATGAAGATGCCATGGTCCTGCCTTAAGGGGACTCACGGTGGAATGGGCTGCTACACATGACGAGGGCTATGATGTAGAGAGAGAGAATGTCAGGGGCCACAGGGAAGGAAGAGTGCTGTTAACCAGGCATCTCTGGGAAAGCATTACAGAGAACACATGTCAGAAGAGCTTTTAGGGCTGAGGCGTTCACCAGGAGAGAAGGGGCCTTGTATGTGGAGGAAAAAGAAGAGATTTGAAGGAGAGAAAGTGCTTAGTATTTTCATTGATGGCGAGCCCAACAATAAAGTTAAAAGGAAAATGGTTTGTTGAGTTTTGTATCAGGAAGGTTTTTCCACAAGTAACAGAAAGCCAGACCACCAGTAGCTTGAGCCATTAAGATAATTATTGTTTACTTAATAAACAGTCTGTGGGTTCTAGATGGTTCCAGGGTTCATTCTGTGGCTCAATTTTGTCATCAGATGCTCTGGCTCTGACCATCCTTTTTGTCTACCATCCTCAGAGCATTGGCCTTCTGCCCTGGTACTTGTCAACTCATGATGATGGCTGCCACAGTTGCAGACATCACGTTGCCGTCTAGTGTCCCAAGAAGGAAGGAAGAAGTGGGTGCCAAAGGGATTCTCTTATCAGAAAATAAAAGCTTTCCAGACCTATGCCCTCACCTGACTTCTTCTTTGATGTGAAAATAGGTTATGTGTAGAGGAGTGCGTATCTGGCAAAGGGAAATGGAATTGCCAGGACTGGATTAGATCCACCCTGATTTGTCCCTGAGGAAGGACACATGGTTGGGTCAGAACATAACAGTGCCGCAACATTTTTATTCTTAATGTTTGAGACACACAAAACAGCATGAAGAATAACAACTCTCACCCAGCTTTAAAAAATAATTCACTGCCAACACAGTTAAATTCCCCTTATCGGATGCTCCAAGATTCCTCCCCTCCCTTCTTTCTATCCGGGAAGGACCCCTGACTGATTCTGGAGGTTTTTTATTTATTTGCATTTCCTTTTTCCCCTCCATCTATATATCCCTATTCAATTGATGGAATTGTTGCACATATTGAACTTTCATATAGAAAGCATACTGTGAACATTCATTTGCAAATTTCTTCTTTTGATCAATATTATGTTTGTGGAATTAATCCATATTGACTCATTCAGCTCTAGTTCATTCCTCTCCACTGCTATGTGGAGTTCCATTATAGAGAGAACACAATTTTTTTCTCCTCTGGATGGACAGTGGGAAGTTTCTAATACTTTACTATTATAAACAATACTTCTATGATTATTGTTTTTCATGTCTCCTGACATATATGTGTGTGTGTGCATATATAGAGGTGTATATGTGTATATATGTAATTACATGCATACATATATATGTGTGCATATATATGTATATATATTAATTCATCTAGGCTATATATCTAGAAGCATAATTCTTAATAATAGTGTATGTGTGTCTTCAACTTTACTGGATGTTGCCAAAGTTTTCTCCAAAGTGGTTGTACCAATTTTCATTTCCAACAGTAGTAGATAAGAGTTCCCATTATTCCACATCCTAAGCAAAACTTAATACTGTCAGATGTTTTAGTTTTTGCCAATCCGATGGTGTGAAACAGTATCTAGTTTTAGTTTTAATTTGCATTTCCCTTATTAATAATGAGGTTAAGCATCTTTTCAGGTGTTTATTGGCAACCAATGTTTCCACTTTGGTAAATTGCATCTTAACCATTCTGCCCATTTTTATTAACCTGTTTGTCTATTTCTCTCTGATTTAGAGAAGTTCTTTATGTATTCTGGATATTAATTCTTTATTTCTTCCTACCTGTAGGTAATCTTTTCATTTTCTTAATGGTATCTTTTGATGAACAAAAAACTTTTTTGTTTTAAAGCAAACTGAATTTTTCAAATTTAGCTCTGGTCTGTGAGTTTGAAACATCATAAGATTCTTTTCTCCATCAGGTTCATAGAGATGTTCTATTTTCTTGTAAAAGTTTTAGACATTTATATGTCTTTCCACAATTAGGGCTTTAACTTACATGATGCCGAGGATGTCACTGTATTTTTATCCATGTTAATAACCAACTACTAATAAATAAAACACTAACTGAGGGATGCCATTTTCCCATTGAGCTGCGGTGCCAGCAGAGATGCATGGAGTGTGTTTGGGCTTGCGACCTATTGCCAGGGATCTATTTGCCTGTGCCAGTACCTCACTGTCCTTACTATAGCTTCACAATCTGTCTTGAGAGCTAGTAGGGAGCATCGCTACCCCGCCTTCCCCTCCCCCACCCCGGGCTTGTTCTTCCCCTTCGGGGTGTCTGTTAGCATAGCGTAAAATATGGAGGCACTCCTATTCCCATCCGGCTCCTTCCAGCCGGTCTTCACAACCCGGGATGCTTGCTTTCCTCTACAACCCACCAATAGCATCTCTCACCTTTTAATTTGCACACTCAGCAAAGTGTGGGATGGTTTGGACTCCTTCAAGCTGAAAAATTTGCTTCCCATTTGAAGCCCCATCTGAAAACAGACACCCCATTAGCAGAAGTGCATTCAGAGGACAATTCCAGTGTCTCAGTTAAACATCCTCTGACCACATTAGTGAGCGCGGGGAGGGAAAGGGAGGAACGGTCTGCCCCGCCCCCTATAAAGTGTAAGCGCCCCACAGCCAAGGAAAGCCACAGTCCGACCGACAGCTCCAGGAAATCCCAGGTGTCGGATGGACAGCCAGAAGGGATGGAGACAGGAGGGGACCAGCGGTAACGTGGCTTGTGTTTCCTCCTCCTCTCATCCTGGGCTGCCCCAAGCCCCACCCTCATCCACTCCTCTCTTCTGCTGATAGGGCAAGAAAGACCTTTCGATTCTACCTCTTCCAGGCCTCCCCTGGTTCGCCGAACTCTTAGATCTAATTTAAAGCTCAGATTTTCTCATTCTCATTCCTAACACTAATCTCTGTTCAGTTCCCCTAAGGAATTCCTAATTTCTGTTTGTGTATTTCTAACTGCTGTTTTATATGCATTTATATTTATAAGTATCTTCAAATATGTTTTAGGGAAAGATAAAATCTAAATGTGTGTTCCAGTTTACAGATCAGGAGCACAAAGTGTGTGTGTGTGTATGCTGTGTATACCCACTTTAATAATTAAGTGTGCATCTGAAACCCTGCAGGAAAGGTGACCCCCCAAGGCCAATTCCTTTTTAATTCCTAAACCCTCAGCGCTTCACCTAAGGCACAGGGTTTTACAAGCTGCTCAGGAAAGGAGGAAAAAATCCTGACACTAACCTAAAAGCTCTATTTGCCCAGCAGGAACTATCATTTTGCTATCAGCACAGAGACCTTGCCTGACAAGTGGGGCAGAGGCCTTGTCTAGAACACAGAAGAAGGAATTGCAACAATGGCGAGTGTGTTAGCACAGTGAGCAGGGGCCAAAGATGAGCTCTCTCAAATTGCTCCAGAGCCACAGGAAGACCCTGCCAAAGGGAAGCAGGTCAAGCCTAACTGGGACACAGTCACCCCCAGACCTGGGTGGTCCCTCCTCACTCACATGTGCCGATGCCCGGGAGTCCCTACTCACAGGTTCATGTAGCTCTGATCCAGGGGCTGTCACACTTAAGCCCACATCAGAATCACCTGGAATCGCTCATTAACGCAGATTGTGGGCTCCACCCCAGAGTTTCTGGTTCAGGCAGGCTTGGGGAGGGGTCCGAGAATTCGCATTTCCAACCAATTCCCTAAAAAGCGATGCTGCAGGAACACGAACCACGTGTGAGAACCGTGGCTCCACTCAATTCAATTAAGCTTGTTAAAAATCTCAAATACCATTACAGATGCCAGGCGCTGTGGGAACAGAAAAATCAATAAGACACAGTCTATCCCTCCAGGGGCCTGAGAGTCACAACTTCCCCGCCTCCCACCAAGATGCTTCTTATGTTTTTGAGATAAGGCTGTGTTTCCAAAACCCAGTTAATCAAAAAGAGCACCCAGGAAGCTTGAAAACATACAGAGTCCTAGGCTCCTCCCAGAAAAAACAGAATTAGCACATCTATAATGGATTCAGGAATCTGTATTTTCAAGAAGTTCTCCAGGTAATTCTTTTGATCATGAAAGTTTAGACAGACTTGACTTAAGGCATGATTTTCCAGAATGCCTGGACCTTCTACCACTAGGAAGGTCTCAGAGTAACCCATGAATACTCCCACTTCTATTTTCTATTATCTATCTGGCATAAATTATTCTAAAATAATCTGGCTCCTTCCCATAAACGATCCCAAATAAAGAGCCCTGGAATAACAATGCGGAAGATGAAGAAGGAGTGAGACCAAGGACAGGTAACCTTAGTAGGCCTGGATGGAAGGCATGAGATGCAGAGAGGTTTCTGGAAGTAATGTGGTAGATTGCAAAATGGCCACAATACTTTGTAGCTCCTCCCACAAAGAAGTGGAATCTATTTCTCCACCCCTTGAATCTGAGCTGGCCTGTGACCTGCTTTGATCAATAGCATGTGATAGAAGGGACACCGTGCAAGTTCCAATCCTAGGTCTCCACATGCCTGACAGCTTCCCTTTTTGCTGTACGGGAAACCCTACGGTCACCCTGACAGCAGGCCCAGCTAGCCTGCTGGAAGATGAGGGACCGTGTGAAGAAGCCCCAGTCAAAAGCCAGTCTAATCCTTCATAAGCCAGCAAGCCCCAACCACAGACCACAAATGTCTGAGCAGGATGGGCCAGACCAGAAGATCCGTCCCGCCAAGCCCAAGCCACACGACCTGCAGAATCAGGCGCTAAATGGACGGCTGCTGTTTCAAGCCACTATATTCTGAGGTGGTTCATTACATAGCAAAGGTTAACTGATACAGGAAGGAGGCCAGGAAATGTCCGGGGAACTCTGAAAACCACTTCCATCGTTGGAGCATTTTGCATTGGGCCAGATCTAAGTATTGTGCCCCTGTTGATAAGGGCACCTTCAGGCTCCCCCGCCTCCCATCCTTCCCACAAAATTCAAAGCCTTTCACTGAGTAGTGAACAGGAAAACTCCGATCCTTCTGACATCTCAGCTTTGCTCACTGTCCCAGTGCCCTGAACTCAGTCATGAGATTCACTTTAGATGGGAATTAGCTGTCATTTCACCACTTGCCTCAGTTGCCATCTAAGAAGGCGAAGCAGGCAGTCCCCCATACACATGCATATGAGGAGTGTCCTGCAACATCTTGTGGATAACTGAACCCTGAAGCACTCTTTGTGAGGCAGGCATTCACACTGAGCAAAAAATGGGCTAGCCGAGAAGCAGGTGGTAAAGTGACAGCATACAATAAGCAATGGGCCAGGGGTCTGGCAACCAGGGTTCCAGTCCTGCCGTATTGTCATTGGGAATCTTGGGATAGGCGCTTAACCTCCCTCAGCCTCAGGTCTTCAGGTTGGATTTGATCATCAACAAGTTTCTAGGGATCTGGAGAACAGAGGATGAAGCTCAGGTAAGAGATCTGAGCCACTGTTCAGAGACAGCTGCCTTTGCGAGTGTGTAACCCACACAGTTACACAGGGGCCTGGGTGCAGAAGAGTCACATGCTTGGTTTAATGCTCAACCTTTGCCATCTTCAAGTTCTTAATAATTTTATCTTTGAAATTGGGTTTTTCAAATGAAGTTTGTTGGGATAATGGAGCATGCACATGAGCAGAGAAGACATACACAATATGTATGTCTGTCTTTGTCCCTTGCTGCCACCTTCACATGTACTGTTCATGGTTCCCCATGAGCACAGAATGCCAGTGGACCCATGACATGGGACTTCAGCAAAACTCACATCTACAACTGGGTAGCAGGAGCACGGACAGCCCCAAGAGGTCATCCTTTCTGTCGAAACCAGAACTTGCTTCAAATACAGAAAGAAGGCAGTGAGTTCTAACAAACATGTACAACCAAGGAAACTGTCATGGGTTGAATTGTGTAGCTGCCTCCCAAACTCATAGGTTAGCTATCTTAATTGCCAGTACTTCAGAATGTGACCTTATTAGAAATGGGCTCATTGCAGATATAATTAGTTAAAATGAGGTCATACTGGAGTAAGGGGCCCTAATCCAATATGACCAGCATCTTTATGAAAATGGAAATTTAAACACTGACGTGCACACAGGGAAAATGCATGTGAAGACTGGAGTCACACTGCCACAAACCAAGGGCTACCGGAAGGCAGGAGAAAGAGCTGAAGATCCCTCCCTAGAACCTTTGGAGGGAAATGGCCCTGCCAACACCTGACCTTAGAGAACTATGAGATGCTCCATTTCTGTTGTTTCAGCCCCTCAGTGTGTGGTACTTTGTTGTGGCAGCCGTGGCAGAGTAACACAGACCCCACTGATAGCCTTTCTTCCTCATGTTACCACGGATGCTGAAAACGATGGCATCGAAGGAAAGGGAAAGCTAGGTAAGTCATAATTCCTCTTCCTTTCTGTCCTTCCTTTCTCAGCCATAAGCCAAAGGTGGAGAGTGTTGGTAGCATGTGCACCTATCAGGAAGCAAAACTTAAAACAGCTGAGTTAGTTTTGTGCATTTCTACTGTTCTGGAAAGAAGAAAATATATATGCACGTACACGCTACAAAGTGTGAGTTATGGAATCTTGGTGATTGTATGAGTTAAATGTTCTTATATTTGCATTTAAAAGAGGCATTGTACAATGCAAGGATGAGCATTAAATTCATGTTAATAATTAAAGTTTTAATTTCTCCTCACTTAGAACAACGTTAAGAGCAAATATAAAACATCCTGAGAAGCTGAGAGAGACCACAGAAGAAAGGAAAAAGCTTCATCTTGTGCTACCTTTACCAGCATTATTTTCCTGCTTCTTGGAAAAAACCTGCATTTTCATTTTGCTCTGGGCCCTGCAAATTATGCAGCTGGCCCAGTTCTGGAGTCAGTCAAGCGCTGCAGGAAATGATATTTCTACTCAGGTGTTCTGAACTTTTGGCTTTTCCCCAACTCCAAAATCTGGATCTCCTGATATTATTTCTTATAGCTATTTATATGCATATAGCAAACACAAATTTTACATAATCACAGTGCTCAAATGTGCAAAAATGTCACCTTTTTCATTTCTCCATAATTGATACAAACTTACTTCTCCGGACTCTATTTACCACTGATGGGGGGAAAGAATTTGCGCATTCAAGGAAACTCAATGACTTTGGGGTTTAAACTCAGTCAATTCAGGATACTGTCCCTGCAAACTCCTCTGACACACACACACACACACACACACACACCCCTCTCCAGGGAAGGTTTAAAATCTGGAAAGAAGTTTCTGACCTGCCGTCACTAGCATTCATCCATGCTGACTTGTTGAGATATAAAATTCCCTTTTGTCTTTAGCCTTCAGCCCTCATCTCTCTACAGATGTAGTTGAAGTGTTCAAGGCCTGCTCTGCCCTACAGTCCGCACAGCCCCTTCTGCATCTCTTCGTGCTCACCCAGAAACCCTTCCACATCCGGGAGCCAGCCTCAGCCTCTTCTCACTTCTCGTGGGTATGCTGGTGACTCGGGGATTTGACTCAAGTCCTCTTAGCCTAGACCAGGGGTTGGCAAACTACGGTCCAGGAGCCAAATCTGACCTGCTGCCTGTCTTTGTAAATTAAGGTTTGTGGCAACACAGTCACACCTATTCACTCACGTGTTGTCCTTGGCTGCTTTCACTCCACAATGGTGGAGTTAAGTAGTTGTGACAGAGAATGTACGGTCCACAGCAAAAATACTTATTGTCTGACTCTTTACAGAAAAAATTTGCTAACCCTTGGCCTGGGCATAACGGCTATTACTTTTACTTACTGTAATTTTAATGTGGTAGATATTCTTTTCTTTAGAATGTTGGCTGCTTCCCTAGGAACGAGGGGTTTAAGTCCTCTCTACTTTGCAGAATCCCACAAACTTACCTGGGGTCTCCATCCACCCTTTCAGGAGGGCTGGGCATCTGTTCATGTCCCAAGATGGAAATCCCTCATTGTCTTAATCCTGGTGACATTCTCTCTGCTTGTACTCTACCACCAACAAGCCATCAGATCTTTATCACCTCTTTGGACAGGAAAATTGATTTTATATCATTGTGCATTGGCCACATGTATTGGTTACCCATTGCTGTATAACAAATTATCCCAAAACTTAGCAGCTCAGTAAAACAAACATGTATGAGCTCACAGTTTCTGTGGGTCAGGAGCTCGGGCATGACTTGCTCGGCATCTCTGCCTCAAGGTCTCTCCCAAGACTGTAGTCAATCTGTCATCAGCCGGGCTACTGTCATCTCAAGGCTGAACTGGGGGAGGATTCACTCCCAGCTCCCTCATGTGGATGTGGCAGGCCTCAAAAGACCTGTTCGAAGGTCACTCACATGGGTGTCTCCACAGGGTGGCCTCATGACATGGCAGCTTGCTTCCCACGAAGAGAGTAACCCAAGAAAGCATGAGAGACAGCTCCCAAGATGGAAGCCACAGTCCTTTTCTGCTCTGTCCTTGGAGGGAAATCTCATCACTTATGCCATCTTCTATTCTATTTGACCTAATGTGCCGTGTTCCATTTAAGGAAGTGGCCTTAAAACCACCATAGCACTCTTAGGCTTATGACAAACTCTGGCCTGAAAATACCTTTTGTCAAAAATACAACCAAAAAAACAAAGCTCTTGCAGTAAAAAACCTGGGCTGCCTTCCATTCAGAGACTACTGGGAAGATGGCAGCTAGGAGGACTCTGAACTCACCTTCTCCGATGGGCACAACAACTTTACAACTATCCTTGGAAAAATTATCCCTGAGAGAGAACCAGAAACTGGATAAAAAGAGCCCCAACAACAAAAGGCAGTGATGACTGAGGTGGAAAAGGCAGAAATTCCTTTCTGGAGAGGATAAAGCTGCCTTCTAGCCACAGTGCTTCCCAGCTGGGAGCAATCTGAAGGTATGAAGCTTTCTCTGGAGAAGCGGCGGATCTGAACAGGAGAACTTTGCCACAATAAGCAGCTTTTGAACTCAGCACAACCGAGACGAGTGTCATAATATCTGGCTTTGGTGGCTATTAAATATAGTGAGGAATACCCCCAGAAAAGTTATTGGACATAAGAGAAAGAAAACCCTGCTCTTAAAGGGCCCAAGCACAAATTCACCTGTTAGGAAAAGCAACCTAAAATCATGAGAAAGAAAAGTACGCAGTCCTTTGGTGAGAAGAGACTCACTTGATAGGCTGTGGGGGCATCTCAGGGAGGCAGGAGGTGACTGGAACCACCTCCCCAGGGACTGAAACATTGGCAGCAGCCATTATTGTGACCTAGTACAGGTGTGCTGACACAGACGCTGGCAGTTGCCATTAGAGTTCTTCCCCTGGCCTGTTAGCACAGGGGTCTGCCCCACCCACTAGAGCACCAATTTAATCCAGCTCAGCCAGGGCAGGAAGCCCTCCCTAGGGACTGACCCCACCCAATAGCAAGCCCTTGAGCAACTTGTGGGCCCACTTAGATGGGGTGTGTGGGGCTGCTACAGCAGGGCAAGTGGGTGGGGGGTGCACACAAGGTGGGACTGCATTGACAGGGTGTATGTGCCTGCAAGCAGTGGGGCTCGTCAGCTGCAGCAGACTTATACTTCTCAAACAGCCACATAGGGGATTGGCCCCACCTTCCAAAGCCTGAAACAATTGTGTGCTGCCACACCTGGGGCCAGCCCCACACAGCTGCCCTACTGAGGGAGCTGACAACAGCCTTCCAGGCCAGAGGCCCACAGCGGTGTGAGCCCCTCGGCCTAGCAACCAGCCACACTGGGGGCCTCAATTAACAGAAAAACTGCAACAGGAATGTGCTAGTATACCTTGCAGCCAACTGTGCTGGGGCTCCTCATGCCCGATGAAGTAACTGAAGGAACTATAGCAGCCACACAAAACTGAGCATTACAACAAGCTGGCCAGGGGAAAAGCCTAGCCTCTCCATTTACCTGCAGCAACAGCAGCCCCACCACAAGAGAAAGACACACAGAGCCCACACAAGGGACAGTACTGGAATATTTGGAAGTGGTGATGAGAGGGAAGCACCCTGCTAAGCCTCATAAGACATCTCTTACATAAGGCCACTTCTCCAAGATCAGGAGACATAGTTGATCTCCCTGACACATAGACATACGCACAGAGAAAGGCAAAATAAGGAGACAAAGGAATATATTCCAAGTAAAGGAACAGGACAAATGCTCAGAAAAAGAACTAAATGAAACAGAGATAAACAATCTACCTGACAAAGAGTTCAAACAAGAAGTCATAAGGATGTTCACTGATCTAGGGAGAAGATTGGGTGAATACAGTGAGAACATCAACAAAGAATTGAAAAATATAAAAAGGACCCAATCAGAAATGAAGAATACAATAATGGAAATGAAAAATTCACTAGAGGGAATCAATAGCAGAGTAGATGATACAGAAGAATGGATCAGCAAGCTGTGTGAAAGACTAGAGGAAATCATGCAAGCTGAACAGAAAAGAGAAAAAAGAATTTAAAAGAATGAGGACAGTCTAAGGGACTTCTGGGACAATATCAAGTACACTAACATCCATGTTATAGGTGTCTCAGAAGGAGAAGAGAGAGACAAAGGGGCAGAGAATCTATTTGAAGAAATAATAACTGAAAACTTTCCTAACCTAACCAAGGAAACAGACATCCAGGTACAGGAAGCATAAAGAGCATCAAACAAGATGAACCCAAGGAGGCCTACACCAAGACACATTATAGTTAAAATTTCAAGAACCAAAGACAAAGAGAATCTCAAAAGCTGCAAAAGGAAGCTACCAAGTTACATACAAAGGAAACCCCATAGAAGAAGTATCAGCTGACTTCTCAGCAGAAACCTTACAGGCTAGAAGGGAGTGGCATGATATATTTAATGTGCTGAAAGGAAAAAACCTACAGCTAAGAATACTCTAGCCAGCAAGGTTATCATTCTGAATGGAAGGAGAGATAAGAGTTTGCCAGACAAGCAAAAATTAAAGGAGTTTATCGCCAAGAAACCAGCCTTACAAGAAATGCTTAAAGGGACTTATTTAAGTGGGAAAGAGAAGACCACGAATAGGAATAAGAAAATTATCAATTAAAAAAAAACAAGAAACTCACTAGTAAAGACAAAAATACAAAAAGGGCAGCAGATCAACCACCTATGAAGCTAATATGAAGCTCTAAAGACAAAAATACCAAAATTATCTACTTCCATGATAAGAGGGTAATGGATATACATGCACAGAAAAAAGGTTAAATATGATATCAAAAACATAAAATGTGGGAGGAGGAGAGAAAAAGAGTAGAGCTTTTAGAAAGAGGTCAAACTTAAGAGACCATCAACTCAATATAGATTGTTATATAAGTAGGTTATTATATATGAACCTCATGGTTATCACGAACCAGCAACCTCTAATAAATACACAAAAAGCTAAGAGAAAGGAACCCAAATATAACACTAAAGAAAGCCATCAAACCGCAAGGGAAGAGAGCAAGAGAAGAAAGGAACAGAGAAGAACTACTGAAACACCCAGGAAAAAAGTAACAAAACGGCAATAAGTATACACTTATCAATAGCTATTTTAAATGTCAATGGACTAAATGCTCTAATCAAAAGACATAGGGTGGCTTGATTGGATAAAAAAACAAGACCCATATATATGCTGCATACAAGAAACACACTCAGACCTAAAGACACTCACAAACTGAAAGCAAAGGAATGGAAAAAGATACTCCATGCAAATGGCAATGAAAAGAAACTTGGCGTAGACCTGTACACTGAAAACTATAAAACATTCTTGAAAGAAATAGAAGAAGACACAAAGAAATGGAAAGATACTCTGTGCTCTTGGATTGGGAGAATTAACATGGTTAAAATATCCATACTTCCTAAAGCAATCTGCAGATTCAATGCAATCCCTATCAAAGTTCCAACAACATTTTTCACAGAAATAGAGCAAAGAATCCTAAAAGTTATATAGAACAACGAAAGACCCCAAATAGCCAAAGGAATCCTGAGAAAAAAGAACAAAGCTGGAGGCATCACAATCCCTGATTTCAAAATATTCTACAAAGCTAAAGTAATCATAACAGCATGGTGCTGGCACAAAAACAGAGACACAGATCAATGGAACAGAATCAAGAGCCCAGAAATAAACCCGCACATCTAAGAACAGCTCAATTTCGACAAGGGAGCCAAAAACATACGATGGAGAAAGGAAAGTCTCTTCAATAAATGGTGCTGGGAAAACTGAACAGCCACATGCAAAAGAATGAAAGTAGACCATTATCTTACACCATGCACAAAAATTAACTCAAAATGGATTAAAGACTTGAATGTAAGACCTCAAACCATACAACTTCTAGAAGAAAACATAGGCAGTATGTTCTTCCACACAAGTCTTAACCTCTTATTTTCAAATACCATGGCTGACCAGGCAAGGGAAATGAAAGAAAAAAGAAACAAGTGAGACTACATCAAACTAAAAAGCTTCTGCACAGCAAAGAAAAGCATCCACAAAATGAAAAGACAACCTAACAAATGGGAGAAGATATTTGGAAACCATATATCTGATAGAGGGTTAACATCCAAAATACATACATACATCTCAACAACAGAAAAAACAAACAACCCATTTTAAGAATGAGCAAAAGATCTGAATAGACATTTTTCCAAAGAAGATATACAGATGGCCAGCAGGTACATGAAAAGATGTTCAACATCGCTAATTATTAGGGAAATGCAAATTAAAACTACAGTAAGATATCACCTCACAGCAGTCAGAGTGGCTATAATTAACAAAACAAGAAACAACAAGTGTTGGAGAGGATGTGGAGAAAAGGGAACTCTCAAACACTTCTGATGGGAATGCAAACTGGTGCAGCCACTCCAGAAAACAGTATGGAGATTCCCTGAAAAATTAAGAATAGAACTACCATACAATCCAGCTATTCCACTACTGGGGATTTATCCAAAGAACATGAAAACACGAATGCATAAAGATACATGCACCCCTTTATTCATTGCACTTTATTCACAACAGCCAAGACTTGGAAACAACCTAAGTGCCCATAGAGAGACGAATGGATAGAGAAGATGTGGTATATATACACAGTGGAATACTACTCAGCCATAAAAAAGTGAAATCATGCCATTTATGACAACATGGATGGACCCTGAGGGTATTATGCTAAGCTAAATAAGTCAGACAGAGAAAGTCAAATGATTTATGATCTTGCTCATAAATAAAAGATAAAAACAAAAGCAACAACAACAACCAAACACATAGATACAGAGATTGGATTGGTGGTTACCAGAGGGGAAGTGGGGAAGGAGGCGGGTGAAAGGGGTGACTGGGCACACGTGTCTGGTGACGGATGGCAATTAGTCTTTGGCTGGTGAACATGACGTACTCTACACGGAAATCAAAATATAATTATGTCCACCTGAAATTTGTATAATGTTGTCAACCAATGTTACCTCAATTGAAAAAAAAGAAAAAAATTCCGTTCAGAAACTTGTTTGGAAATCATTCATAAATACTCCACAGTTCTAAGCACATGACTATTTGAGTAAACATTTGACCCACGTCAACATATTAGCAGGTAAGTCTTTCAGGAAGAGATCATTGGAAGACCTCGGCTGAAGAAAATCAAAGTTGCTGCTCAGATGGAGTCCATTCTTTGTACACAACCTATTTTCTTCTATCTCTTCCAGGCTCCTTACTCAATCCCCCATCACAAAAGTTTCAGACTGTCAACTTTGAACTCTCCACCTTGATTAAGACTAAATTCAGTGGTCTTCCAGCATCAAGAAGATTAAAAACATTTCTTCACTGTCCTCTTTCTGAGAATAAATAACAATAAAAACAATAGCTACTGTTTTCTGTGTACATATTATCACTTACTTTGTTAGGCACCTTACATACATTATGTCATTTAACTCTCATCCTCACAACAACCCTGTCAGAGAAATATTACCTCTTTTTCAGATGCAATAACAAGCTCAGAGAAATTAATTCATTTTCCCCAGGTCATACAGCTATAAAATGGGGAAGTCAGAATTCAAACCCACATCTTTCTGAGTCCTGAATCCATTCTCTTTACAGTATTACCATTCAAGGATTAAACCAGGTGCACACACCTTCCTGGAGCATCCATTACCTGTCAAGATTTAGGGGGAAATAGTATTTCCATATTAAAATAAACATGAATATATTATTTATAGGAAAATTAAGATGTATTGTTAAGATCAAGTAAATGCATGCTTTCAGTCTGCACGTTTAGACCACACATCGAGATCTCTGGGGAGATGGGTTTCCCCTTGGTTACAGTTGAAGTCTCCTCCACAAAAAAGTCCAGGAAGCCCAACGCCCCTGCCTCCCCACAAGCAAGCAAATAACAAGCTAAGAACAGCAAGACACTTAAGTTTTTTGATTTTTTGTTTTTAATACAGTCTTGATTCCTTTGTGGGACTCTCTTAACACAGTAACTACTGCACAAGTGAAAATGGATGTTTTTTTCCTATTCCTGTCCCATCCCCTGTGCCCCCTTGCCTTTGAGTTCCGATACAATCCTGTAGAGATCCTTACAGGGGAATGAGACATTTTGATCTGTTTGTTGATTTCAAAGGCAAATCCTTGGGAAACACCACAGCAATTGTGTTCAAATTCACCTGAGTAAAATGTTTTTGCTTATTAGAAAACAATCTTTACAACAGGAGCAAGCTGTGCATAAGATGCAGAGATCAGGGATGAGAGAGGCCAAACAGAGACCCTCTAAAAGTTACCAATAATTTCTTGAGATGTACTGATGTGTCCTATTTGAAAAGAAAATGAAGGGAGCAAAGTGGGGCCACTTGAAAGAGTACAACTCAATAATTTAGACTCCAGTCACCAAAAACTCACTGTAATTTTGGATACAGCCTGAACTAATAGATAAGGGCCATTAAGAGAGTGACTACGTGCCACAAACTCTGCACATGCGGCCCTCATCTATTCCTCACAACAACCCCTGGGGTAAGAATTGTTATTCCCATCTTACACACGAGTGAAATCAGGCAAAACATCCAGGAACTTCCCTAGGTCACTGAGCTTAAAAGCAGTAAGGCAGAGCTTCCAGGTTGGTGAACACGCCCACGTGCTGGGAGGGTGGCACACCCAGAGAGGCATGGAAGCTCCCTTGGAAGAGGTTTACTTGTCCTTGGAAAGTCTAGGGAAGTAAATGTCAGTGAAGCCACTGCTGGGGTTCCTAAACCCAGGAAGTGCCAGGGCCGTGGGGGAGCCACCTGCAGCCCCAGTGGGGGTGATTCCTAGGAGCTCACCCAGAAGCTGCTACAGACCTCATGCCAGCATCTGCCCACAATACACAAGGATGATAGTTCCCCTTCTCTTCCACTTTCCAAATCTCCCTCAAGTGCCTCTGACTGGCTGAATATAAGCCAGAACCATATGAGGACAGCAACTGTGGGGCATGTAAGTTCCTGTTTGCTCCCCACAGTACAGAAGAGAATGGACAAAGAGGCAGCAACAATTCTGAGCTGCCTGTGGCCAATCCGGGCAAAATGCTAAATAGTCTATGCTTTGCCAATTTATAATCTCAATCTATCCATCTGGGACTAATAAATGGATTTTTTTTAAATGGGTGCCATTATTGTATTATCGATCTATTGCTGCATAACAAACCACCCAGAACTTAGTGGTTTAAACAACCACCGTTTATTTGGCTCACAATTCCCTGGGTTGCCAATTTGGGCTGCACGCAGCTGGTCTCTCTCAAGTGTCTGTGGTCAGCTTCCATCCGAAAAGTCAGATGGCTGTTTTGGTGGGGTTCGCTGGTTGTTGACTGGGGACATCAGGGAAAAGAAGCCACATTTCTCTTGTCGTCCAGCAGATTGGCCCAGGCTTGTTCTTATGGAGCCTGAAGGAGTTCCAAGAGTGTGAACAGAAGCTGCAAAACCTCTTAAAACCTAGGATTAGAACTGACACAATGTCATCTCCGCCACATTCTATTGGCCAAAGCAAGTCGCAAGGCCTGCCTAGATTCAAAGGATAGAGAAATTGACCCACCTACTGATGAGAGAAGCCACAAACTCACATTCCCATTGGGAATACATACATGAAGCAGAGTATTTTAGGAAACACTGAGGTAAATAGAGTTCAATATGTTCTCAAAAATCCCTTGCAGTACTTTAAAGCACTAAAGTGGATTGTTGATCTCCAAGAGGAGATTGTAACGCGTGATGTTCCCCACAAAGCCCTTTGGGTTTTGTGCATGACGGGGCCCTGGTGCTCTGAGAATCGTCCTTGGGAAACACCACGCTCACATTGTGAATCAAGAATCAAGGAAGAAAGCTGTTTCCATAATTTGGGGGATAAAATGTCATCAGTGGGACAGACACGTTGTGGGGGAGAAGGCCTTGTTTCATGGTTGGGTCGAGAGGGGAAATAAAGCCCCATATAGTCCTTAAAGCTTTGGTTTCCAACCTGGAAAGACCACAGCGTGTGTTCCAATAGCCTCCCTGAAGTCATTATTGCTTCAGAGCCAGCTGAATTGGTTGATAATAACTATTCTTTGTACTTCTAGAATGCCTTTCCTCTGAGGAGTGCCAAGTAATTTACAATCACTTATTAATTAATCCTCAGCCCCCACATGACATGACGACGGGTTATTATGCATCTTTGACAGATGTGTTAAATGGGCAAAGGGAGACAAAGTGACATCAAGCTTCTACCCAAGGTCACCATGTTGTCAGATTCACTGGACACATTCCCAGCTCCACCGACCTCACCATTCATTTTGGGAACCTCTCCCCCAGTAGCACTGGAATTCTTCAGAGCTGGGTTCCAGCCATTTCAGAAAAGTATGAGCTTTTCAGAACAAACGTGAAGATTGTGCTGTTCTGTTCTCCAGGGTTTTGTTTTCACTGTTCTGTGTCTGATTTGGGTGTCGATATGGCAGTTGTAAGTCTACCGTTGAGGTGTCCAGGGAGAGTTGGCCCGAACTGCATTACTTTTACTCTTTGTCCACACACATCACTTAGGGAGACCCTCTACCAGCTGAAACAGGATGCCTAACAGCTCACAGAGTGTGGGAGAGGGACCGAGAAAGGAGGAGAGAAGTGTGTGCTGCCTCTACCAGGGCCTTGTATTTCACAGCCACATCCAATTAAGAGATAAATGCAGATTCGCTTTTCTAAACAGAATGCACTTACATGAACACTCAGGAAGCTGGTGTCTCCCCTCCCTTCGTAGCTGAACGCGTTCACAGAAAAAGCTCCTGGCTACAAAGGAGCCTTTGAGATCACTTTCTGTCACTGTTCCCAATTTATTTTCAAAAGGATCTCTTGCCTAAGTATGTGTTTTTCCAAATATGAAAATTAAACCAACCAGAGTGGGTTTGGTTTTATATAGAGAAGCAACCTGTCACACAGAAAGAAGAGTTGTGCACATTGAAAACTCAGAACCTGTGAGGGACATACTCCCGTGACGAGGCAGCGAGAGCCACAGCCAGCCTTCTGAGCTGCAGTCACTGCTGGCAAATCAGAATAGACACTCTGGGTGACCTGAAAACCTAGGAGCCACCAAAGAGTGCTTAAGAACGGTGACTTCCAGGGTGATTTAATGGAAGAAAGCTGTTTGGAACTTTGCGAAACACTCTTTGGGTATGATACAGTCAAAGCTAGGCTAACTGATAGAACTCTTTTCCTTCCTCCTTCATTCATTCATTCTCTCATCAAATGTTTAGTAAGCACTTGCTTTGTCAAAGGCCCTGTTCTGGGGCAGCCCATAGTAGAACATTCGACGAGTTAATGTCCATGGGCTCTTGCCTCCTCCTCCTCCTCTCCCTTCAGGCCTATGTGCCATTTGGCTCTGCCAGGTACAGTATCAGTCCCATTCCTGGCAGATTAGGTTGTAATGCAGAATGCTGTCCTAGGAAACAATCTAAGAAGGCTTTGTGGAAGACCCAAGCACTCCAGGTCTCAAAGAAGGAGGCAACGATGGTGGAGTTGCTGTTAGAAAGGCTGCCATTTGTGGGACAGAAGTGGTGCTACCCGTGAGTCCAGATCACGTCATGTTGTAGGAGCCCCTCAGCTGCCTGGGTCACAAGCAGAGGGGAGCACGGTGCACAGCGGGGTGTAGAGAGAGTATGTCATTGTGTCTGGGGATTGGCCTGCAACTTGCAGCTACTGGCCCATATCACAAGGCTTCCTCAGGACCACACCAGCACACCTTCAGACTTGCTCACATTGTGAGCCTCAAGACCTTTTTTGTACCTGGGTCCTGAGATTAATCTTGCATATCCTTGTGTGTATGACAGGGGAATGTATGCCCTTACATGTGTTTTAACTAATTGCTCATTACTGAGTGAAGTTTGTTATCTTCAACCCATCCTTTTCCCTCCCGTCCACCCTCACCCACTGAATCCTCTTGATTATATTCTAAAGCCACATTTGGCTGGTGTGAATCTCATCTCTGCCACTGCACGGCCCTGGGTGACAGATTTCACTTTTGAGTCTCATTGTGGACAGGGTCATTGTGGAAAAGAAATGAAATAACCCAAGTACAGCACTTGGCGCAGAGCCAGCAGTCAGTAAATGTTCACTCTTTTTCTCGGCCTCCGATGTCTTCCTCTGAGTTCCTGTGGTGAGCTGTTCATACGACTCTAGTTGACTTGAGTGACAGGCTGCTTTGTATAAAAGTTGGTGACAACTAGCCCTTTAAATTAATGATGAATAATTTTTTAAAAAGGTAAGTCGAATCTTTATTGACTATAGGGTAACCAAGATAGAAAGAAGAGGCACAGCCTCGGGGGGGGGGGGCCCAGTGGGGGGGCAGGGATGGAAATCGTAATTGATTTGCATACACACACTCACCAGAGAATTAGAAACCGGTCATTTGTTTATCATCAAATCCTACAATTTCAAGTATTTACAAAGAATTTATCAAATCAACACAACTATATTTTGGAAAGTAATCTTCCAGAAATTTGCCATACAAGAAATTCACTCCATATTTAAAGAGACAAAGGGAAACGACAGACGACCATGAAACAAGTTGCTACCCTAAAGGATATAAACATGATCCCAAAGAACCCAAAAGAGAACAGATGTGACATTGGTAAAGGATGTGCTTGCTTTGGATAGATCCTTGAGTGACTGCCAATGTCAGTTTATATGTAATTTAATAAAATATGTGTCACAGAAAATGCACAGTTTGGCAGACATCTGAGAAACAGCCAGTGGTGGATAATGAGTTAACACATGCACTGCTTGCAGACAGCTTCATTTTTTCCGACCTATTTGAAAATGAAGGATAAAAAAGAAGATCCTACAAGAAGCAAAGAGAAATTCCAGCTCTTTACCAAAATGATCCGTTACCTGGTCTCTATCACCACCAGGTGCCTAAGCCACAAAAGCCCCTGAGAAGGACTAGCCAGCACATAAATTGTGCCTCAGTCCCTCCCTGTGACCAGCTGGAGCAAAACCAGAAGCAAATCTTCAAATATCCTCCTGCTTTGAGCCTTGCTCAGCACAACAATATTTCTATAATTCCATGCTTTTAGGGAAAGAAATGTACCTTCACCTGCATTTTATTTTGAGCCAAATACACTTTGGGCAAATCAAAAAGAGATGATTATGCACTGCCCCCTCGCCCCCCCAGCAATGTCATATGGCTTAATTAGAGACAGTAATGACTCTGGGGACAGAAAAGATGTTAGAATTCTAAGCCAGCCCCAGCCTAGCATGTTCCCTCACCAATCAGGAATCAGAGAAAATGGCGAGAGAGCAAGACCAGCCTGAAGGTCACCACACCAGGGGAAGGTGACTCCTCTCCAATTTTAAAGAGAGAGGCAGAAAAAGCCAGCAGCTGCAGCTGGTGGCCCACAGAGCTGTATTCGTATTCATCCGGGGAGGCAGAGCCACGCAGATTACAGACAAACTCACACACGTAGTCTCACTGTGGGCAGCACCCACCAAAATGAGGACGCCCACGTTAGTAAGATGACCCGGCTTCTCTCTCTCACACACACACACACACACGCATCACAAATATTCTCTTTAAAGAGATGTCAACAAATGAAAAACTATGACTTTTCTCAGCAAATTTGGGCCTCTCCGGCCTTCTGCATTGAAGGCATCTTGTGACAGCCCTGAGCAGACCCACGCCTTGTCCGGTTAAGCGATATGCACCAGCTTTGGTGGGCGGAGCTTCACGTTTCCGGAGTGAAGATGGTCCCGTGGTTTCAGCTCTAGTTAGCCAGCTGGGTGGAAATTCCCAGAGCCCCCAAAACTCCCCTTACCGTCTATCCCTGATTACAATGTAATAAGACAAACTTCATAGATTTCATTGAAATCAACTGCTCAATTGGGAGACCATTTTAAATTTTATTCAGTAATGAGGATGGCTTTATTGTTGTAGCTGCTGGAGGAATACAAATTGGCCAGGTTTCTGGTCCATAAAAAGGCCAGCATGAGAGTCTGGAGGAATGTGAAGTCGAGAAGAAGAACTTTTCTGAAGATTTATGTGTAAATAAAGTTAAAGCACAAAAAGGGAAACTGAACTCTTTAATACGGCTCTCCTTTAGAAATATTTATACAAGCCTTTGAACTGAGCCCAACAATTCAGAGTTGCTACCCAGCAGTATTCTTAAAAACTTATCAAATATTAAAAACCCCCATTTTGCAGAAAAACACTTTACATGCTGAAAAGGCAGAGTCACACTTAAGCAAAGATCCCTTTGTTTTCCAGCAGGAGAAACTCGAGCATTTTTTTCCCCTTTTATAGTCTGTGAAGGAAGATCTTTTCCTTTGTTGCAGATTCAGTAAGAAGCTGGCAACTTGGGAACTTTCATTACATTCATCCTGGACTCCCACTGCAGGATGTCAGTCTCTGACCGGTTACTGAGCACAGCCCTGGGGAGTGGGTGGGATATGGAAAAGGATAGAACCAGCCTTCAGGGGCTTCCAGTCTTGCTCTGTAAGAATGAGATACACAACTACAGTGAATGTCACTGTGGCCTGAGATTACTGGCGAACACTTTCTGAAGAAGGTAGGAATTCAGCCGTGCCTTGAAGTAAAAAGAGTGTATACCTAGTTAGCTATTTCATATTCCCATGTCTTTGCATATCCTATTTCCTCTGCCTGGAATGCTGCTCCTCCTTCCATCTTCTCAGAGAACACCTATTCTTCCTTTAGGAATCTCTCAAGTCTAAAGTCGGAGCAGCTTCCCACCAGACCCGCCTCTCAGTCCAGCTCTTCCCTTCCTATTCCCTCAAGTCTCGCAGCCTTTGCAAATTCTGTCAATTACACTGCGAGCATTTTGACAGAACTGGGTTTAACACAGGACTTCCAGACCTGAGGCAAGACAGGATTGTCCCAAGGTGGAAATGCAGACCTCCTGCTCCCTATAACAAGATCCCATTAGCCAAAGGCTACAGTGTTGAAAATACATGCTCTGTACAAAAGGTGACTTGTCTTGAAATTTTTCTTGAAACTAGAAAGATTGTCAGAATTTTAAGTGCTCCGACAAGGTGGATATTTACTTGCTAACTCAGATTCCGCTTACCCAGGGGCTAGAGCCACTGAGAACCTGGGCAAAAAGAGGGTTGGCGCCATACCTGTCTGGGGCATCTTTTGAATTCCCTCAGTGGGGGGCACTGAGACTCTGGAGGCAGTCAGAGAAAGGGAAGGTTCTCTGTTGTGGAGACAGAGGTGTGTCCAGGAAGGCTTGGTGGAAGATGCGCAGTCATAACCCGGGTCCCGAAGGACACAAACGGAGAGACGGGAAGGAGGCAGGAAGGGTGTTGGGAGGGTCTGGAAGAGCACAAGTTAGGACTGGTCCCTGGTCAGACAGGGGCAGGAGCTGGAGGTGAGGAGGTAAGGCTGCTTCTCAGACTTCGCAGGGTAGGACCCAGGCTCATGTTAAAAGGGGAGATGCCTAAAAGCAAAGGCCACTGATGACCTTTCCTCTAGACGTGTTACACGGGTGCTGCCAAGTGTGACCCAAAAGCCAGACTCCAAGCAGGATGTGGAAAGAGGGGTATGCCAGTAGGGGAACCATGGTAAAAACCATGACTTGGATCTAAGATTCAAGACATTCAGTTCGGGCGTGGGGAGCAGTCGGGCCATAAGAAGCAAGGCCGTCTCTCTCATGACAGCAGGGCCAGGTCACAGAGGACTCTGCATGCTGCATTCAGGGTAAGCCTGGGAAGGCGGACGCGTTCTGTCTCACGTGCCATTTCCCATGAAATCATAGTAATTGCCAGAAGGCTGTACGAGAAGGACCCAGACTGCTCTCTGTGGCCACAGAGCTCTGCCGGCGACAGCCCAGCTCACCTGTCTGCCTGCACTTCCTCCTGCCGCGGCCCTGCCCCTGGCTCATTGGGAGGAAACTGTCCCCACAGTTAGTTCTGTCCCACAGTGGGGACGGTGTTGACGCAATGCCACCCACGACATTCCCGTCCTAGGGGAAGTTCACACAGGGACTGGAGGACCAGTCTGTCGGGGAAATGGTAACCCTTGAACACTGGATGAGAGGCCCTCATAGGGTTCTTTCAATCCTAACATTTTAGGATGTAATCAAGGTGATGACAACAAGAAAGCTTAACTCCTACTTAGGTTGGTCCAAGATGTAATTGACTCAGCTAGTACAAAAGGGAACAGCAGGGTCCCTGTTTCACACTCAGCTGTCAAGTGGATTAACCAGGACTAAAAAGACAGCACTTTGAAAACCCAAAGCACCAAAACCAAAGAATTAAATCAGTGAAATATTAGTGGGCTGTGCTTGAAGATAAAATTGCATACTTAATATTTGTCTGTTGCATACCAAAGTAAATTATACAAAATAACTCAAAATGAAATATTTAATTAGCTGCTCTGAAATGGATTTGCTCTCAAACCATTAATCTAATTAACACACACAACTTCCCTTTCGCAGCACTTGCCTTGTTTATGTATGAGGCCAACACACGGCGCACATTTGTCTACTTATGTGTATGTATTTCTCTAGGAGCCTCTCCCTGGTAGTGCAGACTATTTCCTGCTCCCTTGCCTCCCATATTTGTGGGCAACATTCATTATCCACAAAACAAAATAAAAAGATCGCTCCAAATGAGAAACATTTGATGTTTCCAAGTGCACAGAGAAGAGGCTATTTTTCCAACGTGCACAGCGGCTGTGGCAGCTGAGTGCGTGTGCACCGCAAACTCGAAATGAACAGCCCATGTGATCGTCACAATTATACGTTCCAATATATTCTGTTTCTACTAATTAACTCAGGCAGCTCCAAGTAGGGGGAAAGAAAGATTGTCATTTTGTTCTCTTAAATATTGCAGCTTATGGACTCTACCTGATTACTGATAAATTTGACGTTATTGAAAAAAATACTGTAATAAATTTAGAAACAAAAATTATTCCCACTGAAAAATTATGGAATTAACATTTGAAGGCGGCTGGAACTGGGAACAGCTGAGATACTACCAGTACAATACTGCCATCTAGAGGAAGTGATGAGAAACTACAGCCCTTTTTAAAATTTTTCTGGTTCCCTTATTCCAGATATGGAAAAGAAACCAAATATCCTAAAGTGGTTTGCTGGCATATCTGATAATGACAGGAAAAGGAAACTCAGATTTCTAAATAACGAGAGCCCTATTATTCTTATATGGCTTAAATCAGATCTCTTTAAGCTTTTTTTCACTTCCCTAAACCCTGGGGTATTGGGGAGGCTGAAGAGGGGGTTGGGAGTACCGACCCAGAAGACAAGCCTTTTGAAGAAAAGTCACAAACTCAGAGTCCACCGGGTCTGTCAGGAATTTGAATGAATGAGCAGGCCCAGGCTTGGCAAGGCCTGGTCTTCCTTTGTTCTCTTTGATTATTTAAGTAAAGCTGAAAATTTGTATTTGTATGTGAAATCTCCTACTTTAATTTGGCAACTTTTTTTTTTAAAGATTGGCACCTGAGCTAACAATTGTTGCCAATCTTTTTTTTTTTTTTTTTTTTTTATGCTTTATCTTGCCATATCCCCCCTGGTACATAGTTGTATATCTTAGTTGCAGGTCCTTCTAGTTGTGGTAATTTGGCAACTTTTTAAAAATTTAACTGTATAGTCTGAATAAATCATATCTGAGGGCCAACTTTGGCTCAAAGAACAGCCAGATTGTGACACTTGGAATGGAAGAAAAAACATTACTGTAAGTAAATATTACTTACTACTGACCAAAGGAGGAAGGAAGAGAGAACCTAGGAGGTCGTGACCAGCTGGAAATTTATCGTGAGATATTGTGCCATACCGGGAAACACCAGTCTAGTCAAGTAGGAAGACAAGATTCTAACATAACATTGTTTTAACTATCCAGCTCTGTAACACGAAGACTTCTGTGGTGTGAGACTCAATGAAATGTGAGAGTGCAAACGCAATGAGCTATTTCCCCACCTTGTCACACGTGGGAAAGTGTCCATAGCGCTGAATCATTAGCGTCTTAGGCCAGTCCTTTCTCCTAACCCTGGTTACACCTGAGAAATCCCCCCCAAGAACTGTGAACCAGGTGATAGAAGACACGATAGGAAAGAAAGGAAGAAGAAGAAAGCTTAGGAAAAAGAAATGCCGAAGGCAGAGGGAAACTGCCAAAGAAGAAAACAGGGCTTTTGTTCTGACAGTGTTTTCAAATAATGCAGTGAACAGGTTAAAAATCATAACTGACTTTGGCCACAGTATCAACTCACCAAGAGAGAGTAAAACAAAAATGGCATACCAAGTGACGCGAAGCTCTGCGTGTGTCTCTGTTGAGCAAGGCAGTTTCTGCAGGTAGTGAGCAAAACACCCGGCACGTTGTGTTGTGGCAACTGATCTGCATGCCTTTGTTGACCTGCACCGAGGTGCTGAAGGTTCTGTGTTTTCCCTCTTGGTTAAATAATTGCAGGTTTATACTGTCATAGAACAAAGAGAACCATGACACATGTTTCATAATTTATTTAGCTGATTCCACATACTTTTGATAAACAGAGGGATAAAGGAAGGACATTTCAAATATGTGTGTGGGAGAGACCAGGAGGAAGCAGGGGCGCAGGGGCCGAGTGGATGAAGAGGGTACGTCTTCTGGGCAGCTTTCCCGTCTCCTTCTTTACCCATTTTTTTGTCTTCTTGTTCCATCAACTTATGAAAACAAGGTGATAAATTCTCCAAGTATAATCGTGGATTTGTCGAGTTCTTGCTTTAATTCTAAGTTTTTGTTTCATGTATTTCAAAGCTCTATTCTCATGTGCACAGTTACATCTTTAGGATTTCTGTGCTTTCCTGGTGAATTAACTCATCATTATGAAGTGTCCCTATTTGTACGTAGTAATAATCTTTGTCTTGAATCTTTGTCTTTGTAGTAATGATCTTTGTGCTACAGCCACAGCAGCTTTCTTGTGCTTACTATTTCATGGTATATTATGAAATACCTCCTTTTCCTCTCATTTTTTACATCAAAATACATGTATATGCATATTTAAATTGCATCATTTATAGATAGCATATTGCTGTCTTATATTTTTATCCAGTCAGACAGTCTCTACCTCTTAAACAAAGAGTTTAGTCAATTTACTTTAAGTGATTAATATGATTGGGTTTGTTTCTCCTATCTTGCTATTTGTGTTCTATTTTCCAATCTTTTTTGTTTGTTCTTATTGTTCCTCCAATTCTCCTTGCTTATTTTTTTTAATTAATCAAATTTCAAGTATTTTATTTATCTCCATTGAGGTTTTAGCTATATCTTTTCTTTTTTTTTTTTTGGAGGAAGATTAGCCCTGAGCTAACTGCTGCCAATCCTCCTCTTTTTGCTGAGGAAGACTGGCCCTGAGCTAACATCCAGACCCATCTTCCTCTGCATTATATGTAGGACGCCTACCACAGCATGGTGTGCCAAGTGGTGCCATGTCCACACCCAGGCTCCGAACTGGCGAACCCCGGGCCTCTGAAATGGAACATGTGCACTTAACCACTGCACTACTGGACTGCCCCCTAAAATGTCATTTTTTCCCAATAAATTAAGTTTAAAAAGTCTTTTATATTTATTTATATATTTATCATTTCCAGTGCTTTTCATTACTTTCTGTATATCTGAGTTTCCATCAATATCATCTCTCTTTAGGCTAACAAACTTCTTTTAGCACTTCTTGTAGCACAGGTCTGCTGACAACAAATTTTTTCAGTTTTTATTTATCTTAAAATCTCTTTATTTCATCCTAAATTTTGAAGGATATTCATCCTTCTTTCAACATTTTATAGATGTTTTTCCATTGTCTTCTGGCCTTCACTGTTTCTTATGAGAATTATTTGTCATGTGCATGATTGTTTCCCTGTAAGTATTGGATGTTTTTTTTCTGGCTGCCTTAAGATTTTCTGTTTATCTTTTGTTTTCAGAAGGATGACTATGATGTTTCTAAATGTGGTTTTCTTTGTACATTTTTGGGATTTGCTGAGCTTCTTGATAAATAGATTAATTATTTTTCAGCCAAATTTGGGAAATTTTCAGGTACAATTTCCTCAAATATTTTTTCTGCCCCATTCCCTCTCTTTCTTGGAGTCTTAATAGACAGTTTAATGATCTCTCATAGATCACTGAGGGTCTGTTCATTGTTTTCATCTTTTTTCTCTTTTTTCTTTAGATTGGATAATTCTGTTAATCTCTCTTCAAGTTTACCGTCCTTTTCTTTTGAACTCTCCAATCTGCTATTAAACTCATCCAATATTTTACCTTTTTATTTATTTTATATTTCCAATATCATACCTTTTTATGATATTGGAACTTTTTATTTCCAATAGCATACCTCTCAGTTTTAGAATTTCCATTTGGTTCTTTTTTAAAGTGCCCATTTCTCCACTGAGATCTCCCATCTGTTGACTTATTGTGTCCATCTTTTCCTTTTAGTTTCTGAACATATTTATAATGGCAGTTTTAAAGTTCCAGGCTGCTAAGTACAACATCTGGGTCATATTAGAGTCTATTTCTATCAACTGGTGTTTGTTCCATTGATCATAGGTAACACATTACCTAGTTCCTCACAAGTCTAGCAACTTTTTATTGTATGCTGGACATTGTGGATGTTATATTCTAAGGAGTATAGATTATGTTGTTTTGTTTAAAGAAGGTTAGTTTTGTTGTGCAAAGCAGGCCATTATTGACAAATCTCCTTACTCTGGCTTGGTTTCACTCTTGTTAGGGTGATTCTGTTTCATATTTATTCTTAGTCCCAGAACATAGCTTTTACTCTATTGCAGAGTTAGCAAATATTGTCTGTAAAAGCCAGGTAGTAAATATTTTAGCCTTTGTGAGCAACGTATGGTCTCTGTCTCTTCTTTTTCTTCTCCTCCTCTTCCTCCACCCCCTCCTCCTGCTGCTGCTGCTGCTTTTTTTTTTTTTATTATTATTAATGTTATGATAGATTGCTGCTGCTGCTTTTTAACAACACTTTAAAAAATGTAAAAATTATTCTTAGCTCATGGCCACACAAAAACAGGCCACTAGCCAGATTTGGCCATAGTTTCCTGACCCCTGATCTATGGCATGGTCCTTACTCCTAGCATGTGGCCTCTATGAGGCCTCAGCTGAATGCCTGCAGCATTCACTAAAGACATTCCATTCTGGACTGGCCAGAGCCAGTGTCTCACAGCACTGTACAACTGCTAGCCCACCAGTAGCCACTCTCTCCTAAGCCTCCTGAAGCCTCACCCTGTGTATGGACAGCCCAGCTCTCAGCTAAGGACCCATAAGAAACCCCTGTGCTCTACCACATAACACTGAAGTCAAAAAGGTGCCCCAGGCAGAAATCTGGGTGACTGTGGTTCACTTGATGTGTTTCCATTCTTTCAAGGAACACAGTCTGGCATTCCTTGTTTTTCAATACCTGAAATTGATTTCCCCATATATATTGACCTGTTTTATATTTGCTTATGGCAGATCAGTTCCTCCATCAGGGCCAGAATGAGGTCCCAATAAGTTGTATTTTAAACAAGTTGAGGTTTTAATGATTCTGAGACCTGCAGGTAGAAATGTCCAAGGGGTAGATTATGAAGATGGGAAGGATTTCTAAAAATACAAATTGTTAGTATGTGACACTTGATATTAAATCAAAAGAGAGAAAATCTCTCAGAGAAAACACACAGTTGATAAACAAAAAGGGCAAAGGATTGAGTCAAGGGCAAGAAATAAAGGTGAGAGCTACCTGAGAGGTAACTTGGAAGAGCTATGCAGTGAAAGGAGCAGCTCAGCCTTCCCCAGGTTAATTTCTCTCTGAGGTGGTGGTTTTAGGAAGGCCCCGAAGCCTTGTCAGGGTCCTCACTGTCTCTCATATGTTCTTACCCTCAGAGGAAACATTGATCCAAATCTTAGAAAATGGTTATTCATTCCATCATACTTACAGATGATTTTGCTCTCCTCCATTCTAAAATTGTTGATCATTGTGAAAAAAAAAGTCACCATCATTCAGTCTTGTCATTAACTTCTGATTTTTCTCTCATGCTTCCCTGAAGACTCTGCTTTAAGCTATAGGCTGAAAAGTAGGTGTTTAACAAAGACAGACGTCCTCAGAACCTCAATGAAAAAGAGAAGGTACTCTTACCTACTGAGACTTTAAGTAATAGACTCATGGGTACAGACTTCCCAGCTGACACCACTTAGACAACTGCAGGTTGCAGCAGGGACTGATATGGTGAATATAATTCCGGTTATTTGTTTGGGGATATTATTTATCTACTTGTATTGGTATTATTTTTAATCTTCTATTTTCTAATGGGCATATGAGGAAGTCCTTTCTCTTTCTTCTTCATCTATCCCTAACCTTTATTTTGAACTAGGAATTAGCAAACGATGGTCCATGGGCCAAGCCCAGCTCACCACAGATCAAACCTAGTCCAGGACATGCCTGTGTTTACATATTGTCTATGGCTTCTGTTATGCAGCAATGGCAGATTTGAGCACAGATCAGCCAATGGAGACCCACAGTGCACAAAACTGAAAACATTCGCTATCTTGGCCTTTATAGAAAAAGTTTGCTGCTCCCTGTTTTAGACTATGCTTTTGAAAACTGAAATAAAACATTATTTAAATAGCGTTTTGTTCTCACAGACACCTCACAATTCACAGACAAATAATTTTACTAAGTCTCTTTACTTTTGAAAGCAAGGTAGTTTTTCAGAGTCAGTAAGATTTTGGGGGGGGGGGTTGTTTTTAAGCATTTATGGTTAGAAAAATCAATTATATAACCAAAGCTATACTTAAAGTGTCATATGAGAATAAATCTTATTTAACCAGGTATGCTACGCTTCCCATGGAGACAGGGGTGTGCTGCATATGCAGAACCAAGGTTCACAAAGGCCTAGAGGAGGCCACTCCAGCCCCTGTTCTATGGCTTTCTGGGTTCTGGAATTTTTGGTGGAAACAATCATTTCCTGGCAGACCAGCGACCTTAGCAGATTTGGGGAACCTCACAGTGAGAGAGAAATTCATCCACATTTATAGGTACTCCAGGCGAAACGGATAGAAATGAATTTCTTAAGCTCGGTTTTCTAGCCTCAAAACATGAGTGCAAATAAGAGCAATAAAAAACTTTGCTGGCCTACTGAAAAGATGATACTAGATTCCATGTAAGTTCTCCAGACCTTAATTTTTTGGCCTTAGTAGTTGCTTACACCACATGGCCCTGAGTTTGCTGACCATACTTCAAGGAAATTGATATATTTAATTAACACTGCTTGATGTACTAATGTTAATAAGTCAGAACAAAATAAAATAAGATTAGCTTTTATGACCAAGAATAATCTTCGGGAATTGTTTATGATCACAAAGGATGGCTGTTATAAAAAGTGTCCAAAACCTAGAAAAAGATAAAGAGATTTCTGCCTGTCAACGTTTCAGTGTTGTGTTGAACATTGTTTGGAGGCCTGCCCAGAGTTATCCTGCTTCAGCGGTTTCACAGTATGAAACCTGTTATGGACCGAACTGTGTCCCCTAAATTCATCTGTTGAAGCTCGAACCCCCAATGTGACTGTATTTGGAGACAGAGCCTACAGGGAGGTAATTAAGGAAAAACAAAGTCATAAGGTGGGGTCCTGATCCGATAGGACTGGCGCATCCTCTGTGTGTGCGTGCGCGTGCACGAGCAGTCCATGTGAGGACAGAGCAAGAAGGCAGCTGTCTGCAAACCAGGGAGAGGGCTGGCAGCTTGATCTCAGACTTGCAGCCTCCACAACCGGGAGAAAATAAGTTTTTGTTGTTTAAGCCCCCCAGTCTGTGATATTTTGTTACGGCAGCCAGAGCTGACTAAGACAGAGCCTTGAACTAAAGGAGGCGACCACCCTGCTAACTTTACTGCCCACTGCTCCCAGGTTCTCTCTAGGGTCCTTAGTAGTCTCCTAAAATGCCCTACTCATTCTCCCCTTTATACTTGTCTCCCTCCATTTGGAAGCCAAATTGCTAAATATCTACTGATTGTCTAATTTAGTGGCAGGTGCCAAGAGGGAATTTAAGGATATATAAACACGTGCGTTTACCCCTCAAGCTGTGTGGAAGCAGTGGAGATATAAAATAAATAAAAGAGAATCATTCTTGCCATGCTTAACTCTTTCAGTGATTTCCCATTGGTCTCAGGATCAAGTCTGAAACCTTAAACATGGCCTCAAGGTGCTGTGCAGTCTTGCCCTTTTCCTCACCCTCTCACTGCCCTCCCGTCACACCAGCCTTCTTTCGGTCTCCTGAACACACACGATCCTTTGCCTCTCGTCTTCCTACCCATGCTGTTACCACCGCCTGGGACACTCAGACACCTGTTCTCCTCGCTGTCTGTTTCCTACTAATTCTGCAGGGTTAAGCACAAACGTCACTTCCTCCGCAAGGCCCTTCCTGACCAAGTTAAGTTAGACCTCCAACAAATCATCGCATAGCCTTGTGGACCTTTCTTCCTAGCTGTAATTACAAGCATGGTAATGTAAATAATTATTTAAGCATTTATTCAACAAGGTAGGTAACGACTATGTTTAGCTTAGGTACTATCATAGACCCAGCACTCAGTACCTCATAGGTTCTCGATATATAACTCTTGAAAGAATAAGATCTAGTAATACAAGAAATCACATTAATTACCAGGTGCATAGGTTAGCCACTAAGAGGGGCAGAGCACCAGGCATGGATAGGCTAACTGCAGAGCAAACACCTCAACAGAGCCTGACGGGAAAGACGAGGCCTATGCAGACCACGCTCGCTATTCACTGTCCAGCTCTAAAAACACATTTTGTAAAGAAAACATACTGGTTACTCCATGCCATCTTAATCTCTTCCTTCCTTGGAACTTCCATATAAAACAATGGAAATACAGCACACAATGCTCATTTGTCTTAGATAATAATCTTGAACTGTTTTCTAATCATTAAACTTGTGAATGCCCTTAATCTGAAACTTGAAGGTAGCAATAACGTCTGTTGTTCATTTATTCACTCATCAGGCACGTAATGTACTCAGTGCCTAAAGTGTCAGCCCTGGGAGTTCAAAGCTGGGTAAGGCAGAGTCCCTGCACTGAAGCAGTTCAGTTTACTGGGCAAACAATAAACAGGTCATGGTGATGTGACAAGTGCTGTAATAAACACAAAACTCTGGACACTCGTAGAAGTGGCATCTTACCCAGATTGGGGGCGTGTATGGAAGGCTTCCTAAAGATAGCTGAGCTGAGTGACGGGTTTAGAGTTAGTGGCTAAAGAATGGAGAGGACATTCCACGCAAAAGCAGCAGCCAGTGCAGTCAGGGAGGTGAGTGCGAAGCAGCCTGGCTTTTTCAGGAATCTGCATGAAGTTCTGTGTCACTGATCAGGTTGTGTGCATACCGGCCAGCTATGAGGCTGCAGTGAGCAGGGCCCAGAACATCAAGGTCTCTTGCTCATCTCTGTTAAATTTATATTTTACCCTACAGGCAATGGAAAGGCATAGAAAGATTTTAATCAGAGAAAACCCATTATGTGGCTTAGAAAGCTGACCAATAAGAGGATGAAAGAAGGTGAGGATGGGTCCAGTTAGCTTCTTGAAGTTAATAAAATGAGAAATAAACAAGGCAAGGTCCCAGGGCAGTAGTCAGAGGCATCAGCTGAGATATTCAGGGATTAAATGGATGAGATCCGGTGATTTGACAATAAACGCACCCTTTCCTCCCTCGTCCCTCCTTTCCCAAGGTCCCATGGTTGGCCCTATTTCTAGTCATTTTCTTACCTTCACGTTAAAGCTCAAAGGCAACCTCTGGTATAGTAGCTCACTATTGTACCCAGGCTTCACTTTGTCCCCCCATCTAACCTTTTTAATTTCTTGTCATTTTTCTTTTTGGCTACAGAAGCATATCTTGGGTGTTAATAAAACGCTTTTTCAAGCAGAATCAAACTTCAATAGTTTGATTCTCTTTCAAAAATAAAACAAAAAAGCCACATTCTTATTCTAGAAACCTTTTCCAGTTCCTAAGGGGTGGTGTCCTTCAGTCTCCCTAGAATCTGGTGCCACCACATCCCAGGGACCAGAAGTCTAGAGAGTATTTCAGCAGTTATTCTCACACAAGGGACATTAGCCCACATGGATATTTTAGAACTAAGAAGCTTCAAATAAACAGATGGTACCTAAGAAATAATCGTAAGATATTCTTAACAGAACTCTAACATTGGGGTGGCTGCTATATAACACAATTTAAAACTAAAATGTGCCAATCTGAAGCAAGAGATGAAGAACAATTTTGACCCAGATAACTGTGCCTCCCTGGAGCCCATGTGCAGAGCTGTTCTCATGAGATGGAGGGGAACGGCCTGGCTCACCCTGAGCCCATTGCTTGCTCTCTCTCACTTTTGGAGACTGATGAAGACGTTGCAACATACCCAACAAAGCTGGAACATCAGGATCACGGAGAATCTGGCAGTCAAAACACTGTAATCAGGAAAGGATCCGGGGCATTCTGTCTTAATCCCTGCACACTGGTAAGACATCAAGATCTGGACCCACGTCTCCCTAAAACATCCTCTCTGGACAAACATTGCTGTAGAGAGCACCCTCTGAGTGCCACTTTGGAAACTTGTGGATAACCTCAGGAAAGCCCAATCAAGGGACAGAGGTAAAATCCCGAAATGTGGCCTGAAGCCCATTGACACCAATTGATTCGAGAGAGGATCAGGCCCACCTGGGTAAATGTGAAGGCTCATCTTTCAGAAAAGACTACCCTGTTTTAGGGCTGGGATGTGGGGAAGGAAGCAGTCTGTTATCAGCACTATCAGGGCTTATGTGGGCTTGCTCAAATGCTGCGTTTCTCTCTGGTAAACAACCTACCCTAAAATGAGCACCCTCACAGCTATTACAAAGTGTTTTGCTGGAACTCAGTAATTGCAAGCTCCTTTGGTGGAACTAGATGACTAGTTAGTAGAAGCCCTAAACCTAACTTGCCCTTGGACCTCCATGTTTCAGCCACAGCAAATCTCTCCACATCCTTAGCAAATTAACACCATTAAATTAAATAACCTTTGATTTAATGAACACTTTTGAGCTACATAATCTCTCTCCCCATTAGCTCCCATCACCCCAACATTTGGTTTACGTTTCTATCACTGCCCTTACTACAAGGATTTTTGTTTGCTGTCTCACCTATTAGACACCAAGTTCCCTTAGGGCAGGTGCTGGTTGCATTAGTCTCTATACCTCCAGAGCTTATCATGACGCTTGGTACACGGTAGGCTATTAAATATTTGTTCAATGCATTAAGCGAATTCTGCACTGTCCCTTACCTGTAATTTTTTGGGGAAAATCTACTCTCTCATTCAAGAGCTAAAAATAGGAGATCAATAAATCTAAAACTTAAATCTAGGTTTTTCTTTCACTTACTTTTTAAAATAAACATGAAAAATACATATATGATTTTTAAAAGTCAGTTTTAGTTGGCAAATGAAGAATACAAGAATAGCTACAATTGAAAGACTGTGTAAAAGGTTTAGAAAATAACTGGGACCCCAAGAACTTAATGGGCAAAAAAGATGAACAGACAATTCACTGAAATGAAAAACACATGACATGAAGAAACTTTCCAATCACATTAGACGTTACTTACTATTAAATTAGCAAAGTTTTAACCAAATGATAATTCAGAAAAGATGGAGTGAAGTAAAAGGGCACCCATACACTCAAGTGTGGGGGTATAAACACGACTAAACGGATAAGCGAGCTTAAAAGCAGTTACACTCAAGATACATATGTGAGACCATGTGAGCGTCTACATACATACATACATATGTACACATAAACTAAAAATATCTTTATGCTCTTCTATACACTTCTAAAAATATATATTCTAAGGAATCAAAATGCTGATTTGAATTTATGTGGTATGACTTAGAAGTTAACACAGTTCTACCATGTACCAGCTATGTGACCTTCAGCAAACTATTAATTTTCTGGGCTCAGTTTCCTCATCAATAAATCGGTGACTTAAAACACACACACACACACACACACACACACACAAAAGTACCTGCCTTACAAGGTTGGTGTGAAGATTAAATGAGAATACATAGCAGAGTTTAGAATAGTGCCTGGCACAGAGAGTGCTCAATAAATGTTAAATGCTATTATTCCACATATCAGAAATTTGGAAGCAGACTAAGGATAAATAATAAAAGAATGACTTAAAAAATTACAGTAAATCTATACAATGGGATATTATATAGTCCTTAAAATGTTCATGAAGAGTTTTTAATGATGCTAGAGAAATGCTTATATTAAGTAAAAAAGCGTGATAGGAAATTAAACATATAGTATTGTTTCAACTGTGTAAAATATATATCAATATATAGAAAATGATCTAGCAGAAAACATACCAAAATATTAAAAATGATTATTTTGGCCAGTAGAATTTGACCTGCTTGCTGTTGTTTTTGCTCTTTATACTTTCAATCATGAATTGTTTTTTATAAGGAAGATATTACTTCTAAAATCAGGAAAACACCATAGTTTTATAAGGGTAAAATAAAGTAACAAACAGGTAATTATTTATGTTGCTGAGGAAGAGTCACCCTGAGCTAACACCTGTTGCCAATCCTCCTCTTTTTGCTTGAGGAAGATCTACCCTGAGCTAACATCTATGCTAATCTTCCTCCATTTTGTGTGTGGGTCACCACCACAGCATGGCCACCAGCAAGTGCTGTAGGCCTGTGCCGGGCAACTGAATGTGGGCCGCTGAAGTGGAGTGCGCCGAACTTAGCTACTAGGCCACGTGGCCAGCCTATAATTTTTAAAATTTATACTAATGCCCAACTCTTAATAATGTATAAATGATGTAATACAGAAATTATCATGGCTTTCCAAAACTCAATTATTTTCTGTTGAATTTACAAATATAGAGCATTGTACTAACGCAAAGTAAATATTATAAGAACCATAAAGCAGTAAATATCCCTTGGTTGAATTCATCTATAAATGAGTGTGTGAAATTTAGCACAAACAAAGCATTTCCTGACTTAAGATGGCCCACACTCTACTGAGGCCAGCCTCTCCCACCTCAGCCACAAGTTCTAGCATCCAGCTGGTTCTTATCCAGAATTCCCTTCTAACTCTGAACAAGCAGCTGGCTTTGCTGGGAGCCCCTAGAGCCATTCCTCCTCCCAGCTTCACTCCAGGGTCCAGTGGCTTTTACCATTTCTATCCATCCAACTACAAAGTTCTCATCCCTTTTGCAATTTTCAAAGGGAAGAACTCCCATCTGGTTGTAAGAAGGAGAAAGAAGATAAGGTATCCCCTTCACTCTGAAGAAACTTTCCAGAACGCTTTTCAATTCTTCATGCATAATTTTTCGCCCTTCCTAAACAGCTTTAGAGCCTGTCTTCCTCAACTTTTGGGCTTTCAGGTCATCTTATCTTATTTTTCCAAAACACTGTTTGTTTCAATCAATTAATTTTTGCCCTTACAGCACTGACTATTAAATATATAAATATCTGTGTCTATGAACATCATTCAAGACCCTAACAGTTTTACAACAGTACTAAAAAGAATAAACAATCACAATTTACAGGAAACTGTTCATATTCTTAATAAAGTATTTTCTTGGAGCAAATCTCAAACTTCTTGTTTATCAATCAGCATTTTCATCTAAACGGGACTGGATTGGACATTACGTATTTTAGCCATAATGCTGAAAAACCATTCTAGTTAATATGTATCAGCTGTTCACCCAAACGTCCATCCACATTGCATTAACCACAGTGCATTTATGATGGAATTTTTAAAAGAAGGAGTTTAAGCAGAAACTCCCCAGATTTTAACGTACTTTGTTGCTCCGTGTGACAATCTTCACAGTAAAAGCTACCCTTGCAATAATCTATCAGTTTAACAAACCCCAAACTTTACAAATTAATACAACACAATCTAAATGCACCATAAATTTATATTTGTTAATCTTGATATTAGAACATTTAAACATTTCAAACTACATAAAAATATGACAAACAATATAAAATAGAAAGAAATTTGTTGACAACTTATTTCCAAAACATCACTATTTCTTATATTGCAATTAAGCAACAAGACTGCTTACATAGCTCTCCAGAAAACATATAGTGTTTTTAGTGGAGTGTTATCAATAAAAATCAGCACAGTCCCACACAATAACGTCTCTGATTTATTATCTCTTCCACAGTACAAATTTTTCACAAACCATAAATCCTTTGCAGTTATTTGAAGTCTGTAAACAAGTGCCGGATCCCCACATCCCCCCCCTCAGTTTAAGCTTGTGAATGTTTTAAGTCCTTCCATCAAGTTTTAACTCTTCCACTTGCATAAGGAATCAAGAGCCTTCTGTCTTTAAATTATTCATATTTTATCATACAGCCTGCAATGCAGTAAATCACAGTGAAAGCCCTGGGAAAAACAAAACAACATGATCTTTACAGCAGGACTTGAAACTTTATAATATTAAATGCATTTAAAGAAGCTTCCCATAATAAAAGTGTGGGTTTTCATTTCCAGAAATCAAGTCAATTAGAAACCCTAGGTTCTACTTAAAAACCCATTTTGATCTAAAAGTGAAAACAGTCCCCCATCCATAGTCATTTTATAAACTCTAGACAGTTTCACTTGCAGAGATTTTTTTCCAGTCTGGAAAACAGTAGTGCAATTAGTTTTACTTCTTTTAAGTTATTTAGTCCAGGACGTAAATAGCTGTGGAAAGATAAGAAGATGCTCCGGTAAACAAGAAAATTTTGCAAGCCCATGCTGGCTTACTAGTCCATTAAAGCTTGTAAGTCCATAGTGGCTTTCAACAAAATGTTGTATATACATCACTAACAACAAAGCAGAAATAAATAGGCAGAAATGACTGTAAACTGTCTCATCTCCTAATGATTTTTCAGTAATAACTGGCTTGATGAATTGATTTATATAGTCATTTAAATAAGCAAACAATCGACAGTTGCCCTTAAGGACATTCCACTATGGCATCCAGTATGGAAAGCCCCAATGGAGTTACATTCCTAAAATTAAAACAAAAAGGGGGAGTAGAGGGTGGGAGATAAAAGTTTAAAGATTCCACTTGAATGGAATTCCACCAAGTCAGCCAGTTCACTTAGATTTCTTCTTAAAGAGGCTTTTAATTTTTGATGGCTTTTTGCTTTTCTCTCCATTATGACAAAGGTCATGTGGGATGCTGCTTATCCTGGCAACATTTGGGGCTTCCTGAACTGGTTTACTGTCGTTCCCAGCTGAGGAACACGATGTGTGGCGAGGTTTAGGCACCGGGATGCCACTAGAAAGCTGGTTCATGCTACAGGATTTCTCCAAGATGCCATTGTACACTTTGCTTGCAGGACTGAAGATCATACTCTTCGTTTCTGTCAGACCTACACAATCAGGAGAACCCCGAGAGATTTCTGCAGTTATGGGTGAATCTCCCCTGGATGAATCCTCTAGAGACAGCTCATCTCTCGATATCTTTCGAGGAGACAAAGTTTGGTATATCTCAAGGCTTGAAGGAGGAGACTGTTTCCTTCCAAAGGAAGAATTTAAGGAGTCACATTCTGAAGCTGTGTCTGGCACTTCCCTGCATGAGAGAGAGGCAAAGGCAAAATTTTAAATCAATATGTTCTGAAGAGTACCAGCAGACGTTCTAACTAATTCTAACTCAAACAACTTCCATCGTTTAATCTATTGGAATGTAAAAGGGGAAAATACTGAAGTTCTATACACATTTCAATAAAATTAGAAAATTACTACTTTAAATAACTCAATGTGTAATTTTTAACATAAACTATAATAATGAAATATTCTAATCTGAGAAACATTATAATTTAAGTTACACTTTCTTCAGTTGTCAAGAGAAATGGAAATGTTTAAATTTCACAGATTTTTTTCTTATTTCAGCTACTTTTGTGTTTTGTTTCAATACTGAGTATTTTTCTTTCTAAATCACATAGTTGACATTGTGTATCTGAAAAGATGACTTTTAGTAGCTGCCTATCCCTTTATTTAATTTTTCAGTCATTTAAATTGATGAAATATAACTTCCTAAGGAAGGAAGAAAGGAAAGTGCTAAGCTAAAATGTTAAGTTCTCCCAAGTTTAAAAAAAGGAGGAAAGGAGTTAAGGTGCAACAGGGTGGGGGCATGGATGGGAGATGAAAGTCAATGAGATAATCCTGTTTTTCAAAAAGGAGACATTCAATAAATTCTTACAGGTTTATTCCTTTGTGATTTGCCCCCCTTTCTCCATAGCAGAGAGAGAAGAGAAATAAAGAGAGAAAAAATAAAGTTCACAACCTCAAACCCAACATACAGTAAATGCTTTCAGCCATTCCTTCAAAACATATCTCAAACCCACCACTTCTCACTCTCCCGCTGCTACCATCCCTCTTCCTAAACCACCATGAGGTCACCTCAGTGATTGCGACAGCTTCCTAACTGGTCTCCCTGCTTCCATTCTTCTTCCTCCCTCTTAGTTACTTCTCTACATGGCTGTTAAAGTGGTTTTTAAAAATGCAATCAGGGAACATCATTTTCTTGCTCAACTTTCCAATGCTTCCTTTCATACTCAGACTAAAATCCAAAGTCCTCGCCAAGTCCACAGAGTGCTGTCCCATCAGGTTCACAGCTACCCCCGCCGCCAAGCTGCATGCCCTACCATTTCTGCCTCATTCCACCACGGCATCCTCCTTGTTCCTCCCATGTGCCCATCTTGTGACTGCCTCAGGGCTTCTGCACATGTTTCCTGCGCCCCATATTTCCTTCCCCTCCATCTCTACAAGGCTTACTTCTCCATGTCATTTGGGTCACTGCTCAAACGCTCTCTTTCCAGAGATGCCTCCCCTACCCACCCTATCTAAAATAGCATTCTCTTTCCTTTTACCTGCCTTTGTTTATCATCCCAGAATTTACCACTACATAAAATGATATTTTATGTTAACTTATTTACAGTCAGTTTCCCCAGAAGAAAAGAAACTTAATGAGGACAGGGAATCTTATTAACTTCTGTATTCTCTGTACTGGAATAGTGGCAAGCTCACGGTGGGTATTTAATAAATATGTTGAAAGAAAGAAAGAAAGAAAGGAGGGGAAGGGGGAAAGGGAGAGAAAGAGAGAAGAGGAAAGAAAGGAGATCTTGAAGACTAGGGATCATGCCTTAATCATTTTTGTATGTACCATGCCTGACGTAAATATTGTTCATTCTATGAAAAGAATGATTAAGAAATGAAAAGTAGGGTCAAGGTAGAAAGTAACTAGAAATAAGGTGGGAGAAGTAAGAGAGCTGAAGACAGAATAGAAAGGCAAGAACACACATGATTATAAGCCACCAGCTAGAACCAGGCCAGGACCTTGTCTCACTTGTCTTGGCAGCTCAAGTTATTAGAAAGTGCACCGCACACTGCAAGGACTACATTTATATTTATAGAATGAATGGACTAAATGATCTCTCACCTTGGATGACCTATGATTACTATCATTATTCATGTTATGATATGCATGTTTATTACTTTTGACATCTATTTTATGTTAATACCATATGTTAGATATATATTGGATTGCCAAAAATATTTAGTCATTTCTATGTACTTTACTCAAACATGTATGTGAAGATTGTCTTTATTACACTATAAGCTCTCAGAAGGTACGAAATCCCCTGGGCAAATACAGACTTAAATAAAGCTTTCATACAATACAGTTACATGTGCTACACAATTTTCCAATGCTTTCACAACTTGATAACAGGGAGTGCTAACAGAGGGCAGGAGGCAGTTCAGATAGGAAGAAATGACTCAGAAATCAATCACTGGTAGGGACTTTTCTGCTAGGCTTCTTTTTGGAGTGGATGTCCATTAATCGAACAGCATACATCACTGTTTCCTGAAGCTGTTCAACTTCCAAAGCCAGAAGCTGATTTAGTTACAATTTTCTGAATTTACCTCCTATTCTGCTACTTGGTTTGGCTGCTTTGTGTGTGAAATTCTAAGCTAGGTTAAAAATATTTCAAAAACTAGTCTCTAATCTCAATAATGTGTGAAAAGAATACCGATCTAAACTAGGAGACCTAGATTCCTGTCCTGGTCCTGCCATTAATCAGCTGTACAACCTTGGGCAAACCATTTAATTTAAACAGGTCTCAATTTTCCTGTCTGTTAAAGTAAGAGAATTTGATTAACCTCTAACATTACTTCCAGTTCTAACATCCTAATTCCAAAACAAGTAACAATCTGAAGTGTTGCTTCTTCTGCATAACTAGTCAGGTTTGTAGTGTGGGTTTAGCAGACCTTAAAATCTCCCATTTTTTTCTAGAGCATATATTCTTTGGAATGTTGAACTTAATTATGTGTACCATTTATGTTATTTTTCTATTTCCTTTTTCCCCCCACAGTGATGTGCAGTTGAATTCATATAAGTTTAACGCACATATGACAAGACTTAACTCAAGCAGAGGTTTAAAGGAATGTACAAGTGCATAATGCATAGAACATAAAAGATCAATAAACAGTAAATGTAGTTGTTATTGCTATGTACTATGTAAGGATTCTGTGGTTCAACACTTAAAACAATGAAAATGGAGAGGAGAAAAGTTTTCTGAATCTAAATTCTCCTCATATTTATGAGCTACCTGAGAATTTCTGACATTGCTATTTGAAATGAGGACTGAACACTTCCATCAATGCAAAAAATTCCATTGGGCAGCACAGCTCTAGAGTTTTCCTACTAATTTCCATAAGCCCACAAAAACTTAAGTTTTGTCAGTAGCGCCATCTTGCTGGTGACTATGATTTTGTCAGTAGCACCGTCTTGCTGGTGACTGCAGTTATGTTGCAAAAGTTATACAAAAAATTAATCACACAATGCTAACCAAGAAAAGCTGCATGAAATTCTCCAGGTGCAATGAGGATACACAACCTGCACTCTCTGCTTTGGAATACGCTATAATGATCACTTGGCTAATCATAAGATCTACTTTCACTAGTAGATCAAAAACTATGTATGAAAAATGATTATTTGATGATGTCAACTGAAGAATCACATGATAGAGAGCTACCAGGGATCATTCATGGAAAGCATCCAGCCCATTCTCTTTGGTTTTATTTCTCATGAGGACAATAAAGATTTCGGGGCCACACAACTACTAAGTGGTAAAATCAGAAATTAATACCAGCTTTTCTGTCATTTAACACTGTACTGCTCCAGAAGAGGAATGTGGTTTAGAAAGGGAGAACCTCAGGAGCAAGAGGTCTCATGGAGCACTGGGTCCTTAAGCTTGACCAGAATATATTGCTGCTATATTCATTTTATAGAAAAAACTGTTACGAATATAATTTCCTCCTCTAATTCCCAATATTTTCTTAAACCTTTGGCAACTGATACCTCTTGACTGCTAGCAAGTACCAGCATATGACAGAAAAAATCATTAAGTGGCAACAAATATTTCAAAAATTCAGTCATACTTAATGGTTCTTTGGCTCAAGTATATTTAAGTTCATACCTTTATATTTTACAAATAAAACTGACTAGTTTATGTTCTGAGATTTGAGTCAATTGTGTGCAATGGCCTCTAAGCAGTTATACCTCAAAAAACCTACCTATGTCTGTAGTGGGCAGAATTCTAAGATGGTCCCCAAATTCCTAGCCCTGGTTTACACACATCTTCTCCACTTAGTTATTCTATCAAACACTAATATAGGTGCTGCTATGAAGGGATCTGAAGATGTAATTAAGGCCCCAAACCAGTTGATCTTAAGATAGAGAGATTAGTATCCAGGTGAGCCTTTTAAATTTGGATCTAGTGATTAGAGATGGAGGAAGTTAGAGATTTAAAGCAAAGGAGAGCTTTGACAGAAGGGATATTGTCTGTTGCTGGCTTTGAAGATGGAGGCCACATGTAGCAAGGAATAGTAGGCAGGCTCTAGGAACTGAGAGTAGCCTGTGGCTAAAAGCAAGCACGGAAACCAGACCTCAGTGGTATAACCACATGGAATTGAACTCTGCCACCTCCAAGTGAGCTGTGAAGAGGCTCCCAAGCTCCAGATAAGAAAAATGCCCATCCAACACCTTGATTTCAGCCTTGTGAACCCCTGAGCAGCAACATCACACTTGGATTTCGGCATACAGAACTGAGAGCTAATAAATGTGTTTTGCTTGAAGCCACTATGTTTCTGGTAACTCCTTACGCAGCAATAGAAAATTCATATAAGGCACCACTCCTACCCACCCCACTCCCACCTCCTACATGCCACTTCACATCCACCCAGCCCAACATATACTGTAGTTCACTCAGTGCCAATACCATTGCTTTTCAGCAGAGAAGTAAATGGCCTCTTCCTCCTCTTCATTTCGATACAGAGCAGGGCAACTTGACACTGACAGGATATCTGGATCAGGGGAAGGCAATGAGTGCTGTGTGTGCTGGGGATGGTGGGGATGCCGAGGGTGTGACGAGTGAGGAGCATGTGGAGGAAGCTGCGCACGCTGAGACTGCGGTGAGGACGGCACAATGCTGCGACGAGAGCGACACAAGCTACTGCTTCTGGCTAATGACCCCGCAGGTTTAGCCATGGCCCCTGAAAACCAAACATGAATAAATAAAAACACTCATAAAATCCTATGCGCCTTTTATGCACAATACAAACACACAAAAAAAGAGAACTGATGTTACTAATATGTCACCATTTAATCTACCATTATTGAAGTAAGTAACTGCACAATTATTACTATCCTCTATCACCTATACTGCTCCTCAGGAAAATTAAGAAATAAAAAATAAAACTGAAAACAGGTCTAGAAAATGAACAGAAGTGAACATAAACACATGAGGCTTTAATATAAAATTTGACATTACTAACCAAAAAGGGTTAAAAATTTACCCAAGATAAATCCTTAAATTTAAAAATACAACATATTTATAAGGAATCTGTACTTTGTTGCCATCCTTTTCATGAATTTTAACATTAAAAGAAGAAAACTATCAGTAAAAAATCGGTTGGATTTTTTAATGTTTATCTCTTGAGTTAGTGCAACATGTTTGTACTTTAAGAAGTTTTAAATCAAGGATCATTTAAATACTGCATACACAGTCTCACAGCTAGTTAGGCAGAGGTCAGACTAAAACTTGTTTCTTGAACACTGATTATTGTGGAACTAACCAGAAGTCTTAGATTCTCTTGTTTCTGCTATCAGTTGCAGTCTAGATGCATGCAGATAGTATACAAACTTCCTCTACGTGCTTAGTATCGTCATTAAATAGGCACTCCATTTCTTTGCCTTAATTGAAGCATAACTCTCCTAAGAACAACTTCTCAAGCTGAAGCTGTTTATTCTTGTATACTTCATATACTACAACGTCAGAACATCAGGTTGGTGGCCTTCTCACTCCCCAATATTGTCTGTACACCCTTACTCCTACACCCTTTTATGAAAATGTGTTCCTTCTGAAGCCCACACTATTAAGTCATGTGAATTTTTCACCTCCACTTCACTAGTCACTTCCTGGTCATTCTTTCTCTCTCTTACCAGTCCACCCAACCTATCACGAACTTGAGCAATCCCATTTGTAAGACCTACGCAACACTTTAACCATGGTTTTTATCTCTTCTCATATGACATTTACCTCCAGCTCTACCACTCACCCTCATGCCTCGTCTTGCCATCATTTGGAACTGCTCCATATTTGAAATCAGACAATTTAGATTCTGACCATTTTTCTACCTTTCTAGTTCACAGATTCTGTTCCTTCCACTTATCTGTCCCATGCTCTACCCCAAGCTCAAGGACTTTACCTATGGATTATCCCTTCTGTTGCCTTTATTTTCATCTTCTCCCTTTCTATTTCCCGTCAGTATTTAAAAACCAACGCTGAAAAAACAAACTTAAAAAACAGATAAACAACAGCAACAAAAAAAAAACCCTCCTCTACCTAGACTGTTTTTCAGCTGACATCTCTCTCCCCGCTCTTATGAAAAACAATTCTCTATGTTACTTTCTCTACTATTTCATCTTCACTCATTCATCAGAGGAACCGTAAAATGTTTCCGTACAATTTCACTACAATTATTCTCAACAAAGTTATAATCTACTTCCTTGCAGCTAAAGTCAGTGAGTATCTCAATCTTCCTCGACATTGGACCAGCACCTGCTATTACTTTGTCCTCTCCTTAACTTCTCTTAACCACGTTCTCACCCCGCTCTGTATTTACCTTTCCCTAAAGTGTTGGTCTTCTTCAAAGTTCTGCTCTAGGCCTCATTCTAGTCTTGTTCCACTTATTCTTCTTGAGAAATTTCATCCACTCTCATGACTTCAATGATCATTTGCAGACTACAGAAGCCCAAATCAGTAACTCCAGCTTTAATCTTTTTCCTAAACTTTAGAACCTTGCAGCCAACTACGTACTGGACACTTGGATGCCCTATAGATGCCCAAACTGAATTCAACATTTTCCTCCCCAAACCCACTCCTTCTGTGTTCCTTTCCTTGGTAAATAACACCACCACTCACCCAGTTAATTAAGTTAACAACAGGCATTCTTGACTCTTCTTCGTCCATCATAATCCACATCTAGTTAATCATAAAGTGTTTCCAATTCTACTTCCTTAATAACTCTCAGATTTGTTCATTTCCCTACATCCCCACCACTGCTGCGTTATGCTGGACTACTGTACCAGCCTAATAACCGATCTTTCTCCTTAAATTTATTCTCCATACTGCAGCCTGCCTGATCACTCTAAATTGGAAAAGGAATGTAACATTTTATTGCTTAAAACCCTTAAATGCCTCCCCATTACTTTTAGGATTAGAATAAAGTCAAACTCCTTAAGATGGCTTAGAATGCCCTATTTACCTAGCTTCTATTTTGGAACTTGTGTCCCTCTTCTCTGTTACAGAACACTGGGAACAGTACACCTCTCTCAGCTCCCAGAATTATTCTCTCTTGCCTCCATGCCTCCTTTCCCCAACTTTTCCTTGACCTCCCATCTCACGACTTTGCTAAATGGCAGTTCCTCCAGGAAGTTTCCAAACCCTCCAAGTTTGAGGTCAGTGTTTGCCCTCTTGCGCTCACATGGCAATACCACAGTATATTTCCCCATCATGTAACTTATCTCAGCACATTGCTTGTCTGTCCTCCATTAGACTGTAAGTTCCACGAAGGCAGTAATTGTGTATCATGTTTAACACTGCATCACAAGTAGCACAGTGCCAGGCAAAAAGCAGACACACAATAAGTATTTACTGAGTGAATCAATGAATGGTTCAAACAGAAAAAATTACGGAAATAGCAAAAGATTGATAAGGAGAAAATGAGGTGAAATTAAAGGGAATATTTTCAGAATTTTTGACCACCTCCCTCAGAACTGTACACGGCTTCTTCCAAACATAAATTATATACTATGAAAATATTTGTAATTTAGTAGGCAACTAGAATTTTCTCTCACTTGTTTATAATGATTTATAGATTGGAAAACAAGAAGAGACCCTGACAATCTTTAGTCTGAAGTTCTCACTTTGCCAAAGAAGAAACAATATCCTACAAATACTAAAAGAATGTGCCCAAAGTGACACAGATAATTAAGTTCCACAAGTCTCAGCATGTACTACAACCATTCTCATCGATCACTGGTTATGTGGAATATGCAGTAAAGTGTAGCCAGATTCAGTCATGACTGTAGATGTGAGGAGAAGGGCTGAGAAGAATCAAGATTTACTGCTTGGAAAAATGAGTACTACTCACAGAGATGGAAAGATATTGCATGAACCTTTAAGAAGAAAGTAAATAGTTTATATGAGGAAAATTCTAAGTAATCCAATAAAGAATATAACATAAAGACGAGAATCTATAAATGGGTCACATCTAGAAATTGTTTACAACTCTAAAATCTTTTCCAAAAGTTTTCTTTTTACATATGTTGCCATCTCTTTTGCCAAGAAAAATGTACAAATTTTCCTAATGTATAACTGCATTAGAGTTATACACACTTAGAGTTGAGGGTCCTTCTTCCTTGTTGCTTCAAGAGGCTTAGACAGGGCTGCATACAGTTAAAACACCATAAAATTCATGTAGGATTAAAAATCAGTGCACTTTGACCTTGTAACAAGCTTTCCTTTACAAATGTAAATATGTTTTAGGATATCTTCAGGCTATTATTAATTCCCAATGATGGTGGACATCCATCTCCTCTTGTGATATATAAGAGTAGTAAAATGAAACACTAAAGTTCACTATATAGAAATTTATTTCTGAGATAATTTTTCATTCTACTGTTAATAATTACATATAGAAGCATAGCAGTTTAATATGACCCTATTTTTCAAGCTGTATTTTCTTATGGCAGAGAAGATAAATTTTTGTTTTGTAATAAAGGATTCCCCCTGCTACAAACAACAAAAATAATAAATAATATATGAACTCCTGATTCTAGCAATATGGCAGTCAAAGGTAACCTGACCACTATTTCCCTACCTCCAACAACACACTTTAAATACCCTCAAACATCCTGATATGCTGAATAAAATATAACCATACTTTTAAATGCATAGGTGAGTTTGTAAGGAGGAAGAGAAAATTCTCAGATGTCAACATAGAGAGACTAAAAGTAAGAGCTAATAGGCCTATGAGTGATGCTGGAACTGCTGTGGGAGGTTCTCAGTCTCAGTAATTTAAGCGTTTGGATTTTAATTTGGGGATATAAATGATTTCTTGGGCCCAAATGAGGTGTAATTGTAAGTGAAGGCTCTGGATAAAAGCCTAGGCCTAGATAGGCTGCATCCTTCAATAAAAGGGTACATTAGAACTCTGACCAACGAACAAAGAAACTTCCTTCAATGCATGATCTCTGGAAACAGGGAGTTAAAAAGGCTCTTGTGAAAAACTCAATACTCTGGGTATTCAATACTCAAACTCAATACAAGCTAATTCACATTAGTTTGCAGTTCAAGTTTATACTATCAGAAGGGCCTGTGAAACCCTAATCCCAAAAGTTAACAAAAAAACTGGCCCTGAATAAGTGATACCCTTGAAACTACTGCCAGAAGCAACGGAAACCATTTTGAGGAGTACTCCTACCCCTCACAAAGTGTTTCCAGGGAAAAGAAAAAAAAAAAAGCAAGTCCCATTAAAACAGTTCAGTAAAAGATATACAACAGAAGGTTTACTATGCAAATTCAAAAAACAGATGCAATAATCAATCAAGAACATCAAATAATACAATTATCAAGTAAAACTAAAAAATAAAGATGTTTAAAATCATTAAACTATAAAATAATAACTTGAAAATACGAGAAAAAAACAAGGCATTAAAAAGTGGGAAAATGGGTAGATTTTATGAAGAATCAAGGAGAACTAACGGAAATAAAAACATAGTCATTGAAATGAAAAATTCAGAGGATGGCTTAAACAAAATTAGAGCTGAAGAAAGAATAAGTAATCTAGAAGACAGATCTGAGGAAACGTCTCCGAATGCAGCACAGATAGATAAAAAGACTATATAAAAAAAAGGCTCAGATGTGGAAGATAAAATAAGATCCAACATACAACTAACAGGCTAATATTCATTAGTCCTAATATTTCTATATAATTACTATTCCTGTAGGAGTGAATAAAGAAAAATAATATTTAAAGAGAAAGTGGTTAATAATTTTTTCATAATTGAAAAAGACATACATCCTCAGATTCAAAAAACACATCAAGTATCAGGGGGAAAAAATCAACACCTAACCAATTTATAGTGAAACTGCATAACAAAAGACAATGAAAACATTTCCTAAGGAATCAGGGAGAAATGAGAGAATACCTAAAAACAAACTGGAACAATTTGACTAAAATTTCTCAATATTAAGAATAAGGAGCCTGAAAATGATGACAAATATCTTCAAAATAGTAAGGGAGAAATAATTGTTAATCTAGAATTTGACACCAAGCTAAAATATTATTCTCAAGTGAGAGTGAAAATACATTTTCAGACAAAGGCTGAGAGAATTCACTGCTCCCAATCGCTCACTGAAAGACCTTTTACCAAGGAATATATTTTCAAGGAAGAAGAAGAGAAAAGGAAGGGGTAAAAAGCAAAATGCAACTATGAACAAAGAAAAGACATAAGTATATCTAAACAATAACAATAAAAAATGACTTATGGGGTATTCAAAACGTAAGAGAATACTAGGTAACATTATAACATATAAGATGGGGAGAGGACCGACTGAAATTAAAGCATCTGAAGATCCTTTAGGAGAATGAGAGAGAAGTTGAGGTGGGGAAAAAAGAAACCACAAAATAGTATGCCAGAGATAAATCCAAACAGATTAGCAAGCATATTAAATATAACAATCAAATTAGTTGGCCACTGAGATCTTCAAATGAGATGCAAAATAAAACCAGCTATTGCTATTGCTATACAGACATATCTAGAGCCTGATGATGGAAAAATTTTAAAGAGAAAAGACATGCTGGCAAATATTAATCAAAAGAAAACTATTCTAGTTATTTTAATATCAGATAATACAAACTTAAAGGCAAAAATTATTATTACTCATAAAGTCTCTACATAATTATAAAAGGAATAGCTAATATTTAAAAAAGATATTACACCTGAACTTGTATTCACCAAATAACTTGGTTCAAACCATATAAAATGGAAATAAGCAGAATTACAAGGAGAAATTGATAAATGTGGGAGATTTTAACAAACATCCCTCTGCAACTGATAGAAAAGCAGACAAAAATGTCTAAGTATATAGATTTTATCATCACACCTGATTTAGCCAACAATACAGTACCCTATAATTAAATATTAAGAAAAGGTACTTTTCAGATATTAATGGAAATTTAAAATATTTGATCAAATAAGCACTAGGTCATGAAACAAGTTTCAGGAAATACCAAAGAATAAATGTCATATAGATACTATTCCTTAACCACAACACAATTAGAAATCAATCAGTAAAGACGTTTTTAAAAAACAACCACCGAACAAAAACCAAAACAAAACAAACATACATTTGGAAACTGAAACACATACTTCCAGATAATTCAGATTTCAAGGAAGAGATATATTAGAAGTTTGAAACATTTTAAAACTAGATGATAAAATATACATATCAAAACTTGTGGATTAGGTTAATGTGGTTCTCAGAGGGAAATTCACAGCCATAAAGTCATACACTAAGGAAAACAAGGACTGAAAAATTCGTAAGCTAGGTGCCTAAATGTTAAAACAAACAAAAAAGTACATTGCAATAAAGGAAATAAAAGATAGCAGAAATAAATGGAGAATATCAACAATACTAACAAGTTAGTTCTTTGAGGAATGAAAGAGTGAAATAAAACTGACAAATTATGCCAGATTAATCAAGGGAGGGGAAATGAAAAGAAGATTTAAAGATGTAAGTAAGATTTTAAAAAACCATATAAAATACTATGGACAACTTCAAGCCAACAAATTTTAAAATTCAGATAAAACAGACAATATTCTAGAAACATATAACTTAAGAAATCTAGACTTTTAACCATTATAAGCTGAAACAATAGTTAAAAAAATCTGTCCCCTTCCCTCCAACCAACAAACACACGCACACACGCCAAGCTCAATTTCTAAGTAATTTCTCCAAAATCTCCAAAGAACAAGTTATCTGTATCTTATACTATTTCAGAGTATAGAAAAAAATTCAAAACATTTATTAGGGATTATTACGGGTTAGGGTCTGTTCTAAGTGTTTTACGGGTATTATTTAACTTAAATTACAAAATAACTTCACAGGTAGGTTACACTTCACAGACAGGAAGCTGAGACTCAGAGAAAATACCTCCTATAAGCATACACAAAAAATAAATGTTTTGTGGGACATTCAAAACAAAACACTAGACAACATTAACATATAAGATGGAGAGGGGAGTGAGATATATATAAGACGGTGGAGTAAAGATTCAAATCCAACCAATCTTGTTATAGAGCCCAAATTCTTAACCACTACATTATACTGCCTCTATAAGAGTAGAAAAGAATGGAATGGAAAAATAAAGTGTATTCCTTGACTCATTTTGTGATGCTAATATAACCTTGATACCAAAATCAAACGAACAGTGTCGAGAAGGAAAATTATTGGCTAATCTAATGTACGATCAAAGATGTAAAAACCCTAAGTAAAATAATATAGCAAACCAAATCCAAAATAATATAGTAAACCAAATCCAATTTATTATAGAAACTGCACATTGTAACGAAAATAGTTTCACTGACATTCAAAGGAATTTATTTAAACAGATTAAAATTCAACAGAATAAAGAAAAATAGGGGCCAGCCCAGTGGCTGAGTGGTTAAGTTCGTGTGCTCTGCTTCAGCAGCCCAAAGTTTCGCTGGTTCCTGGGCATGGACATGGCACCGTTCATCAGGCCATGCTGAGGTGGCATCCCACACAGCACAACCAGAGGCACTCACAACTAGAATATACAACTATGTACTGGGGGCTTTGGGGAGAAGACGAAGGGGGAAAAAAAGAAACGATTGGCAACATGTTAGCTCAGGTGCCAATCTTGAAAAGAAAAAAGAAAATGAAAACAACTGATCACCTCAAATCGTGCAGAAAAAAAAATTGGTAAAATTTAACATCAAGTGATTTAAAGGAAAAATCATTCTTAGCAAAATAGGAATAGAAATTAATTTTCTTAACTTAAAGTAATCTATCAAAAACAAAGAGCAAAAAAATCACACTTCATGATTTCCAGAGAAATATTGGAGGCATTCTCTCTAATGTCAGAAATGGCAATTGCTATTGCCTGCAATAACCACTTTTATTCAACATTTTACTGGAGGTCCCAGATTGGACAATAAGGAGGAAAATGCATTAACAACTGGAAAGGAAAAAATAACTCATTATTATTGTCCACACAAAAAAATCCAAAAGACTCTCATTAGAGAATTTAATGTTTCCATATAGTGCAAGATCAGCATACCAAAAGCAACAGCATTTTCCTAAAGATCAGCAACGGGCAATTCGAAGTACAATATTTTTAAGAAAGGCAACATGTGTAACTACAAAAAAACAAGCTATAAGGTACCTAGAAATTAATCTTTAAAAAAAGGACATTCGGGGCCAGCCCAGTGCATGTTCCGCTTCAGCGGCACGGGGTTCATGGATTCATATCCCAGGCGCAGAACTACACATTCCTCATCAAGCCATGCTGTTCTGGCATCCATACATAAAATAGAGAAGGATTGGCACAGATGTTAGCTCAGGAACAATCTTCCTCAAGCAAAAAAAAAAGAGGAAGACTGGCAACAGATGTTAGCTCGGGGCCAATCTTCCTCACCAACAACAACAAAAAAAAGGACATGCAAGAACTGTACAGAGAAAATTATAAATTTTATTTAAATAAAAGGAGATCTCAATAAAATTTCTGAATAACAACTCTTCGCAAATAAATCAATAAATTCAAAGCAATTCCAGTAAAAGCCCAATGGCCAAAAGTAGCAATTCTGGTCATGAATAATAAAGGAAAATTTAGACCTATCAAACATCAATACTATAAAACTATATAAAGCAACTAAAGCAGAATAGGACCAATGGAAGAAAACAGAGAGCCTGGAAGCATTTATGTATCTATGGAGAGAAGTGGTATTACAAATCAGCAGGGATTGAGCAGGAATGAGGCTGGGACAACTGTCTGTCCATACATCAAGAGATATATTTCGATTCCTCCTCACGATATGAACAAAAATAACTTCCAGGTAGATTAAAAGACTAATGGATTAAAGCAAAACTTAAAAACTTTTAGGAGATCAAACAATAATTTATCATCTTCTGAAAAAGACATAAAGAAGACATAAAAAGCACAAATCAGATTCATAATTTGTCATTAAAAATGATTTTTAAAAACTCATATGATTAAAAAAGAAAATAAATAATGTAGGACAGTAAAAAAGAAAAGTCAAAGCCTAGGAGAAAATACCTGCAACCCTCGAATAATCAGAAAAATAAAAAAAAAACAAAAAGAAAAATCTCTTCCAGACCAGTCAGATTGGTTAGGAATCTTGGAGAGATTCCATAGCAGGAACAAGCAACTCAGAGAGGAAGAAATGACAAAGACCCATAAATGAAATGGTACTCAATCTCAGTAGTCAATAAGGAAATAAACATTTTAATAACAGTAAGGTATCATATCACATCCATTCGAGTTATAAAACAAATCAGATCATTCCAAGAATTGGAGAGGACAGGTAGACAGGCACTCTTACAAACGGTGGGCGTGTGAACTGATAGAGCCATTTTGAGAGCAACTTAGCAATGACTAATAAAAGGTACCTTACCAATGACTCAGCAATCCATTTCCAGGTGTCCACCCAGAGCAACTCTCAAAGTTATGCACAAAGAAAGAGTTAAAGATACTCACTGCAATATTGTTTGTAAGCGCAAAAAAGTAGAAAGAACCTATCTCAGTAGAAAAACAGATAAATAAACTATGGTTTATTATTACAATAGACAGATACACTGTGGTTAACTCTTATTAAACAGTTACAGTGAATTTAATCTATATACAAACATGGAAAATTTCTAAAACATACTTCTGAGCAAAAAGGAGTTGCGAAGCGATACCTAGAGCTTGATAATATTTATGTAAACTTTTTAAACAAACAGCAATTGTACCTATTGCTTATGGATATACCTGCTGTAATTAAAGTACAGCAGACTTTAGAATGATACACAACAACTTTAGAAGAATGGGAAGAGGAGGTGAGGTGGTTTAGCTGTATCTGTAATGCTTTATTTCAGAGAAAAAGACATGAATAAGGCAAAACGTTAAAATCTGCTTATCTTTGTAGTAGGTGAGATTATCTTCAGTATTTTAAGTCCGTCTGAAGGGCTTTATAACAAGAAAGTTTAAATAAATTGCTACCACATTCCCACTATGAATATTTAGCAGATACTATAAAAGTAATAGGAAAACAATTATAATCTGTTCTTCTACCCACACAGCGCTAACCTTTGATATTATTTTGTCTTTTTTCTTTACAGACAACTAAACATAGACAATATTATCCTGTGAATAGTTTTACAATCTTTTACTTTGCTCTTACCATACCACAGAATGTTTCCTTGTGATTATTTTATACTTACACAATTTACACATACCCATGGTACAAACTGAAAACTGTTCAGAGGGTATATAATGAAGATCCTTCATCCCACCCTAGAGCCCAGTCCTACTACCAAGACTTTCTTCTTTATCAGGTCCAGAAGTTACGCTTTTATAACTAAGCAGAATGGAGTATCACTGTTGTGCCACTGGGTGGAGGCAGAGCTCTCAAAGTGTAATCTTCGGCAAGAGTTATTTTTCAGAAATAATAAATTTGATCACAGCATTTCCAGAACATACTAAACTAAAATCAACTCTTGCACTTTCTTCACATTTAAAAGTTGAAATTTCTCTGTATATCACAATCACTGAAAACTTAATTATTCATGTTTAGTGTTGTTTTCTTTTAATACACACATGGATATCTTTCCCCCTCCAAAAAGTTACTTTAAAAAGAAAAGCACAGAAAAAACTAGTTAATTTAGGGAATACATCTTCATGCACATTTCTGATATTGAATAGTTGTGTATTCTAAGGAGGAACTACAACTTTAAAAGCTTTAATTTTCAAACAAAATCATGTGCTTATGAATCAGTATTGCATTTGGCAAACTTAAAGGCATATAATTCAAATAAACACAACTGACAATATTTAAACAGCAAAGTTAAGCCAGATCTGGAAATAACTTTGCAATCATCACTGTCTTGCAATGTGGGGCAAGTGAAATGAGTGGGGTCACATACTCCCAATATTCACTGCATTCACAAACTGTCCTCTCCTCCCTCCACTTTTAAGAGTTTAGTGCCTCCCCAATCTGCTTGCCGTATCTGTCTGTCATTAAGCCAGAGAATTAAAACCACAGAAATGAATACAAGTACACAGTCACTGACTATTTATTTGCAAATTTAGGGTTTTATTTAATAAAGTTGCTTTAAAAATTAGAACCCTTTCTAAATTATAGCTTCAGAAAAGCTGTAACAATTGGATAGAAAAATTCAAACTGGACAATGCTCATGTATCATGATTTGTCTTAAAGACTAAAATTTCTATGTAAGTTTTCAACCTATCAATGATTAAATCCTGCTCTCCATTCTTTGGAATCTTGTTCTCTCTCTAGTCATGCACCACTACCGACATTTCAGTCAACGACGGACGCATGTATGATGGTGGTCCCATAGAATTAGTACCATATAGCCTAGGTGTGCAGTAGGCTATACCATCTAGGTTTGTGTAAGTACACTGTATGATATTCGCACGATGACAAATCACCCAACAATGCATTTCTCAGAACGTGTGCCACGGTTAAGCAACACATGACCGTACACTGTTTCAAAAAGGTCACAAAGATTGGAAAAATGAATCAGGCAGGTAATAATCAAGGATAAAGAGTTTTTCAAATGATTTCTAATACAAGAAATACACCATTTGAAATGTAAACTCTCTATAACTTTGCAAAACCTCCAAATACTAATAAATTCTAAAATTTAGTAATAAAACCTAAAATATTTAAATTTCACCTTCTTACAAAAATGTATTCTTTACAACGTAAAAATTTTCAAAGAACAGAGCATAATAACGCAATACAGTGAAAAATGTACATGTTATAATCACCTTTGGGAGAAGTTCCATTTTCTAGCAACAAAAAAATATGACCTTTTCTAAACATAAACACAATTTAATATTGTTTAATGATAAATTGATTCAGTGTTTCATGAGTTAAATACAGCAGGATAATACTCTTTCAACAAAAGGACAGAATTGGAAAAGCAAAACAGAATACTAAAAAACATGCCTACTGGGAACGGCAACTCAATTTAAAATAAATTACAGTCTGGCTCAAAGTCATATAGTTGGTTAATTAGTGGTAGAGCTAGGACTGGAACTCAGGTTTCCAAGATCTTCCCCTAATTTTTACTTTCTACCATAGATTAAGCTGCCATTTGAAAGGATGTCTTCCCTCAAGGCTCAGCACTTCATTCATACAATGATTTAGCATGTATGATGTTTTATTATGTGTGTGTATGTATACGTGTACATGTGTGTATATAAATACATACACACACCTCATATAGCATTCTCAAACAGTAAACATTATTAACAACAAAAAGAGGAAAGAGAAAATGAAGAATACACGAAATTTTTATCGTAGATTTCGAAGTAAATGATTCATAAAAGGCAGTGCATAAAGTTACTTTAAAAACTCCACCAACTTTCTTTTTTGAGCTCACCACTTACCTGGAAACTGTGACACTATCGGGGGTGTATCTTCATCTAAGTCATCAACTCCTCCCGCAATTGGATAGGGTGGAATGGAAACTCTGGGCATCACCACCCAGCTGTGATCAGAATACAGGGAAGAGGTCAGGCTGGGGAGTCCCGAGTTATGGGCTATCTGAAAGCCACAGATCTTCTCAATCTGTTGCCAGCGAAAAAGTCGCTCTCGTAAACAAGTTGTCAACTCAGAGAGAGCTTTCCTGGAAAATTAATATTAGGATGAATTGTTGTTCATCAAAGAGTCTTTAATATGGCACTGAAAAAAGGCAAATTAATTTCAAGAAGAAATTACCCACTCTTAGAATTAGCATAAATCATGTAATCATACATGATTGAATGACAGATTAAAATATGAATTGTCTACAAATTACACATTTCAAGATAATAAAAATAAACAGATAGCTAAAATAACATTCTTACTTTGCTTCCAGAATTTTGTGGTCTACCTCATCTAGGGAGGAGCTATGTGCAACATGGAGAGTCCCAAAGACTGTGCTTCTCTTCTTTTTAATTTTCTCTGCCTAGAAACCCAAAGAAAGAAAAGTAAGGCTAGGTTTAGGAAAAAATACACATATACTAATGAAGTTTATTTTGTTTTGAATATATTAAGAATCATAAAATCAGTAGAGAATTATTAGCCAAGATATAGCCCTATTTTCCAAAAAAGAAAACAGATGAGAGAGAAAGCATGCTTTTCTAAACCAATCAATGTAACTCCAAACTGTTCTGGAGAATTTTTCTCTCATTTCTATGGTTCAGAAAGACCTGAATCTTCTAGTAAAACGAAGAGAATAACATTAACTATGTCTTACTGTAATGGAGGTGTTAGTAAGTGAACTGAGCTTTTTTTTTTTTTTTTGGCTAGAAATCAGATTAAGACAATCTTATTTCACACAATTTAATAAGAGTCAGACATTAATTTCTAGTAACTACTAACCTGAATCAGACATGAAGCAGCAACCTAGAGGAGAAAAGCTCTGTATAAAACATTTATGATAATGATAATAGGGATGCTTTTTAAATGACTTTAAGGTCATTCTGAAAGGTATATACTTCTCTAAATAAAGTAATTTTACTTTGCAGCCTATGATTATAAGTCAATTTATGCAATAAGTACCAATCCATGAAAAGAATCTGCAATAATAAAATTTTTATCCATATCTTTGTACGCTAATTAGTTAATCCCTTTAGAAATTAGGAAGCTTTGAAAAACAGTAGAGTACCTCATCTTTAGCAATAGCTAATTGCATTTCCGCATTTTGCCTTTTAATATTGTAGTACTGTACTTCTACTTCATGAGTTAACTGAAGCCATTTTTGAAGTGCATCTGGAACAGACCAGCTGCTTCTAAGTTCAAATTCTTTTTCAGCCTTTTTTAGAGCCATTCGAACCTAGGAGGGAGGGAGGGAGGAAGAGAGGAAAGAATTGGGGGAGAGGAAAGGAGGGAGAGAGAAAGAAGAACAGAGGAAGGGGAGGGAGAGAGGAGGAAAGAGAGAGAAGGAAGTGAGAAATTTCTCTTTTTAAAACATATTTAAACTAAAATACTTTTTTAAGATATTAAGATATTTTTGGAACCAAAATTAAGAGAAAAAGCAATTTTAATTATGCTCTTTGTAAACATCTTTTTAAATCATGAAGTCTAAAACAATGTTTTCCTAACATTAAAACTAAAGCTGAAATTTGAAGTGCATCTTAAACTCACTAAGCAAAGTGGTAAAGCCAGAAGATAGAGGGGGTTCATGTATATCTTAAGTTGCAATATTTAGTTTTTATAGTTTATAATAGCCGGACTCACTAAGAGAAAAAAAATCCAGGGCATGTACAAACTAAAACTTACGACATTTTTCTCATTCTGCATCTTTTTGTTTATGGAGTAGGATATGAAGAAGTGTGCAAAATAGGGTGAATACCAGTTCTCCTACCCCTTCTAATGTTCTCCTGAAGACCCTACTGTAGCTACGTAAATAGATACTCACTTTTTAAAGTAATTATACCATTCTTTTAAGTTTTTTCATGACATCTTTCTGGCCATTTATTTCTCACGATTACAAGCCTATCTGTCTGTTCTACCACTCCTATTTAATTTACCGCTTCTAACATACCAGAAAGTAGATAAATCAGCAGACCACGTGTAAATTTCAAGAAAATCGACTCTGAGTGAGAGTCTGCTTCATTTTTCCATGAGAAACTACGCATAGATTTCAGTGTCAGGATATCGAAGTCTTTCTTCTAGCTGCCCTTTAATAAACAGATAGAAAACTAAAATGCTTAGTATGTGAGGTGCTATTAAGTGATAAGGAAAAAAACTCTTAAGGAAAGCCTCACTAAGAAAACAACATAGAAAGAAAAGACAACCCATTAGGATAGCAAGAGCTCAAGCTAAAGATGTGTAAGGATACATAACAGAATTTATAGAATTATGTACACACTCAAGACCTTCAGACAAAGTGATAAGCGAACTATGGCACATCTGCTTCTGGAGCACCATAAGTGCAAATTAATTTTCCTCAAAGCGAAGTAAGGTAACTAAACTCCATTTCTAAATTAATGTGCAGAAGTGTTTGAGCTAAACAAATCCAACCTACTTAAACTTTATCACCTGCCAGAATAAACTAAGAAGAGTTCTATACACAAATTTCTGATAAAGAAATAGAACACCTGTGAGATACTGTAGGAAAAAAAACTGTGTATAAAAGTATTTTTTAAAACTCCAAAATTAAAAAAAAAAAATCAAAATGGGACACTAAGTAGACCATTCAAAATGCAGACATTAAAAGCAATGGTCAGATAGAATTTACTGAAAAGGAATCCTAAGCAACTTTTGCCTGACACAAATCACTGCAATGTGCTTGGGACAATACTGCATTAATAAGACAGTTGGCTACACTGTGGCGACCTGCTAATTTCTCAGGAAGAGAGGATCTGCGCTCAGGCCTGTGACATGGAGTGCTACGTAAGAGCAAAAAGCGTAGGGGAAGCAGGTCTTTCTTCTCACCGATTTTAAAACTGAAATTCCTATACAATCTTCACGGCCAGGGAAGTATACAGAGAATCTGAACAAATTTCATTCACGTTTCTCTCTTTAATCATAAAGATTTTCCTTAATGTTATATCCATAAATTTATTTCTCCTAAAAAAGCTCAATACACACAAAGAACTGATATATTTCTAGCATAAATTAAGGCTGAACAATGTTTTGATTGACTGCCAAATAATGTCTGAAAATTCTGGAAATTCTGACCTTCCAATAATAGCAACTATTTTCACTATTGTCTCTACTGATTTCATAAGTTTATCATTTGACCTAAATTCTTACCCTTAGTTTGAATTACATTGCTATTTATAAGGCAATGAGTGCAGTAAAAACTGATTAACAGCTTTTATAAATGATGAATTATGAAATTGTTTAAAAATATGATTATGTACATAGTCTCTGTGTCTTAGGAATAAAATAGCAGTAAGTAAAAACATGATATCACAGAAAGAAACGGCCTAAATACATGAAAACCTGGCTTCTAGATCCAACTTTATTATTTATTATCTCTGTGACCTTCAGCAAGTTCTCTATTTTCTAAGGCGCACTGTCTCATGTAGAACAGGGGTACTATGACTTATCCTGACTTTCGGCTTCTTGAGACTTTAAGAACAAAATGATTTATGTGAAAAGTATTTAAGCAAAATATAAAGTAGTACTATTATTCACCCAAAAGTTTTTGTTTTATGGAAAATAACACTATATAAAGTATGTATCAGATTTTCCTGCCTTCTAATTTTGAGAAGTTGATTATTCCCCAGGCAAGATATAGTAATGTTTTAAACTATGTGGAATTGTGAATTACGTGACATTGTACGTAATTAATTTCCCAGTTAGACTTACTTCTATAAACACAGCTTTTAACAGCAGTATGGGAAAACATGAACTTTGGAATAAGACATGCAAAATCTTGCCTTTGTCACGTAATAGCTGTGTGACCTAAGGCAAGTTATTTAACCTCTCTACACATCTCATCTGTAAATGAGGATAATATATCTACGTACTGTGAGGATTAAAATTAGGAGCAAACCATTTGTAATGTGCACAGTGTAAACTACTGGTGAACACTAAGCACTCATAAAATTGTGTTTCTTATTAATGTAATCATATTGGACAGAGTTCTTTTAAATACCCATTTCTCTCCTTTAAACTACCTCTTACCAACTCAGGATCTCATTAGGATTATTATGTTTGTATTGGAACATAACATCAGGGTAATCTTAGGGTGTACTGAGTGCAAGGTCTCTATGCCAAAAACCTCAGACTGGAACGTGTGTGATTCTTGGGTCCTTTACACTGTGTCTTCTCCCTCACTGTGAGGCAGTCACCTGTAAAATACCACTATCAGTTTATCTCGCTGTAGAAGAATTCCCATTACTGCTTTCTGATTTGCTCTTCCTTATCTGCAAAGTTCATAAAAACAGCTAACAAGCTTTTTAGTTTAGTACTGGGAACAAACCAAGTGTTAGAAGTCTCACTGGGAACAGGCAGGGAGCTCTCACAGGAGTAAAGGGGGCACACTATCTAAATCTTGGACACAGTATAATTTTGGTGAGGCATTTTTTGTTAACTCCTTGGTTCTTCACTACATTCTGTACAGATAAGGTTTGTCAGGTAAAAAGGGCCTGAGTGCAAAATACGTATAGGAGTCAACTTAAGAGAACAAATTCCTTACAGGTAAAAGATCCAAAAATAGACATCTGGAGTACGAGGGAAAGAATAGTTTACAGCTAACAATAGAAATGACTGCATTCAGTTAGACAAGTCCTATCAAAAATGACAATCTTCAAGTAAATAGTAAAGTGCATTGAACATTTTCTCATGAGCTGAAACTGAAATTGATTTATCACATAATTCTTATTCATAATCCTTATTCATTTAGCACTGGATAAGACAACAACAGTGCATAAAGCGAAGTGGGAGACAGAGTACCTAGGTTCTTGGCCCTGCTTTACAACTGAATTACTCTCTAATCTATTAAACAGGTTTTCTCACCCTCATTTTGTTCCTTAGTTTCTGTATCAGTAAAGAAAGGGTCAAAGTTAGAAGGAGATGAGGCCATGCAAGCAGACATTGGGTGACATGCTTTGAAGACCAAAGAAGGGGTCATAAACCAAGAAATATAGGCAGCCTCTGGAAGATGGAAAAGGCAAGGAAACAGACCCTGCCCTGGAGCCTCCAGAAGGAATGCAGCCCTGTAGAGCTATTTTCGACTCTGACTTCGAGAACTGTAAGACAATAAACGTGTGTTGTTTTAAGCCACTAAGTTTGTGGTAATTTTTATAGCAGGAATAGAAAACTAATACATTTGCCTATAATTAAATTCTCCCAGAAACCACACTCCCCTTTTCCAGAGGACCACGCAATGCCTGATTCCATCTTGAGTAAAGCCAGAGTAGAAGCAGATACTGAAAAGGACACCTTTTAGATAACTTCAGAAGTTTTGGCAGATTATGTTCTAAAACTAAGGATGCAAATGGATGTTTAACAAAGTCTTCACCTTCACATGGAAGTTTAACATTAGATATATTTTACTAGGTTACAGTCAGAGACTCAAACAATACAGGTGTTAAACACCTCAAATTTACTCAAGATAATTAACACGACGTGGGATAAGATTTCATGACTGAGTGAACAAGATGGTAACTTTATCTGTTAGTTACCTCTTTGTTATTTTGCTATGTGCACTTTGATCAATGCCCACAATAAGAACAAATGATTCTTTTATTAACTAAGGAAGAGTCTACAATGAAATTAAATGTAGGAGACTGAACAAAAACAAAAAACTTCTCACAGTGGCATTACAAATACCCTAACGAGTACTTTTCTTTAAAATGTAAATACCTGTTCCAATTCCTGCTCTGCATATTGACGTCTACTCAATTCACATGCAGCTCCCTCCCTTAGCTCTCGCAGCCGACAAGCCTCTTCCTTTGCGTAATTGATTTCATCCATCATTTTGCGCTCTAGATTTTGCTTTTCTACAGCAACATTTCTGTTTTCTTCCTGTGCCTTTTCAAGCCTTACAGACAATAAAAATGAAAAGTCCTCACAAAAATTTCCAGAATTTCATTTTTTTAATGAAGAATAAATAGGTGTCAAGCAACAGGATACATGTTTCAATCAGAATTCAAAGCATTTTCTATTAATCTTACTTAAGTTTGGATAACAAAAACAACAGCTGGCCTACCACACTACTATTTTGGTTATCTTAAGCTCAAAACACAGGGATAGCAGAGAAATACTCTTCAGCAAAGAGACTTTTAAGAAATTCATAATTATTTAAATTATGTTAAAAATAAAATTTAACTCCACATATAATTTCACCTATATTTGATTTATTTCCACTGTATTTCTACCCATTTATTCCCTAGTGCATACCTTCATAATAAATCTGTAATTATGATAATATAATACTTTTCTAAAAATATGAAACAAAATGTACATACATTCCTGATGTGTGTACTAACCTGAATATAAGTGTGTAAGGACATGCCCATGCTACATTTTCATGAATTATAACAAGACTTAGAGCTTTCTTTACTTTCTCACCTCTCTTGTAAATCCATTAGACTCTGCTCCGCAGTTTGCAGACTCTCTAAGTCTTTCATCATTTTTGCAACATGCTCTTTTGACGTCTTATTCTGCGTGTAAGCAAACCAGCACCCTCCAACACCAATTACTATAGAAACTGTGAGGATAAAATCCTTCATCCAGTTATGAGGAGGGCCTATGAAGAGAATTACAGGGATTAATCTTTGTAAGAGAACCTCAATACACAGGGGCTTTGTTTTTTTAAGTGGTAGGCATCTAAAACAAAACAAAACATAAAGATGCCCCTCCCATATACAAGCTCTAGCGTTTTAAAAATTCTTTCTTCAAACAATCAATGTGCTTATTATAACTACCTGATATTCTAGACCTGTAGGAGGGCAGAGATAAACCCACATGGATGCACCTACCCCTGGCTAGTAGAGGAGGTGGTAACAAAAGTCCTGGGGACCCCTGAAAAAGCAACAGCATCTCCAACCATGTACCTCGAGAACGGTCCTCTATGGGGTGAAAGGAGTCACAAAGAGTATCACCATTATCATTCCAGCTCCTTTCTTTCATTTAAGTAAGGCAACTGTCATGCTTTTATACACAAACTGGAATCCTAATCATTTACCAAAAAGAATTTTTCCCAAGTATGTAGCCATGTTAACTAATTAAGATTAATCAGTGATTCTCAACAAGGGTGATATTTCCCCCAGTAGACATTTGAGAATTTTTGCTTGTCACAGTTGGGGAGGGGGTGAGAGTTGTGACTTCTCTCTAGTGGGTAGAGGCCAGGGATGTTGCTGAACATCCAATAATACACAAGACAATCTCTTTCCTGCCCCGCTTCTGCCAGTAACAAAGAATTATCCAGCCCAAAAGGTGAACAGTGCCAAGGTTGATAAACTATGGGTTAAATGATGATAACAAGCATCGTTTTAGGTGACTATTTGCCAGAGTTGTCTAGATTACTAGAGGGAAAAGAACAGGATTGCTTCCCCACCACACTAGGCATGACAGTAACCTCCAGTATTGTTTCTAAACTAAGGAGTGAGGAGCCAAGGCCTACTGTCTTCAGTGACACAAAACACAAAAATCACTAGTCAAATAATTTCCTAGTTTATCTCTGTCAATACACACTAATTTTCAGGGGACTCTCTGAAGGGAAACACAATGATAAGTAACATAATATAATGCATTATTCGCTCCAAAGAGATGTAGTTTACAGTGGAAAACTGCCTAACTGGCCAAGCCTCCAGCAGGAAGACATTTTGCTTATTTGATCAGATAAAGAGCTCTATAGAAATGACAAGTTCCTATGCTTACAAGTCTAGAGTTCCTATATGTTTACATAGTGTGATAGATGCTCTATGTGAGTGACCCTCAGGGTTGCCTATTCCCAGAGGGCACACCCTCACCTACAGTGACAGAGATGCACTGCAGAAGACTGAAGTCTCAAAAGGATTTATTTTTATTTCTGCCTCAGACTGAGAGGTTCAGCTCAGGATCTAGCTCAAATATGCAGCCGTTCAGGCTAAAATATAATAAGCAGAAATAACAATAAATAGATGGACAAGTCCCAAACTCTATAATAAGTATCAAAAACCAGAAAAGATTTCAGTGAAAACTCCTCCAAAATGTATCTCTATTCATCTGACAAGGCTAGTTTTTTATAAATGTAACGTGGGTGTTCTGACTTAGGGCTCATTTATTCAATACTTCTAACAGAAACACATTAAAAACGTAATGCATCATTAACTTCTTAACTGGTTTGTTTATTAAAACATTTGTTTTCAACACTCTTTGAGACAACTTTGGTTTCTTTTCAAACGATAACACAATACTGCTTTGGCTTAGAGGGTGGTTTGTTCCTGGATTAATAAAATATAAATGTTCAGGACCAAGTTGTATATACAGACAAATTCAATAGTTTAAGTCCTGTTTTCACCAATCATACACATAAAAAAATTAGATAGAATCTCACAGAAGACAACCCCCAGTAGATTCAGTCAAAAACGTAGGACAAGGAGAAGGTTAGAAAGGGCATCATCTCTGTGGAATGCTGGGCATTTCAGCAGTGTTCTATTTCCTAGGGTTTGTAATTTCCACCAACAGTGCATTTCTACCAACTCTCACAAGAGGAGTTCCAGCTGTTTTACCAGCTGCTCTTTTAGCCAGAGCCAAAAAAGAACCACCAGTAAAGTCATGGAATCCATCCAACTACTCCAGTAGCCCTTTTTTTAGCAGGGCCACCCCCCAAGACGGTAGCAGAGAAAACTGCGAGTCTCCTAACTCCAAGAACCGAGGTAACATAAACATTAGTTTGCTAATTCATAATTTGTGGAAGCCATTTTTCTTGTATTAATTTTATTCCTTTTTGGCTTCTGAAAAATAAAACATAATTCCTCTAAAATGTGTACTCTTCACTTTCCCTCACAGCTTTCTGAAATTTTAAATAAAATAAAATACACATGTTAACATTTTCAGGGGAAAAAAATATTCCTGTCAAAGTAAAGTATTACAAGGTTGATTTTCTTTACAAATATGACATAACAAATTCTTAAATGTTCCTTTTCAAAACAATCTAAAGAACAATCAAATAACATTCTCCACCTTGAGCTGCCAGGATAGACTGCTATTTTGTAGTTTCAGTTGGGTCTTTGCTTTTAATCTGTATCTAAAAATATCCCTTTTTTGGTGATTAATGAAATTAAGTCAGAATCTATCACTTCATGCCATCAAGATGGTTAGATTGCACTATTTTTTAAAGGGATTCTTCAGTGAATATTTAGCTATAAACACAGCATTAAAACTTTATAAAGATCCAAAGTTTTAAATCTAGAAATTTAATTCTAAATTATCAACTTAGTTTTTACATCAGTAACCAGCTTTGAAAATTTCACACTCCATATTTCCATGACAGAAAATCTCACTCTACAAATCTTTTGTCTTAAGATAGTACTACCTTTCTTTGACACCTAAGAGATAATTCATCTTAGTGATCCACTACCTTACTTTTTCCTTCTTTAAATAACAGATAGATGATCTGGTTATTCTTTTGTACCATACTCTTTGAGAGAGAATACTAACGTGTTAGAGGTCCAAACAAAACCACATCCAGTGCCTTGAGCTGAAGTTTTTGTCTGTGACTCCGGTCGTTGATTTTCAACTGAGAGGTCATAAACAAAGGTTCATGTACCGCAATCCTGTTCATTTAAAAAATACATACATATCAAATAAAAATACTTGTAGTATGTAAATTTAAATATTTGAGCAACGTATTTAATACTTTACATATAAGTGATGATTACTGTAAGGGCTCATCCACGTGTGAGTTAATACTCTATTACACGTACCAAAAGCTTTTTCAGTGCAAAGTGTGCTGAAAATACACTCCTGTATGTTAATAATTTAGCTGCTATATTGATGTTTTTGTTTTCTAAGGTTACTTTATGCTATAAGTTGCTGTGGTTTAGAAATTTATCAAATTCAAAATATTTTATCATTAGTTACCTCTTGCACTGTAGTATCATTTCACAAAGAACAAAGAATAAATTACAAATAATTTATTTAACATCAATAGCAGACTTTAAAAAATAGTTCTCAATTTAGCTCATATTGCTTTTCTTTCAAAGTATCTTAAAAATCTATACCTTTACATTCTAATGTTTAAACTGTTTAAAAATTAAACAAAGTCCACTGAAGTCATAAGTGGGAAGTAAGAAGTCATCACCGGTTGGGGGAGTAAACTGAGAAATTTATGTACAGAAGTACTGAACTATTTTATTAGCAATGAAGAAAGCAGGGGGCCAAAAGGTACAGGTCAAATAAAATCACTTTGTTTTGGACTTCAAATCCAAGTAGCCCAGCAATCAACTACGATTTCTTAACAACCAAGTATGATGCCAATAAAAATCTTTTTAACATAAAGTCTAATAATAATAATAAAACTGTTAATAACAATGACAATAAAAACAAGCATGTACTATGTGCCGGGTCCTGCGCCAAGGGCTTAATCAAAATTCAAAAAAGCCTATAATATATATATAATTCCCATTTTATAGATGAGGAAACTAAGGTAGTGAGAGGATGAGTAACTTGCCCAAGGTTACATAATTAGTAAGAGGTAAGGCAGGGATTCAAACCCAAATATGTATGATTCCAACGACCGTACTCTGAACCAATATGTTTTATTTAGGAAGATATCAGAACCTCTGATTACGGAGAAGTTACAGGAACTCTTACGAGGCTTCTACAAAACTTCAGAGCGTAAAGAACTCCAACCCTGCCTTTACAAAAGGCCTTCCTTCATTCATCTTTTCCGCAGGTACCTTTCAAGTATGCTCCGGTTACACTTTTAACATGACACTTATCAAAACTGCTTAAAGGCAAAAATTATGTCTTATCCCTGTATCCCCAAACCTAGCGTGGTGCTTGGCAAAAGTAGATGCTTGATAAATGTTTGTATAATAGAAGAATGAATGCATGGATGGATGCATGAATGAAGTAATAGCAACACTATCAAGAGACTAAATTTGAGAAAGACAATGAGATGTAGTAAAAAGGAAACTATAACAGAATTTTACGCAAAGTTCGATATGAGCCCAGAGGTGGAAGTGATTCTACCTGAGTGGGTGAGGATGTCAGGGAAGTTCACACAGGTCTGAAAGGAATGAGGAGGCATGTGTCAGGTGAAGAGAGCCTTAGTATAAGCTCTGGTAATAAGAATTACAGAGTATAGAAAATACAGCAAAAGGCTTAAGATAACCATAACTAACATAAAACTAACATAATTTTGGCTACCTACTATAGATGTAACAATATTTTAATGTCACAGAAAAGAAACATAATAATGAATTGTTGTAGGCATGTGTACATCTATAGTTACCCTACAAAAAGCTCTGTAACTTACATAGTTGTTTTATTGCCCCTTTAAATTGACTCATCTAATTGCCATTACCATACAAAAGGGGTTTGATGAAGGGTATTCCAGTTTTCCTTTCTCCTCCACTCAAAAACGTTCCAACGGGCTGATCTGAAAGCTGAATGTCTACATTTATAATTTTTCTTCTGTAGTAACGTGTTCACTATTATAAAAAATTATCTTGATTGTGTGATGTTATTTCAACAATTCTAACAGTTTGAGGAATCTTTGACCACCTTTACTTAATCAAAAGAAAAAAGTGGCTATAACATTTATTGCCAAACATAGTGCAGCCTATTTTATTTCACGTTGTTACATAAAGAAACATCCTAAAAGACAACATAAGAAAAATACTATGAGTTCCTCATAATGTATATTTTTGAGGTAACATATATAACTAGAAAAGCCCTAATCCCATTTTAATACTCTACTATTCTGTTCTGTTTTAACTTAGGAACCTGTCTTCTTTAAAAGAACTATATCTTATTTAATTTTTCTCTTCTTTCCAGCATCCAGTTGCACCACGAACACAAAAGATACTCAATACACACTTGCTGAATTGACTTATCCCCGTAATTTCATCATTATGGTCATGAGCACAGCAAAGTCAGAAATACTGATGTTGATTTCAGAATACATTTAAGGGAGATGGGAAAACTCTCAACTTGATCTAAAATACAAACTTCAAAGCAACAAAAGCCACTTATTTAAATAGGGTATATAAGCAAACTGATTATAAATACAATGTGCATATTTCATCATATATAATAATTAGATAGTAATAAGGGATTAGAGACTTTTTTTATACAAGAAACAATCTAGGGAGGAATGGAACATAAGCAAACTTGTAAGGGTCAAGTTCTGGTAGAATTGTTGCAAATTTTAACACGTAAATCTATAAGGATTATTAAGTTAACTAACGGAGATTTAGAAAACATAATTTAGAAAACTAGTAACAATTAACTCCAGGCATCTAAGGGATAAACTGGTATCCTAGACTTTGGTACCAGACCTATCTGGGTTTAAAAGCTGCCTCTGACAAAATATTTAACTTCTCTCCAACTTGGTTTTTTCAATCTGTAAAATGGGGATGATAATACATACTTCATTTTAACCATGTAGCTTAAATGAGATAATACAGAATATCTCCATGTAATATACATTTAAAAATGGTTGTTATTATTTATATTTTGTTTATTGAACTTCACTTTTTTGAGATTTAACTTATGGCCACTAATATTAAGCAGTTATTGTTGCTATTAAAAGACTATCAATTAAGAAGGATTTGCACATTAATCAATTCAAACACGTCTTTTCATAAAGGTGGATCCATATCAAATGAATAAAGTTTCACTATAGTTACCAAGTGGTTGGCCCTTTGATGTTATCTAAAAAAGATGTAGTTGGCTCACGTTCTAATTCTCAAAATTACTTTCCTTGGGAATAAATTTTAAAAAGGGTCTGATCATTTAGACAAGAAAAATTCATACCTTAAAAAAATTAAAGGAACAGACATATTTATAATATTTCCTTAGAGGTCTTAGCCACAGAAGTAACTTGTAGATTTGGCATTGAAAAGTAACACCTAGCATATAATTCTCCATGCCTGGAAAAATACATTTGGATAATAAAGACCCACCTGGGAAGCGTTGTTCCTTTGACATTATTGTCTCTAAAATTCTTCTCATATTGGGGTAGTTCAACAAATTCTATCAACCACTGAAGTGTGTCCTCGAGGGTCCAATTATGAACTGCAAGAGTTTATAAAAGAGGAAGACATATTTCAAACACAACTGCTTTTAGAATTTATATAAATTATACGTATACATTTATATACATACACACATATATGTAAAATTACTATAACTTCAGAGGAAATAAAGATGTTAGATTGAATTTTTAATTCAAGTCAATCATCAGTGAGTACTAAAATGGTATTTAGCAATCTATAAGAAGCTAAAACAACAGAGACATATCTCCTACCTTTAAGGGCTTACAATAGGGAACAGAGAAGACACGTAAAACAGAACAAAACATTAGCATGGTTAATTATAAAATAAGCAACTATGCAAAGTTTGTACAGGATGAAATAATCCATTACTTCTCTGGTTGTAGAAAATTCACCAGATATCTATCTATTCTTTCTTTCTTTCATTTAGCCATTCATCCATATAACAATGTAAACCTTCTGAGTATTAGGTTCCATTCTAAGCACTGAGAACACAGCAGTCAACAAGATGGATAAAGTCCTTGCCCTCATGGAACTTAAATTCTTTTGGGAGTGGGAAGGGGCAATTTATGAAAGCAGGAAGAAAAGGGGGGGAAATTTCAGATAGTGTTCACATATTAATAAAGAAAGGAAAGATGTCAGGGTATACCTCTGTGAGGAGCTATTTGAACTGAAACCTAAAAATTGCAAGGAGCCAACATTGTGATGATCTGGGAAAAAATATCCCAAACAGAGAAACTAGTACAAAGGCCTTAAGATAGGAATGAACTAGCTGTGTTTGAGACATAGGAAGAAACCAATCAGAGAGGCCAGGTCACAGAATTTCAAAACTTCTGGATATTTTTCTAATTTCAAGAAGAGGGGGGGTAAAATAATCAATATTTTTAAAATATCAGTCTTCAATGTAGGGAATGGTTTGCAGGAGACAAGACTGAAAACAGAGAGAAATAAGGAGAACATTTCTTATAGAACAGTCTAAGCAAAAGAGGCTATTGCCTTGGACTATGGTGCCAGTAGAGGATATAGTGACAATGGTCAGATTCAGGACATATTCTGGGGTTAATGCTGCTAGATGTGCTGATGAAATGGATGGGGATTGGTAGCTAGAGGAAAGCCAAAAAAAGTACAGAGGGTGGTGCCGTAAACTAAGATAGGAAAGAATGGGGAGGAACAGATTGGGGAGGAACAGATTGGGGAGGTAAGTAGGGGCAGGTGACAGAGATCAAAAGTTCTGTTTTTAGACATGTGATGTTTGAAATATGCATGAGACACTTGAAGTGTAGATAAACAGTAGCAAGTCTGGCGCTTAGGGAAGAGTAAGGTTAGGAAAAGAGAGAGAAATTGGGAGTCGTCAGCATACAGATGGTCTTTAGACTGAATGAGATCCCCAGAAGAGTGAGCATAGCTATTAATGTATTCTAGGAGACTGGCCCTAAATCATGAAGAAAATGATAGCTAACATCTCTTCCTCCCAGACACTTATTTTGAATTAAGCCCTTCATATACATTTTTTCCTTTAAGGCTTTAAGAAGAAAAACTTATGAGGCCCGACATGATTATCTATCTCCATTATGGAGATAAGAAACTGAGAAGTTAAGAGACTAAAATAGTCAGCAGCAGGACGGGATTTGAACCCAGACCGAATGACCTCAGGACTTGACTCTATGCTATTCTGAGATCAATAATAATAAATAGCAGTAGAGATATAAACAAGCAGTTAAACATTGGGAGCAACTCAGACATTTCTGCTTAAGGAGTATAAAGGACAATGATGGGCTTATCCACAGGAAAGGATGCAAATGTGCTTGGAAAATGAAGAGAGCTCCATACTGTCTGCATCTGAGAGTCTGGGAAAACAAAGATCACGCAAAGGTCAAAAGAGAGAAAAGAAAACAAGTGAGAAACAAAAGCAGAACTAGGACTCCATCTGTGGATGTATAAATCTGAGAAAAGATCTTCCTGATAAACTACAGAAAATTATGAATTAACTTTTGCAAGCAAAGCTAATTTTTCACAATATGCCTTTTTCATTAAGTGCTCTTTAGAGGAAAAGCTTAAATAAATCATAAACAAAAAATTAACAAAAGTTCATTTAAAAAATACCTATGATTACTGATAATTTTATACTGAGACAAAGCTTTGACTACTTTTTTATGTTCTCTCCTTCATGTGTTCCTGCCACAATCTTGGACATGTGCCTGAGGCTGCCGTAGCCATTTAGCCAAAGAACTTAGAATATCAGCCAAAGATTCAGGCCCGGAGTGCTTCCCACTGAATTTAATACATTCAAAGTAGCTTTTTTAAAGCTCTTAAATTTCTTCCTATTCAAGATGCACTGCATTGAGAATTGCCCTGTCTTGACTGCCAAGAAACTGACAGTGCAGCTGCACCTACACACCCACACAAAACCTCAGCCAAGAAAACAGGATAAGATTCTCTCTGTCATTTCTATGGCTGTTCAACTGATCAACAGCAAAAGTCCCTGCTCTAAATGCTTCAGTACATCAAAATATTCACTCAATTCTAAATGAGCCAGGATAGAAAGGAAGAAAAATCAATGAAAAAGTGTTCAAATCCTAGTATTACTCCACCTAGCAAATAGAATATTATAGTGGTTCTAAAGTACTTTTCTTTACAATGACTGTTTAAAATAACAAAATTTTAACATAGGGCACACAGTTTACTTTGGGGGAAGGCTCACATCTTGAGATGTCTGGTTTCTTCAGTGATGCCTAGTAAATACCTTCCCTTCTTCTTCTCATGACCAGGACTTGAATTTTAATATTAGCTTGCTCTGCTCAAAAAACACTAGCTGTCTTTCAATTCTTAGGCGAGATCATACTATGTGCTTCCTCAGGGCCTTTGCACATACTGTTTCCTCAGTATGAGATCCTTTTCTCCATTTCTCTGACTCATCTTCACCTGTTTACTTTATTGAGCCCTCCTATTTCAGTTAAAACTTTAATTCCTCAGGAGAAAGCTTCCCAAACACTGCTATATGATTATAAGTCACTCTGTACTTTTTATGCACAGCATTTAACTAATAATAATTATTTATTTGTATGATCATTATTTCAACATCTGTTTATTCCACTAAAGCATAAGTTTCTTTTTTTTTTCTTCTGGGAAATATTCACCTACAGCTAACATCTGTTGCCAATCTTCTTGTTTTCTGGCTTCCTCCTCAAAGCCTCAGTACATAGTTGTATGTTCTAATTGTAGGTGCTTCTAGTTCTTCTATGTGAGCTGCTGCTACAGCATGGCTGCTGACAGACGAGTGGTGTGGTTCCGTGCCTGGGAACTGAAACCGGGGCCACAGAGGTGGAGCATGCTGAACTTTAACAACTAGGCCATCAGGGCTGCTCAGCATAAGCTTCTCACTCACTATTCTATCCCTAGCACTCGGTACAGAAAAGGTGCTCAACAAATTATCTGTTGGATCCTCTTGAGTAAATGAAGTACATGTTTCATTGACAAGTATTATGAAAACCTACTTTCACATTTTAGTGAGGAGACCCAAATGAACAGAAATAGGAATTTGTCTGTGTAAGAAATTCTTGATGGCAAAGGAATTATTCATTTAAGAAGTATCTGGAGGCCAGCCCCACAACCTAGAGGTTAAGTTCAGCATGCTCTGCTTCGGCAGCCCAGGTTCAGTTCCTGGGCACAGACCTACACCACTCATCGGTGGCCATGCAGTGGCAGCAACCCACATACAAAATAGAGGAAGACTGGCTCAGATGTTAGCTCAGGGCTAATATTTCTCAGCAAAAAAAAAAAGAACTATCTGGTTCCTTATTACCTGCCTCTCCTTGCTCTTTCACATGTGCTGTTGCTAAATAGCACTTCCACCAGAGAGCAGGCAGAGAAGGATATTGTGTTCCTTTAAAAAATGTATTTCCCTATCTGTAAAGCTACTGAAACGCCAATTTCTACATTGCTAACTTATATTGTTTCTGCTAGAAACTGTGGCCAATGTTATATCGGTTAGCATCTCTGAGTGATTTGGGGCAATTTACTCCAAGACCAATAAAAGAACTCTGAAATGAAAGAGACCTCATTCTAGTCCCAGCTGTGTCACTGATTCACTGTGACATCGCAGACAGGTTATTTAACTGTGACTTAGTTTCTTAACACACAAAAGAGTGAAACTGAGTTAAACCATCCTTAAAATTCATTCAAATTCTGTTTCTGTAATTGCACTAGAACAAACAAGAGTGCGTGTTTAAAATACTGCTAAACTGTTAGCCTAGAACAGTAGATTACAGAATACTCAGGGGAAAAGTCACTCTAAGAACTTTCAGGGCAGCAACAAAAACTGCTGCTAACATTTATTACATGTTTATTAAACACCAGGAGATTTGCAAATGTTCTCTCAAATAATCACTGCAACAACCCTTTGAAGTAGGTACTTGTATCATCATACTGAATCTAAAGGTTTATGAAGGTAAGGTTCTTAATTAGGTATAACAGATAAGCAAATGATGAAACCAGGTTTCAGACCAGGTTTGTTTCTAGCATTGTTAACCACTGTGCAATAACTGCCTCTTTAGAGTTAGGTAAGTAGTCCCAATAATCAAATTAGGTACCACAAGTAGAGAGTTTAAGCTCCAATCGTATTTGCAGCTTTCTGAATGTACCATATTCCCCCAACCACTCCTTCAACCTGGAATGGCTTTCCCTTCTTCTTCCTTCTTTGCCAGGCTTGCTCTTCCTTAGCCCGTAAGACTCAGATCAGAACTCCCTCCTCCACAAAGTTTTCCCTCTCCATCCATTTCCAGACTATAGTTTCTCTTCTTTGTGCCCCTTGATGACCTGTACACATATCTGCCATAAGATTTATCACATACTTCAACACAGGATTTTACATTTTACTATACACTTTCAACATGCATTCTCATTTAACCACCTCAATAACCACATTTGAGAAATAGCTGTTATCTCTACAGTCTATACAGAGAACCTTGCCCAAGAAAGGCCAAGTAATCACACACTTGTTCATATATCTCTAGCAACCAGGAGAGCTAGAATTTGAACTCTAATCTGATCCCAAGTTCACTATCAATATAGATGGCTCCTGATTCAGAACAAGAGCTGACTGTTTAATACTTAAAATACATTTTCTCTTAGAATCAAACCTTCTAGACATACAGTACTAATGTAATACAAGAGTTAAACATTATATATGAACCATCTGCCATAGGGAATTGCATTAATGGATTCAGGATTCCACTAGAGACATCAAATACACATCGCGGCCTACTGAAAGCCTGGAGATAGTAACACAATAGCTCAATGGAGCTATGTCAGTTCATCATGGGGGTGACTCCCATGACTTGAAAAAGGGGCTCTAACAGCCTGAAGGACAAGATTTCAAAGAGGCAGGGGATTCGGAGCTGAAGCAGGACTCTAGAGCAAAGTAGGTCGGCGGATGACAGGGGAGAGAGGGGACAGAGTGGTGAGTGAAATCAAATCTTCAGGAGATGAGGGAGTGTGGGGATATAGGATGTGTGGGGGCATGTGTTTATGGATCTTCACAGAAACAGAGGTAAGATGAGGATTCTCCTTTTCATCATCCTTCTCCCTTGCTGCTATCAACAGGGCTATTTCTGTAATAGGGAATGAAGCCACTGATGCTGCAACAACAGTTTCCCTTTCTTCCCCTTTCTACTTGCTACTGACAGTCCGACTACCATATAATTATTTTGGACAAGCACTTGAAAAAGATAAAAAAATGATACTAGGCCGAAGGGGAGAAAGCTTTTAGACAGCAGTAGGATCTGTAGCCATGGGGAGAATGAAGAGATAGGAAAGGCTAGAAATAGCCAGCAACAAACAGGTACGGAAACTACCATTCCTGTGGCCACCCAGCTGAAGCAGGCTTCTAAAAAAGACATGAGTCACGCATAGGTATATCCACAGCTGTACAAATTAGGTTAGAAAAGGAAGAAACACTCCAACTGAAAGTCATCTCTCCCTCTCCCCAATTTCCATAGTACTTACTATCTCTACCAAATGGCATATCATATGTGCTGTCTTATTTTATAACTATTTACTTAATTACATCTTATGTTCATACTATACTGTAAGCTTCCGTAAGACAGGGATTATGCAGCCCAGCATAAAGTTGTCGTTCAAGTAATAGCTGAGTTTATAGCTGACTTTTTTTCTTCATTAAAGAATTTGTTTTGAATTGTGTCTACTTGCTATCCCATAGTCATGTGAAAGACAATTCCCATAGTTGTGTGAAAGACATACTGTTTTCATGATATCTCGTTTGAAAGCAGCACTGGAGAATCCTTGACTCCAAACAGGATCACAGAGACCTATAACATAATGGAGGTTAGAAGGTGCTAATTTACAGCTGTCTGTTGGATAGTAGGATGAGATATGAGAATTTTCGTGCTGCCAGTCCATCCCTGCCTTAAGCAAACGTGATTTACACAAATCAGTGTGAAAGATACACTTCAAAAGATTAAAATATACCTATTTACTTGCTCCTTTCATCTATAAAAGGCGATCTTATAAAACCAATGCACCCAGTGCACTTAGTCATATACTTGTATTAAGTTACAGGCCTAAAAATACAAAACAGCTTAGTGAAGAACTAACATACAGGTTTTCATCTGTTATATTAATATAAGTTATATTTAATATAAGAACATGCTGTCCTAAAAACCCTCAAAGATAATTTGTGAAATCACCTAAACACTGTGGAAAAAAATAATTTCTAATTATAAACCATTAGTGTGCATGTAGAGACATGGTAATAATAGCAATAGCTAACATTTTGTGAGCACTTGGCAGTTTCCAGTAACTGTGCTAAATATGCTTTACATAAATTATCCTGTGAAATTCTTTCAACAACCCTGCAAAGTACGTTTTAGAAGCAATAATATAATCTTTATTTACAGATCCTTAAGCTGAAGCTCAGAGAGTATGAGTAACTTGTCTAAATTGCAAACATTAAGTTAAGTAGTGGAGATGGGATTCAAAACTACATTTGTTGACTTCAAAGCCCCAAGTCTTAACCATTATGCTCCTCCTCCTCTCCCTCCTCTGCAAGCTGAGAAAATTTCAAAATGCAGACAAATTCACCATCAGCCATGTCAGATCCTGGATATAATAAACACACTATTACATTTATTCTGCAATTCATTTTTTAATAGCTCTCCTACTACTTTTTAAAAACTTCTATATCCTAAAGATTTATGATAAAAAACATCTGTAACGTTGTTCTCAATGTTAAGAAAGCAACTGGCATAACAGTTTCCTTTGGCAAACTAATGTATCTCAGAGAAATCAACTTCTGATGTCATAACACAGTACCGCACAGTTAAATACACACTCACTACTTTCTATTAAAGCATGAAAACATCTTGATAAGTAGCAAAAGGTTTGGTAAGGGGGTTAGGCAGGAAAAATAACAAACATTGTTAACAAAAGTAACTATATTTAAAGTTGGCCATATGAAATGGGTATTGAAAGAAGGTCTAAGTTTGAAGCTTCTCTGATATACAAGCTAAAAACTATTCAGTTCGAAAAATATTTGAATTATTGTCACGTTTATATGAAGTACTATATTCTAAAAGATAGGTGCACATCAGTATTTACTTTTCTAAATTCAATTTCAACTTACAAAAGCCTCAAAAGTTTTCTTCACAGTGACAGACAACTTATCACAGGAAAATGCAATCGACCTAAGGTTCAATATAGCAGGACTTTGATACAAGCAACTTTATGTAATATAAACATTTTTTTTTAAAAAAAACCTCTTTAAAATCTAAAAGATGAAAAAGCTTAAAGCCTTCCACACTTTATCTTAATTCACCCAGTGTATAGACTTTGTGGTGCTGCTTCTGAGTGAGACTTTAGATGATCAGCTGCTCAGCACAGTCAGGGCACGCTTATCTTTAGAACAGTGCAGAATGCGAGCTCCTCATCTGCATGTTGGTCAGCGGGGCATGTCTTTGTAACATGGACTAAATTCCTGCAACATGCTATATTTGGACACCTAAAAGCTACACCCTGAACTTGGGAAGTCCAGATATTAGTAGTTATACCAAAGAGAAATAAATATGCACCTTCCCTCATGAGCTCCTTCCCTTTTACCATGAAAGAATTACATGTAATTTTTAGGCACACTAGGTAAATGTTAGTAAACATCTGAACATTCAGAACTTCAAAATTACCAGGGTGTTCTCTTCCCAACAGTGGTACAATGGACACTAAGGGAAGGCTTTATTACTTTTTCTACCGTAAACTGCAATCTTATCATTTAACAGAGTACACTATCGACATCTAGCTCGTGAAGATGGTGAGAGATAACAAAGACATATCTTAAAAACAGAAATTAGGGAAACACTGAGTCTCAAAACTGTATGACTGTTCTGCAGATTAACTAACTAAATGTACGTGGAAATGACTCTTAGGAGTGGTAAAAGTGCTCTACAAATGTAAATTATTAATAACATAAATAAGTATAGGGTCAGAAATTTTTTGTAATTAAGTCAATTCAAGGAACATGCTTTCTTTATAAATGGTTCAACAAAACCAGTGGACTCAATGGCCATAAAGGAACTAAATGTTTAATCAAGTTTTCTTAAATATCTCATCATAGTGTCACTGAAGTACCACCTTAGGGACAGAGTGGCTGAATCTTTGGTTATTCATTCTTCCATTTCAAACTCAGTCTTTTTTTTTTAAACATTGAATTGAGAATAAAATGAGCATTTCACATCAAATGAAGATAAATTCTTTAAAGGGCAGACAATATTTCTTATTCATTCCTATATTTCCAACATGTTATAAATGCCAAAAATATAGCAGGCTACTAAACAAATGTGGAATGGCAGATACATCTTGGAAACTCAATGAATACTTGTTGGATGAGTGAATGGATGACTAAATGATTCTTTTAACCACAGCTGCCAGGAAAACATCACCTTCATTCACTCTTTTTAGTGGCATTTCTAGATAAGACAAAAACTCTTTCAAAAGTATGATTAAGTTTCATAAAATGGAAAGGATCCTGTCTTTCAAAGAATATGTTTAAGAACAACAAAAAGTCTACTTCTAAATTATAATTTTACAAATGTTTGCTTTAATTTTCTGCTACAAAATGATCAAAAATGCTCAATTTTTTTTTCTCTTGGAATTTGAAAGCTTCTTCAAAAGATTTTCTGTACAGACAACTTGGAACCCTTTTACTCAATAAATATTTACTGAATGCATAGTAATTACTACGAGGCACTGGATAAAATAAATGGAAAACATCACAGTCAAGAAACTATTATCAAGGCTAGCAGAAAGCTCAATGTAAAAAAATGTATTGACTTGAAGAGGGAGTTTGACAAAAAATGAACACAAAAGCCCAGTTAATAAACACCTTCTTTCTAAAAGGTATTAAATGAAATGCCAGCTAAAAAGAGCTTTTACAACTTCTTGTCACATAATCTCCAGGTAAGAAGAGACATTACATTCAAAACTTGTCAATCCTAGTTTCTTTTAGAATAGAAAAATTCATGAATTCCAATGGTAGAAGCATTTTCAGGATAATCTTACTCAGGAAATTTGTTTGATCTGAAATTACATATGACTTTTTCTAGTACATTTAGCATTTAAAAATCTAACAGTTCACAAATATCATTAGCTGCATTTACTTAGTATACAGCATTTTCCAACTTAGGCTTCACTTACTATATACAGTAGTGGTTTAACTAATTATTATTAATGCCAAAACTTTTAAGAAAAGTTCACTTGTTTTCTAAGTACTGACACAATGGTTAAAACACTAAAATCCTAAGTAGCTTAGGAGACCTTTGTCAACAGCTAGAGTTATGTAAAGAAGGAAAAATATGAATGATGTGCTTCAGTAATAAAAATAAATTCATCAAGACAGACTCAGCAACACAATGTCATTGGATAGTGCTCACTCAGACTTCGCTCCAAAGTTCTTTCCAATTCTCAAATTCATTTCAAAATCTTTCAATTGCCCAGCAGCAGCCAGGTTCCATGTGAGGGTGGGAAGATAGGCCAGTGGCAGCCAGAGTCTGCATAATGGGGACACTGAGGTTGCAGCTCTGCAATGGCAGAGGTCCACACAAGGCAGGCTCCTGAGTGAGGTAACAGCCCAGTGGGGTCAAGAGACTGGTCATGTACAGGGAAACTAAGCAAATGAAAAAACATATTTAAGATAAAAGAGGGATGTTTTCCACAGTTAGTAAAAAGAGGTACAAATAGGGAAAGAGGTTAAGTGAGAATTAAGCCAGTAGTGTTGGACTGGTGTTAGTGTGAACTGGTATCAAGTATCAGTGTGAATGCAGGACCTTTAATATAGAGAGAGAAAAAAAATAAAGGGGTGTGTATATCTTAACTCTGTCCACTGACAGGGCCTGGGAACAATAACACCTCAGTAACAATGAGTGCACAAATCTTGGTTTCTAAATACCATCTCAACTAAAAGTAACCAGGACTCCTTGGAGAAATGGTTGTTTCCAAGGCTAGGGCTGAGAAATAACAAAATGAACCTGGAACATCTTTTTAGGCCAGAAAGTAAGGAAGGGCTCAAAAAATGATGGAGACAGACATATGCAAGAATACAGAAGCCAGCTTGAAAGGCTTCCCACTAGCCAAGTTTGGGACAATTTGAGCATCAAAATAATGACAGCAACAAATTATACGCCACTGAATAAGACAAAAATCCAGGAGTCCACAATGATATAAATGAATAAATGCAGATGATCAATTTTTAGAACAGTCATAAGATTGTGAAATTCACTATTTCTCCAATTTCTATTTTCAAGATATGTCTGTTATCTCTCACCATGTTAGCAGGACACGATGTTGATAATGTGCTCTGTTTAAGTCTTTTCCTTAGAGTAGAATGCAAACTAATAAATAGAAAGAATGATGGAACTTGAAAAATTACAATTTGGCAACCATCAGAGTAATAATTCAGGCAAGAAACATTCATGGATGCTAAAATTAGTGGATGAAAGTGACATAAGTAATGCAATTTTACAAAGTCTCCAAGTTTCTCCTCACAAAAAATATTTATTAATTACAAAGGGGGCAAAAAGTAACTATACGGTTACAGAAAGGTAGCAGACACTTTCTTAATCGGTTGATCAAAGTTAACACCATCGGTAATAGGACAAATTGACACTATGTGCCACTCAAAAGTGTGTAATGAAAAGAATCACTTCTGTGACAGCGCAGCCCAAAACACACAATCTGGATCTAGTCATATGAAAACATCAAACAAATTCTAATTTAGATACAACCTACAAGATGACTTTGGAAAATTACTGGCCAAAGACATGCAAGTCCAGGAAATACTAAGGAATTGTTGTGAATTAAAGATTACAGAGCCAGGATAACTGAGCATAATGCATACTCCTGGACCTTTTGGCTGTAAAGGTCATTATTAGGACAAATGGCAAAATTGGAATAGTCAAAGTGTATATGAGACCTCTTTGTTCTGTTCCTGTAACTTTCACTAAATTTGAAATTGCTTTCAATTAAGAAATTAAAATTTAAAAGAGAAATCTTTCAATTGTTTTTCAATTTGTAGATACAGAGTTCTAACAATTGCTAACTTCTCAATTACTTTGCAGCTTGTGGTTTTCTTCAAGGACAGTAATCTTCTAACACTAACAATAATAGGCCCTTGTTAGCTTACCAAGTATTGTTCTAGGCTCTGTCTATTCATTAACTCATTTAATCCTCAACCTAATCCTCTACAGTGGGTACTATTATTAGCAACGTTTTACAGACAGGGAAAGTTAAGAACAGGGAGATTAAGGTACTTGGTCAAGATCACAAATCCAGTATTTAGACACTTGAATTCAGGCAGTCAAGCTCCATACTTACTTTGGGACGCTGTGTCTAGGAAAGGATAGCACACCTTGGGGTTTCTCAAGATATCAGAGTCTAAAAGATGTGAGGCTTCAGTAATTATGAAGCCTCAGAATACATAAAAAGTTTACTTGTTATTCAATATTCATTTAGTACCAGGTTGAAAAGATGTAAGATCCTAAATTCACAATATGGGAAAGCTTTTAGTATGAATTTAAGATATTTATCTAGCAAAACACTAATAAACTACTATAAAAATGTTTATGATACATTTTGAAAACTAGACTTTAAAGGAAAACTGATTCTTCTCTTGACTTTGGTTGCATTCAGGAATAATATGAAATTTTAGTAGTCTTTTTTAGGAACAAGGTGATTAAATTGGTTTAAATTACGAAAACATTTAAACTGTACTATTTCTCTATTTTTTCTGGGCCAGAGATGAAATAATCTGCTTCAAATTTTTTTCAGCTTTTCTAATTGTTTATTCAATAATTCCCACTTGTATTTCTTTGTTCTCTTGCAACTGACTTATTTCCCAGATCCAGAAGTGCTTTGCGGTTTTAACTCTTTTTTTCCAGTCCCCAGCTGTGCCAATGGGGAAGAAAGTAATTTTGCTTACTTTGGTGAAACAGTGTTGGAGATAAACCAACAAGTTATTACCAAACCTTCAGATTCAGAGTTCTTAAATTATAAATTGCCCTTCCTTATATTTATTTCATACAAACAAAATATTTTATTATCTAGTAAGTAATAATTAATTTTAAAGAAGTGTAGACAAACCAAAAATGATAAGAGTGACCTCTAAATCCTGCCTAACCAATTTACTTGCAAAATAAACAAATTCTCATACTCTAGAAGACAAACAATATACCTGTCTGTAGTTTATACATGTCTTCAGTCTACACAAATGCTACTAATAAAATACTGCCCCAAATCAGTATTTCAAAAATATTGCACCAATTTAGAATTCTGCTCCTTGCTTCCCATTAATATAAAGAAAAATGAAAGACATTCACAATGACATCAAATTAATTTTTGAAAAAAATATAACCCCAATTTTTCATTAAAAAAACATGGAAAATGAAGACAGCACTATTGAAGACAGCTCTGTAAACTGTAAAACTATCGGTTTCTTATAGTTGCCTAAGTCACATAAATGTGTCACTTTTCCTGGAATTAACAGCAAGATAATATCTATAACTACTTTTAATTTAATAAAACTCTTTTTGTAATTTCATAAAGGCATATCCTCCTAGACAATTCTCTACATGCCTTTATAAACTTTACATTCCTTGGCTTTCTAATGTTATATTTGTTCTTTTTCCCTATAAGAAGGCCTCACTTGGCAAAAATTCATAAGTAAATCAAATGACAAGAACTCCAACATCATGAAGACATAGCACTGCAAAACACTTCCACATTCTTAAGTTTGATAGTACAGCAGAGCAGTAGTTGGGACAGCAGTTGATATTCTCAGACATTACTTAGGTGTCATGAATACTATCTGCCTTTTGGATGCGTTTAGGTCACGTGCTAAGAATCATCCATTCTCTGAATTTACAAGGTATTTGGAGGGCATTTCTATTTCAAGATTTCCAAAGTAACTCAGAATGAAGAGCACCTAGTTTTTGCCACCTCAAATTTACTTTTCTGCTCCTCCAATGATGCTTTTAAAAACACTTGTTTCCTCTTGCACAGTACAGACATGTCTGGTGACCCTAGTTAAACACAGTCAGGGTTTCACCTTGTCACAGTAAAAAGTGCCGTCCATGCAGAAGTGAAAATCTATAATGGCCAGGAAGATTTTGGAAAGGGGAGAGGTGGAATAAAATTTACTGATATAGGGGTCGGCCCCGTGGCCGAGTGGTTGAGTTTGCACGCTCCACTTCGGTGGCCCGGGGTTTCACCAGTTCGAATCCTGGGCACAGACATGGCACCACTTGTCAGGCCATGCTGAGGCAGTGTGCCACATGCCACAACTAGAAGGATCCACAACTAAAACTACACAACTATGTACCAGGGGGCTTTGGGAGGAAAAGGAAAAAAATAAAATCTTAAAAAAAATTTACTGATATAGTTTCCAGTGTTGTTATATTAGCTCATTTCAATAAAATGTCAAAACAGGATTTAATAAAGCATCTATATTTGAGAAATGATATACTCAATTACCATAAAATTCAGAGTGAGGCCAAAAGAGGCCCATGAGAAAATCCATGTATAGTACAGAAGTTCTAGACTGCAATTTGTCAAGAACATATCAGATTTTCCTGCAGGAGTGGCTATATCATGGAGCCATGCTGCCAGATCCTACTCATCCATCCCTGGATCCAGAATAATCTTTTAAGCTTTTCTTCTACCTACTCTTCTCAAAGTCTAGTTGCTCTTATTCATCAGTCTATTACGGCTGTTTATCTGCTAGGTACCACTTCTCTCTCTGTCTTCTGAGACAAGACTTACCATTGCCAGGGAGACGGGGCCAGGGGAGGAAGTAATCACAGGACTCCATCCTAGAGATCACAGTGATAGGTCTAGGTGTGGCCACATAATCTAAGCCAGTTACTTCCTGAAACTTTTCTAACTAGAGTAGGCAGGTAAGACTCCTCTATCTCTTTGGTCATGATCCTGGAAAAAGGTAAGCCTACAACTGCCAGCAGCCACAGAGATAACCTCTAGGAAATGCAGCAGGAGAAAACAAAACCAAAATCCAGAAAGAGAGGCCAGCCAGGTGGCAGAGTGGTTAAGTTTGCACGTTCCACTTCAGTGGCCCGGGGCTCGCTGGTTAGGATCCCAGGTGCAGACCTACACACCGCTTGTCAAGCCATGCTGTGGCAGGCATCCCACACATAAAGTAGAGGAAGATGAAAACAAGCCATACCAACTCATCTGGGACACAGCAAAAGTGGTCCTAAGAGGGAAATTCATTGCGATACAGGCTCATCTCAATAAACAAGAAAAATCTCAGATAAGCAATCTCAAACGACACCTAACAGAATTAGAAAAAGAAGAACAAACAAAGCCCAAAGTCAGTAGGAGGGAAATAATAAAAATTAGAGAAGAAATAAATGAAATTGAAACAAAAAAGACAGCAGAAAGGATCAATGAAACAAAGAGTTGGTTCTTTGAAAAAATAAACAAAATTGACAAACCCTTAGCCAGGCTAAGAAAAAAAGAGAGAAGACTTAAATAAAATTAGAAATGAGAGTAGAAATCACAACGGATACCACAGAAATACAAAAGATCATAAGAGAATACTATGAAAAACTATATGCCAACAAATTGGACAAGCTAGAAGAAATGGATAAATTCTTAGACTCTTACAACCTCCCAAAACTGAAGCAGGAAGAAATAGAGAATCTGAACAGACCAATCACAAGCAAAGAAATTGAAACAGTAACCAAAAACCTCCCCCAAAATAAAAGCCCAGGACCAGATGGCTTCTCCGTAGAATTCAACCAAACATTCAAAGAAAATTTAATACCTATCCTTCTCAAACTATTCCCTAACACATTATATGATAATGAAGCCAACATCACCCTGATCCCAAAACCCAACAAGGGCAACACAAAGAAGGAAAACTACAGGTCAATATCACTGATGAACATAGATGCAAAAATCCTCAACAAAATTTTAGCAAACCGAATACAGCAGTACATTAAAAAGATACACCATGATCAAGTGGGATTTATATCAGGGACACAGGGATGGGTCAACATCCACAAGTCAATCAACATGATACACTACATTAACAAAATGAGAAACAAAAACCCACATGATCATCTCAACAGATGCAGAGAAAGCATTTGACAAGATCCAACAGCCATTTATGATACAAACTCTCAATAAAATGGGTATAGAAGGAAAGTACCTCAACATAATAAAGGCCATATATGACAGACCCACAGCCAACATCATACTCAATGGGCAAAAACTGAAAGCCATCCCTCTGAGAACAAGAACAAGACAAGGGTGTCCACTCTCACCACTCTTATTCAAGATAGTACTAGAGGTTTTGGCCAGCGCAATTAAGCAGGAAAAAGAAATAAAAGGAATCCAAATAGGCAATGAAGAAGTGAAACTCTCACTGTTTGCAGACGACATGATCTTATATATAGAAAACCCCAAAGGATCCATTGGAAAACTTTTAGAAATAACAACTACAGCAAAGTTGCAGGGTACAAAATCAACATACATAAATCAGTAGCATTTCTATACTCTAACAATGAACTAACAGAAAAAGAACTCAAGAACACAATACCATTCACAATAGCAACAAAAAGAATAAAATACCTTGGGGTAAACTTAACCAAGGAAGTGAAAGATCTATGCAACAAAAACTACAAGACTTTCCTGAAAGAAATTGATGACAACACAAAGAGATGGAAAGATATTCCATGCATGTGGATTGGAAAAATAAACATAGTTAAAATGTCCATACTACCTAAAGCAATCTAGAGATTCAACACTATCCAAATCAGAATCCCAATCACATTCTTCAGAGAAGCAGAACAAAGAATCCTAAAATTCAAATTGGGCAACAAAAGACCCCCAATCGCTAAAGCAATCCTGAGAAAAAAGAACAAAGCTGAAGGCATCACAATCCCTGACTTCAAAACATACTATAAAGCTACAGTAATCAAAACAGCATGGTACTGGTACAAAAACAGGTGCACAGCTCAATGGAACAGATTTGAAAGCCCAGAAATAAAACCACACATCTATGGACAGCTAATCTTTGACAAAAGAGCTGAGGGCCTACAATGGAGAAAAGAAAGTCTCTTCAACAAATGGTGCTGGGAAAACTGAACAGCCACATATAAAAGAATGAAAATTGACCATTCTTTTTCACCGTTCACAAAATTAACTCAAAATGGATCAAAGACCTAAAGGTAAGACCTGAAACCATAAGGCTTCTAGCAGAAAATATAGGCAGTACGCTCTTTGACATTAGTATCAAAAGGATCTTTTCGGACACCATGTCTTCTCAGACAAGGGAAACAATAAAAAGAATAAACAAATGGGACTTCATCAGACTACAGAGCTTTTTCAAGGCAAAGGAAAACAGGATTGAAACAAAAAAACAACCCACCAATTGGGAAAAAATATTTGCAAGTCATATATTCGACAAAGGGTTCATTTCCACAATATATAAAGAACTCAACAACAAAAAATCAAACAACCCAATCAAAAAATGGGCAAGGGACATGAACAGACATTTCTCCAAAGATGATGTACGGATGGCCAATAGGCACATGAAAAGATGCTCATCATTACTGATCATCAGGGAAATGCAAATCAAAACTACACTAAGTTATCACCTTACACCCGTTAGAATGGCAAAAATAACCAAAACAAAAAGTGACAAATGTTGGAGAGGTTGTGGAGGAAAAGGAACCCTCATACACTGTTGGTGGGAATGCAAACTGGTGCAGCCACTATGGAAAACAGTATAGAGATTTCTCAAACAATTAATAATAGAAATACCATATGACCCAGCCATCCCACTACTGGGTATCTATCCAAAGAACTTGAAATCAGCAATTCTAAAAGTCCCATGCCACCCCTATGTTCACTGCAGCATTATTTACAATAGCCAAGACGTGGAAGCAACCTAAGTGCCCATTAATTGATGATTGGATAAAGAAGATATGCTGTATGTATGCAATGGAATACTACTCATCCATAAAAAAGGATAAAATCGTCTCATTCACAACAACATGGACGGACCTTGAGGGTATTATGTTAAGTGAAATAAGTCAGATAGAGAAAGACAATCTCTGTATGACTCCACTCATATGCGGAGGTTAAACATGTAGACAAAGAGAACAGATTAGTGGCTACCAGGGGAAAGGGGCAGTGGGGGGTGGGCACAAAGGGTGAAGTGGTACACCTACAACATGACTGACAAACAGTAATGTACAACTGAAATTTCACAAGGTTGTAAACTATCATAATCTTAATAAAAAGTAAAAAAAATAAAAAAAAAAAAAAGGGGGGGGCTGGCCCCGTGGCCGAGTGGTTAAGTTCGCGCGCTCCGCTGCAGGCGGCCCAGTGTTTCGTTAGTTCGAATCCTGGGCGCGGACATGGCACTGCTCGTCAGACCACGCTGAGGCAGCGTCCCACATGCCACAACTAGAAGGACCCACAACGAAGAATACACAACTATGTACCGGGGGGCTTTGGGGAGAAAAAGGAAAAAATAAAATCTTTAAAAAAAAAAAAAAAAAAAGAGGAAGATTGGTGGCAGATGTTAGTTCAGGGCCAATCTTCCTCAAAAAAAAATAAAAAAAATCCAGAAAGAAAGAAAGAGAGAAATACAGATAACCAGAGTGGATTAAATCCCTGACTACAAACTTACACTTTCTCATTAAATAAGGATAGTTTTCTTCTTTTAATTAAGATAGATTGATTTTCTCCTACATGAATTATTTCCCAACTGGGTCATTCCATTAATATATAAACACGGTAAAATTTCCCATCTTTTAGAAAATAAAAAACCTTCCTTCCCATCATACGTATCTTCAGGTATCATAGTCCCATTTCTCTTCTCCTTCTTCTGAAAGTCAACAATATTTACTATCTTCACTTCCTCTTTAATCCACTCCAATCAGACTTTCACTTCCACCACTACAGTGCAACTGCTTTTGTCAAGATCACCAACAACCTTAACCTCTACTTTGCCAATCCAATGATGAGGTCCCTGTCATCATCTCATTCGAACTTCTGGAACATCTAACACTGACTGTGCCCTCTTTTTTTCTTTTTTTTGAGGAAGATTAGCCCTGAGCTAACTACTACCAATCCTCCTCTTTTGCTGAGGAAGACTGGCCCTGAGCTAACATCCGTGCCCATCTTCCTCTACTTCATATGTGGGATGCCTACCACAGCACGGCTTGATGAGCCGTGCCATGTCCGCACCTGGGATCTGAACCGGCAAACCCCGGGCTGCCAAAGCGGAACGTGCGCACTTAACCACTGCACCACTAGGCCGGCCTCTGACTGTGCCCTCTTTCTTAAAATATTTCCTTCATAGGCTTCCAGGACCCTACATTCTCCTGGTTCCCCTTACAAATCTCTCACTGGTCATTTCTTCTGTTTCTTCCTTCCTGGCTCCTTAATCCTGCTTCTTAATCTCTCAGCACTCAGTCCCTCACCTCTTTGCATCATGATCTCAGTGTTTCTCAACCTTTTTTTTTTCATTATTGACTCCCCCAAATTGAGCCTGTTCAGACTTTTTTCCCTTAATCGCCTCCATCTCCAAGAAATTTTAATACCACAGGTACATAAAACCTAAGAGCCATCCTTAATTCCTGCCCCACCCCGCCATTAACTTTCTGCATCCAATCCAACAGCAAATCCTGTCAGCTATTCCTTCAAACTATATCATAAATCGGTCCTCTCTGCTACCTCCCTCTCGCTAGGTCACTGCAAGACCCTCAAGAGACCTTCTACTTCTACTCCTGCTCCTCTTCTTCAAAAGTCTAATATCCACATAGTAACTACAAGAATCTTTTCAAAAGATAAATCACATCACTACTTTGCTCAAAATTTCTAAATGGAGCTAGACTTGCAATATACTTACATTATGCTTACAACAAATTCCCAACTCTTTATTAGACCCTAAAAGGTCCTATGAGAGCTGGCCCGTCTACCTCACCGATCTTGTCTCCTACCACGTTCCCCATCCCTTATGACCTTCTAGCTCTACTAGCCTTCTTACAGTCCCCTGCACACTTCGAGGCTATGCCAGCCTTGGGGTCTCAGCCTGGCAGATCCCTAACCTAGAGTATACTTCAGCTGGACCTTCCCTTGGCTCACTCTCGCTCATCACTCAGGTCTATGACCAAATATCACTTCTTTCTGGAGTTCTTCCTTGATGCACCTTACTTAAATAGCCCTTGCCCTACCTGATCACTGACTACATGTTATCTTGCTTTACTTTTATCACATCACTTATCTGTTCCAGTAGTCATGTGAGTGTGTATATATCTACATGCACACATGCAAACTTGTTCACTATCTGTCTCCCTAAAAGAGTGTTAACTTCATGAGGGCAGGATATCTATTTTGCTCAATGCTCTATCCCCAAAACCCAGAATAATGCCTGTCTCACAGGAAGAACTAAATAAATTTTTGATGACTTAATGAATGAACAGAGCAAGTGAATTTGACTTTTGCCCCTTGCAATTAATAAAATCAGTGATGATAAAGTATCCTTACAACAAATTGCCCATTACTTGAGGTAATTTGAGTCTCTTTATCTTCCGCCACTAAAAACGGACTTACTAAAACAAATAAACTGCCCAAATTTTGAAATAAAGCACTACAGTAAAAAAGAAGATGTAGTATACTATAATTTCAAGCCACTCAACAAAGCATGTTGAACAATCAGTTATGCACAGGAATTTATTAAGCATTTAGTTTTGTAATAAATTCAGCCTCCAGTACTTAATATAGTGCGGGTTCCATTAGAAACTAGAGTGATTACTTTTTTGGGCATTCCTGAAAACTACTCAAAGAATCTAGACACAGTCCAAAAACATATATCCACTAACTTAAAACTTAACCTACACTTTTTCAAAAGCTTCCAATTACACATCTGAAAGAGAATGCAGTCTAATATCATGGTCAGATTCATGCAATTGAGCGTGCTCATTAAAAACAGATGAGAGAAATTTAGACAACTATCAAAGCAGATCAATCTGCAACTATCTCACACTGCAATCTGGGATGTGCTTACCTTTGCTAAGGTCACAGGCTCTGGATCAGTGGGTATGCAGCTAGTACACAGAAACCTATTATTATTCATTGTAGTAGAGGTATAGCACTATCATTAAAATTCTGCCACAAAATATTTGGTACTGGTCAAAACGTGGAAAATAATGACGTTAGAATTCTATATTCTTACAATACGTAATTTAGAAACCAACAAATGCATATGCAAATTTAAAAGATAAGGAAGTTCCTGGGGTTCCCCTTTCTAATTACTCACCCTCTCATTTCCCCTTTTTTGAGCCCACCTCCATCCCCTTCCAAAAAGTTCAAGACATTGTTTTAAAAGAATTTTCATTCAAATTCTTCATAGAAATAAATTCTAAGAATGATTTGAAAATGGTAGTAACATGCCTGTGAGTCAGTGCCATCTAGCCATGGAGAATTATTTGTCAAGTTTCATGCCTGTCTTAGCTTAAATTCATTTTTTATTAACCTAACAATGTTTTCAATCCATAAACCAACACACAATTACCCATAAAGAAAATAAATGCTGACATTACATGGAAAGGTGTAAGAAGGTGTAATCCCAGTTACCAACTCTTATACATAGTGGCAGTACTATCTGAACAAAGCACTTGCTGAATTGAAAATTTTTTAAAATGTTTAACCTGTCAGTAGAGGGCTTCTCTTTTTCTTTAAGCATAATCAGATTTACCAGTCTTTAAAAAACCCTTTACTTGATCGTACTATCCATTTGTAACTATCATTCACTTTCTCTCCATTTTCTTGCCTATCCCTTAAATAGGGGGTTACTCACGGTTTCTACTTCATATCTACTCTTTCTCTTAACTCATTTTTTTATTGTGGTAAACAAACAAAACATAAAATTTACCATCTTAACCATTTTTAAGTGTACAGTTCAATGGTATTAAGTATTTATATTGTTGTGCAACCATCACCACCATCCAACTCCAGAACTTTTTTCATCTTGCAAAATTAAAACTGTGTACCGATTAAACAATAACTCCCCATTCTCCTCCCCCTAGCCCGTGGCAACCACTATTCTACTTTCTGTCTTCATGATTTTGACTACTCTAGGTACCTTACATAAGCGGAATCTTACTGTATTTGTCTTTTGGTGATTAGCTTATTTCACTTAGCATAATGTCTTCAAGGTCTATCCATGTTGTAGCATATGTCAGAATTTCCTTCCTTCCTTTTTAAGACTGAATAATACTCCACTGTATGGATACACCACATTTTGTTTATCCATTTATCTGTTGATGGACATTTGGGTTGCTTCCACTTAAATCTTGTTTAAGACTTATTTTGTGTGTGTATATGACTCAATTCCCCTTACCAATGTTTAAACTGATTTCTTAAAGTTTAATGATTTTCTCCTTGCCAAATCTAACGGCTTTTTTCCAATATATCATATTTCTCTATATCAAAACTACTAGCTACTTTTCATCTCTCCTCGCTCTATCTCCCACTGCAAGAGAGAGACAGACAGAAAGAAGAAATGACTTACAAAGATTCATGTAATGCAAAGAGAATGAAACATGAAAGATGTCAGTGGACCAGGGAAATAAAACTAAGTAAGAGCACGCATAAAATATACATGAGATCCCTAATAATAGCTACAAAAAGTAGACAAAGAAGGAAACAAAATCAGTCACAAGGTTCACAAGGCAAGCACAAACCATCTCCTCAAGACTACATCTATTCGTATTACAGAGACATAAAAAGAACATTCTTCATGTGGGCTCTCAGCAGATACTGGGCAATATGGTGGACTATGCCCTCAGCTACACAACCATCCATCAGTTCCTGAAAACCCTCTTCTCTAGACTTTCAAGACACTGTACCTTCCTGATTCACCTCCCATGTCTCTGATGGTCATTATGTATTTTATTAGCTAATCCTTTGCTTTTGCCTTAGTAGCAGTATTCCCAAGGGACTATGCTCTTTCCTTCTCTTAGTGAACTCTCAATTCATACGACTATAACTATTATACCTTTATGTGAGTGAATCACAACTTTATACCATTAATTTTGTTTTAGAACATAGCCCTTAAGCAACCATAAGCTCCTAGTGAAAAACACCTACTTTATACTGTTTTTTAGCTGATTAATGTTACCAGGAAAAAAAATTGATGATGGAAGTAAAAATTTAATTTCCTTCAATGGGAGTGACATGTATTATTTTGTCAGACTGATCTAGACTCTTAATTTTAAACTAATACCTTAAGTAAGTAGCTGATTTTAAACACTCTGAATCAAAACTATCTGTGGTTCGCCACTTTCAACATCCTAGAAGAATTCACACTGATGCTAAAAGAAAGAGAAAAAGAAGACTGGTCAAATGTTAGAAGAATGCTTATTAAAGACCTCTTATTGAAGAGCATCTTAACCAAATGAAAAAATTAGATGACAAGCTTTATTTGTACTTACTACTCTTATTTAGACAGAGTAACCATCCATAGACTGAGAAGAATTTTAAGTATGAGACATATATACATGCTATGTGATTTATCCTTTTTTTTTTTTTAAAGATTTTATTTTTTTCCTTTTTCTCCCCAAAGCCCCCCAGTACATAGTTGTATATTCTTCATTGTGGGTCCTTCTAGTTGTGGCGTGTGGGACGCTGCCTCAGCGTGGTTTGATGAGCAGTGCCATGTCCGCGCCCAGGATTCGAACCAACGAAACACTGGGCCGCCTGCAGCGGAGCGCGCGAACTTAACCACTCGGCCACGGGGCCAGCCCCTATCCTATTTTTTTTTATCATTCATTCCCTCTGAGCCATATATTTATATGTGTAATATAACATATATGTATATAAATATATGTTCCAGAATTAGAGAAATGCTTAGAATTTTTAAAAATAAGCCATGTTCATTCAAGAACATGTTCATTTAATTCATTCAAATTGAGTTTGAAATTTTATTTTCATAGTATCTGTAATTTGTATTATTTCTATTACAGTTGTTTCTAAATTGCTAAGTAATACTCAGTGGAATAGAAAAAAAAGACCCAAGTAAGCATAAGACTTGTTTGAAAAGAAGAAAGATTTTTATAAAACTGACCATCTTTGAAGAGGAGAATACAATTATCAACAAACAAGATCCTTATCTAAAAGAACAGAAATAAAATATTTGTTCCACCTAAAGTGAATCTAAATAGAGAACCTCCTGCAATAACATACATTTTAACACCCAGAACTGTAACCAGAGTCCCTCCTATCCACCGCTTTCCCAAACCGAGAATTGGTAAAGCAAAATTTAACACACATCTGTATGGAACTGATTCTCAACTGCTGGGGAAAGTAAGGAAAGAAAAATAAGATGTTCACGAAAGCCTCCTGTTTTCTAGACAGTCCATCACAGTGAAAAGTGGACAGCCCTCATTTTTACCTTCTGCAGAAGGTTCTGTTACTGTACTCCAAACTTGAGGTATCCCTTGAGTCTGTGAACACAGCAGAGGAGAAATGTAGAATAATTCAGGTGTACGGAAACACATAAGGCAAATTCACAAACAATTTTAGAATAGTACTTCCTTAAATTGTAAGAAAAGCTTCATCATGAGATAGATTACATACTGGAAGATTTGTTATTTAAGAAAAAAATGAGGCTCACAACATATCCATTTCATGTGTTCCCAGAGAAGAGAAATTGTTAAATTTTCTAAGGGCCAAAGTACAGAGAGATGTGATAGGCAGTTGGTTTTTGCATCCTATTCTGGGAGTGGTCTCTATTTCAGAATAAAATCAAGAAAGATCTATAAAAGGAAGACAGAGCTGTCACAAAGTCAAGTACGTTCCATAGATTAAAAAGACATCATCAATCCTAGCAAATCAGTATATGCAACGACCCTAAATCTCTGAAAGTCAAGTATCCTGAAGTAAGGAGGAACCGTGTCAACAATAAAAGAGAAAGAAATAGGAAAGAAGACAACTAATATAATAAAAACCAAAACCTAGCCCTGATGAATACATTTGAACTGAAGGGAACAGAGAGACTAAAACACTAACATAGGATGATGATTAAGAAAGATTAGCAACTTATTGTGAGTGCTCGGAACTCATTTAGATAATTTTATAATAAAAAGAAAGCTATTTGATCATAAAGGAAGAAAGGACGCACTTTAAACAAAAATACAAAAATCAATGCTGATTAATACAGAAGTGTTTTGCAAACTGATTAATTTTCAAATTGATCAAGTAATATTTATGCTACACTTCTAGCAAAAACCCAGGTTAAGCAGACATAAATGTTTGTTGATAGGGTAAATGAGCACTATGTTTGTGTCACCTATTCCCTACATACAATAAACAGACTACAAAAGACTTTTGCTGGTGGTGCAAATAATGACATTCGTCATTTTGAAAACAGACTCTACTTCAAGAACAGGCCTTACACTGTATAAAGTACTTTCTGTAGACAATGAAAATCCAGTACCTCTATAGATGGCTAACAACAGCTCTTCCTAGAAGTAAAAGTATTGTTTAAAAGTTGAAAAGTGTTAAAAACCTGTGTTAATAAAACAGCACAAGCATTTGAAGCATATTCAGAGCCTTGTGTTTTCAAAATGTGCTATATTAATCACAAATATCCTGAAAGCTATTAATTCAGCAGAATGTCTCTTAGTGAAGAGCTGACGAGAGATGAAAGGTAAATGTCCCTTAATCCAACTAACTCCTCTGGCCTTACCTGACCTCTGTAGGCAGACCAACATACTTCTTATTCAATTATCCCACAGTGCCTACTACATGTAACTCGATTACAGATCATATCACATCCTTTAATTACTTAATAGACCTTTCTCCAATAACAGACTGTAGACAGGTGGAGGACAGAAAACATACTCTTCATCTGTCCATCTTCAGTACCTGGGACAATGCCTTGCTCATAATAAGTATTTACTAAAAAGCATTCACTGTTATGAACCAGTTAAATGATTCTCCTCAAGCCCAATGGGTCTAAAATCACAAGGAATAAAAAAAAGAATCGAATTTATTCTGAACAAAGGGGATAAACTAATCCAAGTCTTCCTTTAAAATATTTCTCATTTATATAAGGCTATAAGCCAATGTTACCGCAATAAAAAATAAACAAACAAACATAGACTTAGGATGAGCTGGCAGTAAAGTATAATTCAAAATTTACTAGCATCAAAAGTGTTCTAGATTAGAAGAGGTCCAGGGTCCCTTCTAGAATACCATTACTCTTGAAGATGAATAACTATCTTCTAAATACTTTAAAACTCGATGAAAAATGGAGGGAAATTCTAATTTAAAGCATCAGCTTTGTTATTAAAATGAAATAGGTTATTCCTAAAGAGAATGATTGAGGAAAAGAAAATTAATAAGTTGATTTAAAAAGAAATGTTTGTTACCAAAAAAAAAAATATTTCTCAGAATTCATGATTTCTCCTTCTTCCCACTCAAATACACATTATATTACACTCAAAGTTAGTCGTCGTGCTTATGGTAAATTCACCTTCTTATAACTAACTCTTCTATATTATAAGGCTTTCCAAAACAAGAAGCTGTAATAGCTCCTAATACCTAGTGCAATGATGATAAAAATATGCTACCACTTTCCATACACATAGTAAATATTGCTAACCAGTAATTTCTACAATAACCTCCTTCTTTGCTACTGAGACCACACACAAACCAAGCTTCCTTAATACAGTGCTCTAGGCAACCACTATCAATTGGTAAGCATTCATATATGGGTGGGATCTTACTTGCCATTCTTGGAGCAGCTTATCAGGTTTAAACATTAAGGCTCACTAGTCTGGTCTCCCTCTCTGACTGACCCTATTTTCCACTATTCTCCAACTCAGATGCCTCTTCCAGCATTATCAGTCTCCAAAGTCCCCTTCATGTGCCATGTGCACATTTATCTTACAAAAACCGTAGTAACAAGGGATAGTCACTGAGCACGTGCTACGTGGTAGGCACTGTTCTAAGCACTTTACACACACAAATTCATTTCATCCTCAACACATGGATGCAGTGGATGACTTTTACCCCATAATAGATATGAAATTATGACACAGAAAGGTTAAGCACTACATGTTAATAGCAAAAGATAAATATTAAAACAGTGATTTATCTCATACAGTAAAAACATTATATTTCTGATTTGTAAATTGTGCTTGTTTGAGGGATTTAAGACTTAAGTCTGGAATTACACCTGTTCATCCATTCATTTTAATGTGCTAACCTGTGTATATCCCTAACTTTCTTATTTCTAAGAAAATTTTCTCTCTTTCAAAATCTTGCCGAAGAGTCACCTCTCTAATGAAGACTTCCCCAAAATAAATCTGCCCATTCTCTTAAACTCCCACAAGAGTATCACTTACCTAGTATTTAATCAAAACTTCTTGTATTGTTTTTTAACATTTCATCTGTGCATATGCAATAATATTGTAAGCTCCTTGAGGAGAAAGGCCTTATCTTATACTTCCTTGTATTCTACCACACTGACTGCTATGCATACTGTAAATATACAAATAAATACTGCATCAACGAATGCCACAAAGATAATGCTACCTGACTATCTGCAAGGCCTACATTTTGAATTACTCTTCTGATAATGCTAAACAATATGCACTGATCCTTTCATATTGTTTTTTCATTCCAGTTTCATTGTAACCAATATCATAGACCTAAAAAAGCTGGTAGATTTTATCAACACTTAGAGATCCACTTATACCTTCATATCAAGAAGAAAATCCTTATGAATATTAAAAATATACATAAAGGAAATATTTATAATGTTCCTTACTTTTAGAAATTTAACATCCATGGTCAGCAAATTTTTTTCATAACATTGCTTTTTATGTAACATTTACATTTTTGCTTTCCTAAATAGAAAGAAAATAGTCTTGGTCATTTCTCTCTAGGTAGGCATTATATACACTTGCAAACAACCATTATTAAATGCTCTTCTTCAGACAATTTCAGCTCCCTTAAATTTCTAATCAAAAAAAAACTAAACCTTCTGCAAAATTTCCAAATGTCTATTCAATTTGTAAAGCCCAAAATTACACAGTGACCTTAGGTAAGATAAGACCCGTGCTGAACAGGATGGAAAGATTACCTCATGGTTGTCACATGTTATAATAACTACTTAACCCAATGAGTTATCATTTTTAAAAACAGTACATTACTTAATCAGTTTTTTATCTACTATGGTCCCTAAATCTTACACATAACCAATAATTTTCTAACTACTTTTTCCTTCATTAGGTATCTGGCTACTATTAATTGCATTCAGTAATTCTAACAACTTATCCAGTTTATCAAAATCTATCTGAAATCTAATACCAGTTTTTTAAATGGCTTTTATTTGCATTGGACTGCTGCCATGTGCAAACTGAGCAAGCATTCTCTACGCACACAAAAAGAACATTCAGGTCATGTTGAAATTTTTCTTTGTGAGATCAGGATCAATTTCTACATAACACAATTTTACTCTTCCCCAGTTGACAACATTCCATAAAGATCTTAGGTACATTTCACCCTCCAAAGAACTGCACATTACAAGGGTAAGTATTTAGCCTAAAATGTCTGTTCATTTTATTGATGAATATTAGGGAACTGAATCAAAAACCTTTCAAAACTTTAAATAGAGCCAAACACTTTAGTTTTATTCAGCATTATTACAAAGATTAGTCAACATTTACTAAGTGCCTCCCAGGTGTTGCCAGAAATTACACTAGGCACTTTTACTACATTACTCATTTATATCACACAAGAATTGCATTTTCTCAGTCAACTTTAAAATGTGCCCAATGTCTTAATGTTCAAAAATAAAAGTGCCAGGATTTAAATCTGTATAGCTTGAAAGCCCACACACTTCCTATAGCATGCCACCTCCACTTCCACGTCTAGCAAATTTTCAGGTAACTAAAGAAGGAGCCATGAGGGGGCTACCATTTATGGTCTATCTCCTTATTTCCCTCAGAACTCCTGGTGAACCCTCACAGCCTATTGCAAACACCACCGTCTGTGTATAATCCTACCAGAGAGTTAATTACTCCTTCCAGTGAGCTATCTCCATATCCTTCACTTACTTCTATTATTGTACATATCACCAGATATTGTAACTATTTATTTCCTTTGTCTTTCCCACTCAGCTATTTACTCCTTATAACCCAGAGACATGTTTAACACATCTTTAACACCAGGATCCAATGCCTACTTAGCACATAACAGATTAAACCTGTTCTGCTGACCTGCTTCTGTAACATGACTTAGCTTATGTGCAACTGGTAAATAGGGATCTTGTCAATATAAAAGTCACATTTCACTTGTGACTGTCTTCACGTTATTATTTTATATCACCAAGTAACAGCAAATGGATACAAAGAATACAGAAGGCCAAAACAGCAAGCTATTAACACGATGCCCACCCACCACTCCTTCCTTTTAGCTCAATTTGGCCACAGCCTCTGTCTTAGAAATGCTTGTTGCTCAGCTCTCATCTTCGTGCACTTTGTCCTTGTCTTCATAATTTAGCAACCTCAACCCTACCTAATCCCTCCTTCCATTAAGTTATCTTTACTCATATTCTAAGGTAAAGTCCTATATCTACCACAGTATTTACCAATTAGGAATTTAACACGTCTTTTTACCTGTGCTAGTATTATTGTTAGTACTGTTAGTGCCCTGGTTACAAAGTTGCATAGGTTTTGAGTAGTCTGCTTCAACCTCATTTTTTCCCATAAACTTTGTAATTTTTAACTTCATAATTTTGCAAAACATAAGTTTTTCAGGAATGCATATACTTCATTACAGCAAAAATGTCTGTACTCAAAGTATTTGATGAACTGAATTACTGAGTATCCAATGCTCATCAGGCATTATACATTCACTCATTGAACAAATATTACTGAATATCAAAGTAAATAAGGCACTGCTCTAGGCACTAAGGACAACAATGATGGGCAAAGTACGATTGTGTATGTCTCTGCGTGTATGCATATGTGTGTGCATGTTGTACACATGTGTGTATGTATCTGCATTCATGTTCAACTAAACAACCTTGAATTACATATTATTGCTAGAGGTACATTCTAATCTCTATATCAACAGTTTCAAAACCTTTTCAGAATCATTTTTTGTTTCCCAAGAGAAGTCTTAAGCAGAAACAAAAAATATCAGATAAAAGCAAAACCCTGCACATTCAGCATGCCCTGCCCCTGAGATACCTCCAGGAAACCTGGGGCTTGTTAGGCTATGATTTAAAAACCACGATCTAGCAATGATACTCCACCTTTACATGACCCCTTTAATAAATAAAAAGAGTCTGACATGGGTTGAGAAAATCAATTAGGTCACTGTAAAGCTTGTAGTGGAGGATGATTTCACTGGACTCTTCTCTCTTCCCTCCCATGCAGCTGTTTTAATAGGAGCCCGAAGACTACTCCTCCCATGCCCTGATCCCCTAAGAAGGTTATGTGAGTGACTGAGCTTTGGAGAAAAGGAAGTAGAGAGTAGATGCTTTAGGTCCACTCTTTGGAGACCTAGGGGGAAATCTTCTCACCATCATAACGGTAAAATCTTAGGGAATGGAAATTAAGATAAAAGTCTAGGGAAAAAGAGATTTAAGAGGCTACTCAACATGAAAAGGCCTTAAGCTAAAAAACAAACAAACAAATACTCTCATAGATCACAAAAGATCTCCCCGAAATCACTAAGGTGGGAAAGCAAAATGGAGTTTTGAGGACAGAGTCCCCTAAGATTTGGGATACAGTAATAACAAAATAGACAAAGATCCTCTGCTTTCTAGGCTTACCTTCTCAGGGGCAGGGGAGAGAGAGAAGAGAGACAAACATAACGAACAAGTCAGTTATATATCTTAGAAGGTGATACATGATATGTGGAAAAGAAAGTGTGACGCCATGTAAGAGGGATCCAGAGTGCCAAAAAACAAGGGTAGCAGGGAGGGGAGGGAGTGTGGTTTGCAATTTTAAATAGAGTGATCAGGGTGGGCTCACGGAGAGAAGAGCCCCAATAAAGGCTTTAATAAAAGAGGTAATGGGGACCAGCCCAGTGGCGTAGGGGTTAAGTTCCCGCACTCTCCTTCCAGGGTTTGCAGGTTTGGATCCCTGGCACAGACCTATGCACCGCTCATCAAGTCATGCTGTGGCAGTACCCCATATACAAAATAGAGGAAGATGGGCACAGATGTTAGCTCAGGGCTAAACTTCCTCATAAAAAAAGGTGGAGGGAAGGTAAGGGAGTTAGCCAAGAGGACCTCTTCACTCCTGCAGTGGTAGAATAGCAAGAAGTCAAACTGGGAAAGAGGAGGGAGGGAGGGAGGGGGAGGGGGAGAGAGACAGAGACAGAGACAGAGAGAGAGAGAGACAGAGAGAGAGAGAGGGAGGACAGAAGGTGGAAGAGAGGAGTGAGCAGGAGAAGGCATACCATGTAGAGACTTACAGGTCTTTGTAATGATTTTGGCTCTTATTCTGAGCCATTAAAGGGTACTGAGCAGATGTGATTTATCTTTTAAATAGAATACTCTGCTATGTGAAGAAGAGACTATAGCAGAGCACAGGGAGACTATTAGGCAGCTGCTGCAATTCCCCAGGCAAGAGATGGGAGCTGAACCAGGGTGGTAGCACAACAGGTGATGAGACGTGGTCAAATCTTTTTTCCTTCATTCAAATATAGTTAAGTGGGCTCCATTCAACTTACCACATATCCAAATCTCAAATACACTAGTAGCAACAGACTCCATAATGGATCTCCAATTCCTTTAGTAAGATCTACATGTTGCTGAGGCATTTCACACAAATAGACTAAGTCTTACTGAGTTTTCCACCATTCTAGCACTTTCCTCCCATGAAATTTATACTCATTTATTCCTACGCAAGTTCATATTACTTAAAAACAGTACGAGGAGGGGAAATGGAGATACAGATTTTTAAAGTCTATGTGATTTTCATTTAAGTCTGGTATTTTTTTCCCTTCTTTCTTTTTCTCTTTCCCAGTATACTGCAACAGATGCCTCTTTGAAAAAGTGAAAACAAAAATGTAAGCAAGCTATAAACCTTCTTCTCCCTTAATAAAATACTGAGCTTTGGTGGGATAGTTTTCTGTATTTTCCAATTTCCATATGTTGCCATTGGCAGTCTAGTAAATGTTATTATTTCTTTATACTCCAACTTGGTAATTTGTCCCAGCTTCCTTTTAATTTCATTTCATTTTTCAAACCAGCAGAGAAAAATATATGCTACAACATAATTGCTTAACTTTGGTAAAAGGATAGAAACCTTAGAAAAAAACATTTTGGTTGACTCTGTTACTCAAAAAAAGAAAAAAAATGCTTAATGGACTTTTTTACTGTGCATTACTGTGCACAAGATAGCTTGAGAATTTAAAGGTAGAAACAGAATATAAATAACACAACTTTATCAGGTAAATATTAGAAGACTTCATAAAGGGTTTACTTGAGAAAAAGCTTAAAAGTTCTGTGCCTTCTAAAGACTTTAGGAACCGTTCTCCAGAACTAATAAGAAAACTTTAGGATCAACATGTTTGATAAACCTTTTATAATAATTCCATTTAACACCTAAAACAATGCTCTATAACTTTAAACTCTCAGATATGCATTATCTTATTTATTCTAGCATAAGGTATTAAATTATCTGAAAACAGGCTGACCCTTAATGAATCTTAAGATAAAAATCATCTTTCAAAACCAAAAACGAAAAAATTATTTACTAGAATATAAATATCCTCACAGATATGTTATCTCGATTCTTTTTAAATCATATGCAATTAGTGAGTTAACAACGGCTAAGCAGGGCAGAAGGGCAAGTGAGGGATCCGGATCACTGAAAGAGTCTTACCTTCTGACGTTTTCCATCGTTTCCATAAATCCTCAACAGTTATATGCTTATCTTCTCTGTGCAGATGGCTGTGTTTATTAGAAGCATCTTTATATTTCATATCTTCTCTGATAAACTATAGAAGAGAAAATACTAAATTAAATATACTTAAATTCACAATTTTAGTCTCTATAAACTGAGGAAAATAAAATGTGAAATCCAGTGGGTGGTGATTTTCATATAATAAATGGTACATTTTTGGTATTTTATACTCACAATATTCTTACGTTTATAAAACTTTTAATGAAATGTCTTCCACTACCAATCATAACAGTAACAACAATAGCAGCAGCAGTAAAAGTGCTTATTTAATGCTCGTTATGTACCAGGTACTATTCTATATTATATAATAAATACGTCTCTATATCTACACACACACACGCATATGCAGAGAGAGGCAGTCATTTCACTTCATGACAGTTCTGTAAGGAAAGTATTATGTATCCTCATACTTTATAGATGAGAAAACCAAGGCCCAAAGAGGTTAAGTAACTTGCCCAAGGTTGAAAAGACAATGAACAGCAGAGCTGAGATTCCAACCCAAGCAGTTTGGTTATGCTCAATAGCATAATATACTCCCTCAGTATTACACATTTTTACCAAATACCTAGTGACGGGGTGTTTCAAAACACAATAAATACTAATTTCAACTGCTGCATCATATTTCTACCTTTTAAGCTATTACTTATAGTTGAAAGGTATTTGATTACAGTGTTTAGAACTAAAATACTTTTAAAAACTAAAGTAGATCCTTTATTAATCTTACTGAAAAATACATAGAGAGAAAACACTAAAACTTTCTTTGCTAAAAATCAACGTGCTCCGTATTACTTCCTTATATAAAATTCTTCAATTGCTCCACATTCTCTACCAAATGAAAAGCACACTCATTTTTATGACTTACATACCATTTCCCAATCCTGTCCCTGATAATCTTTTAGGCCTTATCTCTTGACATTCTCCCCATATAAACTAGCCATTCTAATTACACAAAACTAACAGGTTTTTTTTAACTGTTATGCTTTCTCTACCACAATATTTCTGATTTTTCTTGTTTGGTATTGTTTTATTTGGCATCTTTATTAATTTTTTTCTAATTCCAAAATTATGAGATCATACAAAAGATTATTTCAGAAATACCCAATGTAGAAAGTAAAAATCCCCTACAGTCCCAAACGCCAGAGGCATATTTCTCTGACTTTTATATACTGACATTGAAAATCATCTTCAGAGAAAAGACTGAAGTAGAGTTGTTCTCTACTGAAACTAAGAAAGAAAATTTTAATAGCTGTATAATATTGAGCAAAGCATTTCACTTTTCTGAGCTTCAATAACCTTGGGTGCAAAATGAAGAAACAAGGTTTTAGGATCAACAACACTACTCAACAACTGGTCAGCAGACTGATGTCAGTGAGCAAACTGATACCAGTCTACATTATGTATAGAAATGGAGAGTAGCCAGTCAGAAACTTTTACAGCAATTAGACAGTGTTTTCATGCATCTCACCTAAGCAGGTGATAAATGTACTTACTATGTAGGCCCTATCTATAATGAAGTGGAAATGAAAAATCTGGTCCTCCAGCACAGATAATTTGAAAAGCACTAATCAAGAAGCTCGATTCTAGCACATGTATATTCTGTTGTTCTAAGTAGTGCCTTACCCTTTTTTCTAAATGTGCTTTCTTTTTTTTTTTTTGAGGAAGATTAGCCCTGAACTAACATCTGCCACCAATCCTCCTCTTTTTGCTGAGGAAGACCAGCCCTGAGCTAACATCAGTGCCCATCTTCCTCTATTTTACATAGGATGCCTAACCACAGCATGGCTTGACAAGTGGTGCATAGGTCCCCACCTAGGATTCAAACCGGTGAATCCCAGGCTGCCAAAGTGGAACGTGCGAACTTAACTGCTGCACCACCGGGCCAGCCCCCTAAATGTCCTTTTTTTAAAGTTATTTTTAAAGGGGCCTGCCTCATTGCCCCAACTCCTTCTACTTCCATTGCCTATTTTCTATTTTCCTATTTCTGCCCATCTCCCCTGCTCTTCCTGATACCTTCAGAATTCAATAGACATACCTGGAAAAATCACTGTCACTGAGATGCTCAGAAATTGCCCCTATCTGGAAGACGTCCAACAGCTAGAGAGATATTACAGATTGAAAAGTATGATGAACAGAGCAGGGAGGAAGCCTATCTTGGAAATGGTTCAGTCAGCTGGAACGAATGGCAACTGTTTCATTTATGTGCTACATAAAAAAAAATGTCTTAGGAAATTCTCTTCACCACATAAACACAAAGAACCCAGAAGTAGAGTTCTGTGGCTTCAAGATCAATATATTTCAGAAAATAAACCTGGGCTGGCCCGGTGGCGCAGTGGTTAGGTTCGCACGTTCCGCTTCTTGGCAGCCCAGGGTTCGCCGGTTCGGATCCCGGGTGCGGACATGGTACTGCTTGGCAAGTCATGCGGGGTGGGAGGTGCCCCATGTATAAAGCAGAGGAAGATGGGCATGGATGTTAGCTCAGGGCCAGGCTTCCTCAGCAAAAACAGGAGGACTGGCAGTAGTTAGCTCAGGGCTAATCTTCCTCAAAAAAAAAAGGAAAATAAGGCTAATTTCCACATATAGTCTATATGTGGCATTCTAGCTGCTGAACTATTTTAGAAAGCCCAGAATGAGAGTATAGGTTCTGCCAAAATATATGCTTACCAAAATAAAAGAATTAAGACATCAAAAAAAGGCAATTAAAACAAAAAGCTAATGAAGATATCCATAGCTCACTTGGTGTAAAAGAACTATCTGACTCCTAAGAAAATTGGGTGAAAACTGAATAAATATATAGAATTATATTTCCCTAGAATTATGATTTAAAAATTAATATATACTTCTGTTTTAAAACATGACCCCAAGGTAACATAATTCATAACAAACCACATAAAAGTTTATTATATATCTTCAACATTTTGATCACAAAACAGCAGTAGAAAAGACTGTAATTAAGAATTACGTCATACTGAAACTAGGTTGGAAAATGTTTAACTGAACCAAATACACTAAAAATCATCAGCTTCCCCTAAATCCTCTCCCAAACATCCTACAGAAGAGTAGACCATTCTGACTGTTCAGACTTTCCTAAAACTTCATAGAAAACTGCAAATTTTTGAAATGAGGCAGGCTACTTGAGAAACAGTCACCAATAAGTGAAAATGTATGAGCAAATGACAAATGCTTCTTATTCATTGCAATCTGTGAATTAAGGAATCTCAAAAGAGAATCTGAAATTCTATGAAGAAACCTTCAAATAATGTACAGGAAATGAGGTACAGCCCTTTGGTAAACCTACTATAGGAAAGCCCGAATTGACAACACAAATAAAGAAGTGCTCAATAAATAAATGACTATTGAATATTCTCTTCAAACATTCACCCAGATGATTCTTTTAAATAAATTCTAGTACCATTGAAGAATTTACATATTCAGTTTCAGGAAGTTAGTTTTTAAATGATAAACTGATTTCAGTTCCTTGTTCCTATAACATATATATTATTTTGTATTTTGTATTTGTACTCTTTTTATTATATTTTTATTGTTTGTTTTATTTCTATGTTATGTCTATCATATTTATATTTTGTATTTGTGCTGTTATTTCTATGATACTGCTTTAATAAAATCTGACACGTTAGTATAGACATATTTTGGGTCTCTATTCAGCCTACACCCCTTTCCCTGAGAACTACCTCCCAAGATTAGTGTAGATCCCTGAATGTGTCCAGTCACCCCTCCCTCAACCTATCACCCACTGCCACAGCTATGTGACCAAAGGATGAATGCTTGACCCAGAAGAAAACAATAGAGCCTGACTAGACTGACAGGGTTTTATCTCACAGGAAACTACAATTCAGATCATGAAAAGTTGGGTCACTTGGCCATGGGTCTGAATTTTTAAGATGATAAAAGACACTGGTATTAAAGGTTTCGTTTTATGAACAATCAAGATGGGCCAGGTGGTAAGGAGAACAGAGGAAGCCAATACACAGAGAGACAAAACAATGACAGAGAACAGAGGTGAGCACAGGAAGAGAAAGAAATGGCACCAGGAACTGTCTCAGTTCTTGATAACATTCCAGTTTCACTTCCTCAGGGGGCCTGAGCTACACAATTCTTGTCATGATTTCCATGATACAACAATGATAAATTTGTTTCCCCTTTTATTTTTAAATACACAATTTTAAGACCTCAGTACCAAGGAAAGTGGATTTATCATCACAGTTAAGCACTCAGACTCTGGAGTCTGACAGACTATATACAAAATCTGACTCTACTAAGTACTCACATTCTCTTTAGCCTCACACTTCTCTGTACGATGAAGAAAATAAAACTGCCTGACATATACAGCTATCAATACGGTTAAATAAAAAACGCATACATAGTGCACAGAAGTGTTAGACAATAAAAAGGTTTTGAGTGGTTTTTACATTTCAATGTTGTTATTACTGAAGTTTAAAGCCTGAATAAATGAGTTTCACCCTGACTATACTGGTAGATTTAATACACATTTGGGAAATATCAGACATTTATAAAGCTAAGATTGCCCAATACTCTTAAAGTACCATTTCAGATATCCTGAAACAAAATACATAACTCAGAGATGGAGAGGAAAACCACAGCCTTTTTATTGACAATGTAAGCAGAGACTGTCCCAAAGGACACCTGTCATCAAAACAACGTCCTAAGTCTGACATGTGAGTCAGTTAAAGCAGATGGGTTCCTTGAAAAAAAATGCAGGGTCTTTCTATCTTGAAAATAATACTAAAATAGCTTAGTATAAACGTCTCAGGGAAAAGAATGCATAACAAGAAAAGTACTACTGTTATTCTCACTTTTAAAAATGAAAAAACTAAGGCTAAGGGAGGGTTAGCAATTTACTCGAGCTAGCTGGAGAATTCAACCATTATTTATGACACTGATTCAAATGACTGATCAGTCAGTAGAGAGATTTACAAAGAAACTTGTGAAACAATGTTTTTATGAGCTGAAGTCTGCCTGTCATTTGTTTTACAGGAACCGATACATGACCTATATCATTAACTACTCTTCAAGATTATTATTGATTATAATCCAAAAATCTCTAACAAAATTACCCACGATTCCATCAGTCTCTCCATTAGTTGGAAAAAAAAGTACTGCACTGTCATTAAAAAGCACATCAAGAGGCCAGCCTGGTGGTGTAGTGGTTAGGTTCCCAGGCTCCGCTTCAGTGGCCCAGGGTTCATGGTTTCACATCCCAGCCGTGGATCTACACACTGCTCATCAAGCCATGCTGTGGCAGCATCCCACATACAAAACAGAGGAAGACTGGCACAGACGTTAGCTCAACGACAATCTTCCTCAAGCAAAAAGAAGATTGGCAACAGATGTTAGTTCACGGCCAATCTTCCTCATCAGGGAAAAACAAAAAAGAATACCAAAATGAGAGTCCAAAGGCCTATACCAATGACTTACCTTCTGTGTTCTCATTTGAAAAATAAAAGATAAAAACTACCTCACAAAGTTATAAAGATAAAAAAGAGAGCACAGCTTTACAAATATATGGTGAAAATTTGTTGCTTTTATTGGAGTTAAAACAAGTAAGTACTGTGGCAACTAGAGATATATTGAAGTCTAGTTTGGGCCTTAGTTTCTAGACAAAATCTACAATTAGGCTTTGGTTTCAGCTTCCAGAACTCTGAACACGAACACCCAAAATACCTACTTAGATGTCTTTCTGCCATCCATGAACTTGTGAGTGCCAATACCCAGGGAGATCATGGACGTTGAAATTATATCCAATCAGCATAACATCAGTAATATATAAGGTGAGTCACTCAGATTTAACATGAATAAGTGAATTTCACTTTAAGTAAAAGTAAGCATTCAAGAAGTAACCAAAAAACTCCTTCTGTTTTTTATTTGCTAAAATCAAGTAAGAATGAACTTGTATTTCCAGCCAAGATGAGGTTCCAGAGACCAGATTTGCCACTACCCCCCAAAACAACTAAAAGATTACACAAAATATATGTAACTACAGTTTTCAAGACATTGAACATCAGGAAAAGTACAGTGATCCCTGAGAGATCAGAAGCAAAGTATGCCCTATGACCGGCCTAAATCAGTTCCTGGAGAGAACTTCCAGGACTCCAGGACACGGCGCAGGAAGAGGGAAACTAGGCAAAGACTGGCGGTCCTGAGTTGAAGAGATGGAACTGGGAGTCTGGGGAGAACAATGGAAGCTAGAGATTACAGGGCTAAGTAGAGAAGAGTGAGTGAGTTGTACAGAGAGAAGCCATATAGGAAGGGTGCCTCGAGTCTTCAGCTGACTACTGATCAGCTCACAAATGCAAGGGAGCTATAGAAAGCCAAGAAAAAAAGATAAGCAAAAGAATTAGAAGAAACAATCCCTGAAGATTACATAGGGCAGGAATTAGCACTTGTTCCAAGGAGACAGAGTGGAAAACCTCATAATTCATGGGTTACCAGGTAGAATACTAAGAAAGGTTTTGCCTCAGTACTGGGGAATGTCAACCCTACACTAAACTCTACCTTGGTCCTACCTGAAAAAGATTCTAAGTGCAAGACAAAGGGATTAAACTGTTTCCAAGTAACTTAACCCCATCCTAGAAGTTTAAGAACATTTATAGGAATACAAAATACCCAGCACCCAACAAAGTCAGGCATCCAATGAAAAATTACTAGGCCTGCTAAGAAACAGAAAAATATAACGTAAAATTAGGAGAAAAGTCAACTAAAACCTACCCAAAAGTAACAGATGAGAGAATTAGTAGATAAATATATTAAAACAGTTACTACAGTTATGTTCTATACATTCAAAAACTAGTAAATATTGAGCATGTTAATGGAGACATGTAAAATTAAACGTTTTTAAGAGCCAAATTAAAATTCTACACATGAAAATTACAATGAATGAGATGAAAAATACACTGAGACTACTGACAGATTAAACACCACAGACTAAGATATCAGCAAATTTAAATAAAATAAGCATTAGAAACCATCCAACTTGATATTGAGCTGTGGGACAACTTCAGGCAGCCTAATATAGGTGTAACTGGAGTCCCTAAGGAGCAAAGAGGGAATGACAAAAAATATATATTTGAAGAAATGATGGCCAAAATTTTTCAAAACTTGATTAAAACTATAAACCCACAGAACCCAGAAGACAAATAAACCTCAAGACAAGAAGCACAAAGAAAACGATACCAATACACATCATAACCAAATAGCTTAAAACCAGGGATAAACAGAGTATCTTAAAAGCAACTTGGGGTGAGGGTGGGGGGCACATTAGGTACAGAAGAACAAAGATAAGGAGGACAGCAGAATTTTCATCAAACACAATACAACCCTGAGAACATATTAAGCAGCATATTTAAAGTATGAAAGAAAAAACTGTTACCTACAACTCTTGTCCACCAAAAACATCTTTCAAAAATGAAGGTGAGACGAAGGGGCGGAGCAAAATGGGGGGGTGAGCTGACCCGGGATTATCTCCCCTCCAAAATACAACAAAAGATTGGAAGAACTGAATTTCAGAGAATAAACATAATGCCAGCTCGTTAGAGACCTACAATACCAAGAAGGCGGAGATCATAAATCTTGCTTACACCCTCGGAGGCGCTGGAACGGTAGGAGAGAACATCGCTCCCTCCCCTAGAGTCTGCGATGGCTGCGGCGCGGGTCGGGAAGGAGCGGGGGAGGGGCCGCGCCACCGGGGGATCATCCAGGACTCCTGCCGCTGATTCAGTGGAGACCTGCTGACGGGGGGGGAAAGCTTCCGTCTGCGGGGACCCCATAAATCAAGGGCCTTGGGAGACCAGAGAACAGAACTGATCTGAACCCAGACCGGCACCTGTGAGTAACAGTCCCTCCCCCCCAGCAAAGCCAGTGGGCGCAGCCATCTTGCCCCGAAGACAGAGAGCTAACACGCCGCTCTCGACCCCCATTTAGTGGCGACAGGCTGTAACTGCAACTGAATTCTACCACCATGAGAAAAAACCGCTCCTCTACCATCCAGCAATTTATAAGAGCCCCAGACCAGAAGGAAAACAATAAAAACACAGAATTAAGTCCTGAGGACTTGGAATTAGGTAAACTAAGTGATAATGAATTCAGAGCAGCTATAATCAAAAAACTCAATGAGGTAGAGAGAAAGATAGAGAAATAAGCCGAGTTCTGGAGTTACTTCACAAAAGAGATTGAAATCATAAAGAAGAATCAAACAGAATTACTTGAGATGAAAAACACAATGGAACAGATAAAACAGAATACGGATTCCCTGAATGCCCGTGTAGACAACCTAGAGGAGCAAATCAGCATAATCGAGGACAGACAGGCCGAATGGCGCCAGACAGAGGAAGAAAGAGAACTAAGAATTAAAAAAAATGAGGAAAATCTCAGAGAGATAATGGATTCAATGAGGAGTAAGAACATAAGGATCATAGGAATTCCCGAGAATATGGAAAAGGAAAATGGAGCAGAAAGGGTGCTTAACGAAATTATTGAAGAGAACTTCCCAAATCTAGGGATCAACGGAGAAATGTGTGTAGAGGAGAGTTTTAGATCTCCTAGATTTGTCAATGTAAAAAGACCCACCGCAAGGCACATAATAGTAAAATTGGCAAATAGGAATGATAAGGAAAGAATACTCAGGGAAGTAAGGAAAAAAAAGAGAATAACCTATAAAGGAGCCCCTATCAGACTGTCAGCGGATTTCTCTACAGAAACCCTACAAGCTAGGAGAGAATGGAGTGATATATTCAAAGCTTTAAAGGATAAAAATCTTCAGCCAAGAATACTCTATCCAGCAAGAATTTCCTTCAGATATGAGGGAGAAATTAAATCTTTTCCAGACAAACAAAAGTTAAGGGAATTTGTAACTAAAAGCCCTCCATTACAAGAAATCCTCAAGAAGGCTCTCATACTTGAAAAAAAAAAAAAAGGGAGAAAGGGGACACAATCCACAGACTAGGGAGACCGATGGATAGAACCAGAACAGGATAGCAAATATTCAACTACAGCATTAGGGTAAAAATAAGGAAACTACCAAAACAAGGACGATCTTAGCACTCTAACTACAAATTAATAAGACGAGTTGGAATAAAAAAATGAAAATAATTATTTAGGAGGGGAAGAGCAAAGGGTCTAAATCAGTATTGGTCGAGTAAGTAAGAGACCACCAGAGAATAGACTATATTATACACGAGATTCTAAATACAAACTTCAAGGTAGACACTAAAATAAAGTACAGAACAGAGTCACAAATCATAGATAAGGAAAAATCTAAGAAACCCAGCATAAGAAATTGCAGTATTAAATGGGTAGTCTAAAGCACACAGGAAAAGAAACACAGGAAAACAAGATAATGAGCGACAGATTGACAGCATTAAGTCCACATGCATCAATAATCACTCTCAATGTGAACGGATTGAACTCTCCAATAAAAAGACACAGAGTGGCAAAATGGATTAAAGAACAAGATCCAACAATTTGTTGCCTCCAGGAAACACACCTCAGCCCCAAGGACAAACACAGACTCAGGGTGAAGGGGAGGAGGACAATACTTCAAGCAAATAGCAAAGAAAAAAAGGCAGGTGTTGCAATTCTCATATCAGACCAAGTGGATTTCAAAATAAGACAGGTAAAGAGAGACACAGAGGGACAATATATTATGATCAAAGGGACACTTCATCAAGAAGAAATAACGCTTATAAATATCTATGCACCCAACACAGGAGCACCAAGATTCATAAAGCAACTATTAACAGACCTAAAGGAAGATGTTAAAAACAACACAATAATAGTAGGGGACCTCAACACCCCACTCACATCAATGGACAGATCATCCAGACAGAAAATCAACAAGGAAATAGTGGAGCTGAATGAAAAACTAAAACAATTGGACTTAATAGACATATATAGATCACTCCACCCTGAAGGAGCTGAATATACATTCTTCTCAAGTGCACATGGAACATTCTCTAGGATAGACCATATGTTGGGAAACAAGACAAGCCTCTACAAATTTAAAAAAATTGAAATAATAACAAGCATCTTCTCAGATCATAGTGCTATAAGGCTAGAAATTAATTACAAGAAAAAAGCTGAGAAAGGCACAAAGATGTGGAGACTAAACAACACACTACTGAACAAGCAATGGATCATTGAAGAAATTAAAGAAGAAATAAAAAAAATACCTGGAAACAAATGAAAATGATAGCATGCCATACCAACTCATATGGGATACAGCAAAAGCTGTATTAAGAGGAAAATTCATCGCAATACAGGCACATCTTAACAAACAAGAAAAATCCCAAATAAGCAACCTTAAAGCACACCTAACTGAACTAGAGAAAAAAGAACAAATGTAGCCCAAAGTCAGCAGAAGGAGAGAAATAATAAAAATGAGAGCAGAAATAAATACTATTGAAACGAAAAAGGCAGTAGAAAGGATCAATGAGACAAAGAGCTGGTTTTTTGAGAAGATAAATAAAATTGACAAACCACTAGCCAGACTTACAAAGAAAAAAAGGGAGAAAGCTCAAATAAACAAAATCAGAAATAAGCGAGGAGAAATAACAACAGACTCTGCAGTAATACAACAGATTATAAGAGAATACTACAAAAAACTATATGCCAACAGAATGGATAACCTAGAGGAAATGGATAAATTCCTGGACTCCTACAATCTCCCAAAGCTCACTCAAGAAGAGGCAGACAATTTGAACAGACCAATCACAAGGAAAGAGATTGAAACAGCAATCAAAAACATCCCAAAGAATAAAACCCCAGGACCAGATGGCTTTCCTGGGGGATTCTACCAAACTTTCAGAGAGGATTTAATACCTATCCTTTTCAAGCTATTCCAAAAAATGAGGGAAGATGGAACACTTCCTAACACATTCTACGAGGTCAACATCACGCTGATACCAAAACCTGACGAGGACACCACGAAAAAAGGGAACTACAGGCCAATATCACTGATGAACATAGATGCAAAAATTCTAAACAAAATTTTGGCAACCAGAATTCAGCAATTCATCAAAAGAATCATACATCAGGATCAGGTGGGATTCATACCAGGGACACAGGGATGGTTCAACATCCGCAAATCAATCAACGTGATACACCACATCAACAAACTGAGGAATAAAAACCACATGATCATCTCAATAGATGCAGAGAAGGCATTTGACAAGATCCAACAGCCATTTATGATAAAAACTCTGAACAAAATGGGCATAGAAGGAAACTACCTCAACATAATAAAGGCCATATATGACAAACCCATAGCCAACATCATACTCAATGGGCAAAAACTGAACCCCATCCCCCTGTGAACAGGAACAAGACAAGGATGCCCTCTATCACCACTCTTATTTAACATAGTACTGGAGGTCCTGGCCAGAGCAATCAGGCAAGAAAAAGGAATAAAAGGAATCCAAATAGGGAGGGAAGAAGTGAAACTCTCACTGTTTGCAGACGACATGATCTTATATATAGAAAACCCCAAAGAATCCATCAGAAAACTGTTAGAAGTAATCAACAACTACAGCAAAGTTGCAGGGTATAAAATCAATTTGCATAAATCAGTAGCATTTCTATACTCCAGTAATGAACCAACAGAAAAAGAACTCAAGAATACAATACCATTCACAATCGCAACAAAAAGAATAAAATACCTTGGGGTAAATTTAACTAAGGAAGTGAAGGACCTATATAATGAAAATTACAAGGCCTTTCTGAGAGAATTGGATGACGACATAAGGAGATGGAAAGACACTCCATGTACATGGATTGGAAGAATAAACATAGTTAAAATGTCCACTCTACCTTAAGCTATCTACAGATTCAACGCCATCCCAATCAGAATCCCAATGACATTCTTTACAGAATTAGAACAAAGAATCCTAAAATTCATATGGGGCAACAAAAGACCCCGAATTGCTAAAGCAATCCTGAGAAAAAAGAACAAAACGGGAGGCATCACAATCCCTGACTTCAAAACATACTACAAAGCTACAGTAATCAAAACAGCATGGTACTGGTACAAAAACAGGTGCACAGATCAATGGAACAAAATTGAAAGCCCAGAAATAAAACCACACATCTGTGGACAGCTTATCTTTGACAAAGGAGCTGAGGGCATACAATGGAGAAAAGAAAGTCTTTTCAACAAATGGTGCTGGGAAAACTGGAAAGCCACATGTAAAAGAATGAAAATTGACCATTCTTTTTCACCATTCACCAAAATAAACTCAAAATGGATTAAAGACCTAAAGGTGAGACCTGAAACCATAAGGCTTCTGGAAGAAAACGTAGGCAGTACACCTGAAACCATAAGGCTTCTGGAAGAAAACGTAGGCAGTACACTCTTTGACATCAGTATTAAAAGGATCTTTTCGGACACCATGCCTTCTCAGAGAAGGGAAACAATAGAAAGAATAAACAAATGGGACTTCATCAGATTAAAGAGCTTATTCAAGGCAAATGAAAACAGGATTGAAACAAAAAAACAACCCACTAACTGGGAAAAAATATTTGCAAGTCATATATCTGACAAAGGTTTAATATCCTTAATATATAAAGAACTCTCGCAACTCAATCACAAAACATCAAACAACCCAATCAAAAAATGGACTGGAGACATGAACAGACATTTCTCCAAAGAAGATATACTGATGGCCAATAGGCACATGAAAACATGCTCATCATCGCTCATCATCAGGGAAATGCAAATCAAAACTACACTAAGATATCACCTTACACCCGTTAGAATAACAAAAATATCTAAAACTAATAGCAACAAATGTTGGAGAGGTTGCGGAGAAAAAGGAACCCTCATACACTGCTGGTGGGAATGCAAACTGGTGCAGCCACTATGGAAAACAGTATGGAGATTCCTCAAAAAACTAAAAATAGAACTACCATACGATCCAGCCATCCCACTACTGGGTATTTATCCAAAGAGCCTGAAGTCAGCAATCCCAAAAGTCCTGTGCACCCCAATGTTTATTGCAGCACTGTTTACAATAGCCAAGACGTGGAAGCAACCTAAGTGCCCATCAACAGACGAATGGATAAAGAAGATGTGGTACATATATACAATGGAATACTACTCAGCTGCGAAACAGAACAAAATCATTCCATTTGCAATAACATGGATGGACCTTGAGAGAATTATGTTAAGTGAAATAAGCCAGCAAGAGAAAGATAATCTGTGTATGACTCCACTAATATGAGGAATTTAAAACTATGGACCAAGAACAGTTTAGTGGATACCAGGGGAAAGGTGGGGTGGGGGGTGGGCACAAAGGGTGAAGTGGTGCACCTACAACATGACTGACAAACATTAATGTACAATTGAAATTTCACAAGATTGTAACCTATCAATAACTCAATAAAAAAAAAACTGAAAAAAAAAAATGAAGGTGAAAGAAAAACTTTTTCAGACATACAAAGAGTGAAAGAGTTTATCACAAGAAGTCCTGTACTACTAGAAATGTTTTTAAAAGTTTTGTATGCAGAACGAAAATAATACCAGATGGAAATCTGAATCTTAATAAAGGAATAAAGATTGCTGGAAATGTAACTATATGGGAAAATATGTACAATCTATTGTAGGTCAATGATACCTCAATAAAGCTGTTGGAAAAAAAAATACATAAAGAATAAAGAATGTGTGGGAAATGGTACATTCATACATCTGTGGGAGTACAAACTAGTACAATATTTTTGGAGGGTAATTTTAGCAAATCAATTAAAATGTTACATGTTCACTGTCTTCATCCCAAAATTTCCACTTTTCAGAATATATTCTACAGTACCACTCCTAGAACTATATAAAAGGTCAAGGATGTTCATTGTAATATTGTTAGCAATAATGAAAATTTTGAAACTACCCAAACTGCCAACAATTAGAAGAACTGTTAGATGATGATACTACAGCAAAATTAAAAATAAGGTATATCTACTTATCCTTAATAAAAAAGAGAAGTTTACAATTATTTGACATTTAATAAAATTATGTCCATTGAATATGATTACCTTATATATTTTTTCATGCTGATTAGAAGTTCTGGATAGCTGTTATATGTCTATTAGATTAAAAAACAAAATTATACAAAGTCAGGGCCAGCCCCATGGCGTAGTGGTTATACTACTATGCCTCCACTTTTGTGGCCCAGGTTTACAGGTTCAGATCCCGGGAACAGACCTACAACACTCATCAGCCACGCTTGGTGGTGATGCACATATAATACAGAGGAAGATTGGCACAGATAGGTCAGGGCAAATCATCCACAGGAAAAAAAAAAAAAGACAAGAAAAATTACAATAAATCAATCAGAGCCTCTGACTTACATTTTCATACTGTCTCCTAACTTCTATTCTAATGCAAGAAAGTGTTACCTGGATTCATCAAAGCACTGTTTGATAATTCCCAAGAACAAAACAGAACTAAATCAGGGATCCCCTGATTTAGGCTTACTGAGATTAAAATTCTCTTGTATGTTTATTAACCACTTATATCTCTTTTATGAAATGTCTATTATATACTTAAATTGCTTCTGGAAATATGTGTTGGTTTCCTCTCTGATAAAACACAGCGAGAGGGAGAGAGAGAGAACAACATCCCTCTGGTCTCCTCCCTTTTGATGTTATCATGAGAGGATACACAATGCTTGCAGCTACTGCAGTCATTCCCAACCATGAGTAGAAAGCCAACAAAATGAAAGAAAAGGTAACACAGAGCCCTACACATCATTGAGGCCCTGAACTAACCTTGAAACCACTTAGCCTCAGACTTACGGCAATATAATTTCAAATATTAAATCCCTATTGTTTAAGCTACTTTAATCAGATATTCTATTAATCGCAGCCAAAATCCTTCTAAAATATACAGTCCTCAAATAACAAAACGCCTATAGCGTGCTGGTCCCCATCAATTAGGTCTAGTATCCAGAGTCTCCACTCATTTAAATGGCCAGTAATAAGCAAAGATGGCTTTTGACCTGGAAATAAAGCAAAAGACAAACAGGGAATTATAAATACAAGGAACCACAAAATCAAACTGGGAAACTGACTTTATAAACAAGATTATCCAACTGGATATTATTACATCTATACATCCTTTTACTAAATACTAAGGGTTATGAAGCCACCCAAAATTTGGTTCAGCTTGGTGGGAACTCAAGGAAAGGCATATTTCTACAATGGAGTTAGATAAAGGAAAAACAAGAGTGCAGAGAAGTGTGAACACACAATAACATACACACACACACACACACACACACACACACGCATGCCAGGTAATCACACAGCAAACAGTGAGAGTACTTCCTATTGAGAAGAAAACTATCTGGAGATTAAAGCCAGAGCTATAAATTGAACAGTTCCTTCTATCTGATATTCTCTCTTGCCAATCTTAAAGGACTAAGGTTTAATTAGGCTACAGTAAGGGAACTGACAGGTTCTTATCAGAGGTTCTAATAATTTCTATTAAGTATTCACCTATATTTTCTTGTAATTTCTGTATGGTTTCACTTTGATTATTAAACTTTTTAACTGATCTGGTGTGGTTTTTGTTTTTTGGGGATTTTTTTTGGTGAGGAAGACTGACCCTGAGCTAACATCTGTTGCCAATCTTCCTCTGTTTGCTTGAGGAATATTGTTGCTGAGCTAACATCTGTACCAATCTTTCTTCATTTTGCATGTGAGATGCCACCACAGCATGTGCTTAATACGTGCTGTGTAGGTCCACGCCCAGATCCGAACCCTGGAACCCCAGGCTGCCAGAGTAGGGTGTGTGAATTTAACCACTATACCACCGGGTCAGCCCCTGCTCTGGGTTATTTTTTACATAAGGTGAAAGGTTAGGATTTAATTTTATTTTTCTCAAAATTTTAATTATCTAAGCATTATTTATTGAAATAACTTTAATATCCCAAATGATCTGCAATGCTACCTTTAAATAATTTAAACATGGTTGGATATCAGTAGTTTTTACAGGTTTCAACCTAATCATACACACCCAGTTCTATTTCTGGGATACTCATTCTATTAATTACATTTACTTGTTTCACTTTAATAGTAATAGAAGAAAAATGATGATTTTTGCACGTGGCACTTATAATAATGACATCATATGCAAATGTAACAATTTTATATATATGGCTCCGGCACAAATCTAACTGACATCATTGTAACTTTCTAAATCTGCCATGGATTCCAATTGAAACAGTACTAGTAATACTAATAGTACTAAAATAGCACATGATTTTTTTAAGACTTTATTTTTTAGAACAGTTTTAGGTTCACAGCAATATTTAACAGAAAAGCAGAGCATTGCCAAAAACCTCTTGCCCCCACAGTACATGCTTTTTTCATTTAAACATTCTCCATGCACTGTTAGAATTAAAACTCTATATTGAGCCATATTCATAAATCAGTATACATATACATATATATGCATAGAGTTAACAGAGTTTGGGGAAACATTATTTAGGTAATCAATTAGAAAAACAGATATTCAGTGATTATTAACTTACAAAGAATACTTTGTTACTTTCATTAAGAAACTATTGTCACTAGTTACTGGGAAAGATTATTACACAAAAGTAAAAATAAACTTTTAAAATACTAATTTGAGCTCCAGTATCTTGTCACTCTTAAATGGAGTATTTAGTAATTGATTATATTTTAACAAACACAAATTTTAATTTGCATTAACATGAAACACCATGAAAGCACACTGCAATCAATTATTCACATAAATATTTATTATCTATTTATGAGCCAGAACATGTTCTGAGTGGTGAGAACACAGCAGTATAAAGCCAAAACAATAATCTCTACTCTCAAAGAATATAATTCCTAGCATGGGGAACAGAGACTTAATAAAGTAAGTAAAATTAAAAGTATATTGCTACTGGGGCCAGCCCTGTGGCCTACTGGTTAAGTCTGGCGTGCTCCACTTCAGCAGCCCAGGTTCAGTTCCCAGGCACAGACCTACACCACTTGTCAGCGGCCATGCTGTGGCTGCAACCCCCATACAAAATAGAGGAAGATTGGCACTGATGTTAGCTTAGAGCAAATCTTCCTCAGAAAAAGAGGAAGACTGGCAACAGATGTTACCTCAGGGTGAACCTTTCTCAGCCAAAAAAAAAAAACGTATATTGTTACTTGAAACAAATGATGTTGATTTTTTTAAGAAAGAAGAGAATAAAAATATGTGTTTGCTTATATTTAAAAAATTAAAGGACAGGTAAACCATAAAATTAGGGGTAAAAAAGCCACCTTTAAAGGGAAGGAGGAAATATGGTATATGAGACAGGGACAGAAGCTATACTTTTTGCATATATTTTGTTTCATACACAGGACTATGGAATCATATAAATATTTTTCTAATTATAAAACAAAATCAATTTTTAAATGTAATCCCTAAAAGTCACAAGTAAAATCTAACAAATGAACCTAACTGTATAGTTAGTTAGTAGTATAACCATATAGTTAGGAACACTCTCTACTGACTTTAACCACATATCCCTAGTGGGATACACCCTACGAACAAAAGAAAGAAATGAGAGAAAAGGCTCAAACTGTTTTCAGTATCATATTATCGGTATTAATGTTAGTATTGTTATCCTGAGACTGTTGTGTGCACAGTGTGGGATAAATCTAATAAGTAATTATGCTGGTATTATTAAGCACCAAGAGTTTCAGTGTGATTGTTGGAAGATACAGGGTAAGATCAATAAAGTTAAATAAAAACCCTGGAGTATTGAATTTGAATCATAATTATCAGGCTGAATTCATAGTGTTTATCATCTTTAAAAAAAATTTTTCCTAGATCTGTCCACTGAAAAGTCATAGAAACAATGATTAAGCCAGCACTGCCAGCACATTGAGTGTGGTCTGTCAGATATTGTTTTCCAATAAAAGAAATCAAGACTTCTTAAAGAAATAGCTGAAGAAAGAGGAACTCTGGGGCCAGGAATGTACAAACTGAGCCTGGAATGTCTTATCACTGTAGAAAGCAAGAAACCTATCAAAGACTACCAAGGTGGGGTCAAAAGGATCCAGGTGCAAGCTTAAACAAGCTTCTACTGCCTAAATATGGGACAATTTAAACAACAAAATAAATAATAACAGCCTGAAATTCATTTAAATCCATGAGTTCATGATTCTACACACACATACACACTCTTCTCTTTTATCTCCTTTGGAGGGTCCTTGGAAACCACCTAATTATTTTGAAAACCTATAAATAAGGGGAAAGAATCAAGCATTATCCTGTCTTTCCTATAGAAATAGGAAACCAAAGAGTTGACATATTGAAATTTCTCTTTAAAGAAGTATTCCAAATAATAAGAAAAAAGAACAGAATTAAATTATTGGCATTTTGCAACCTCTAACAGATTAATGGATCTGGGTAATGATCAACAATGGTGGATAAGATCACAAAACATCAAAGATGATGCCAAATTTTTTGGCACACTCAAGGATTATTATGATGCAGTTGTTTAAACAGTAACTCCACCGTTAGAAACAAAGATAACAGAGAAGAGATTTGAGTCAAACAGAAAATCACGACTCAATTCTGAGCACTTTAAACTTAAGATAACTATTAGATATCCAAATGGAGATGTTGATGCAGTTGGATATACGAATCCAGAGCTTAGGACTCCAATGAATAGAGGGTATTTAGGAGCCTTGAAATTATGTGAGATCACCAAGGGGATAAATATAAATAGGCAAAGAGGCATAAGGACTAAGTTTAGAAGCACACCAATGTTAAGAGATCAAGGAGATGAAGAGGAAATCAGCAAAGAAACTGAAAAGAAGAAATCAATACAGTCAAAGGAAAATAAGGAAAGCACGGTTTCCTGAAGCGAAGAGAAAAAAAGTGTGTTAAAAAAGAAAGCATGTTCAACAGTATCACGATGCTGGTAAGTGATATGAAGACTTATTAACTAAGCACTGCACAGCAGCGTGGACATCTCTAGTGAGCATAATAAGCTGTTTCAGTGGAGTAATAGAGGCAAAAGTTTAAGTGAGACCCAGAAAGAACAAGATGAGAGAAATAGTACACAAGTCCTTTTGAAGATCTTGTTATAAGGGAAGGAGAAAGGAATTGGGTAACAACCAAAGGGAGAAGTTTTTGTTTTGCTATTATTTATACAGTGGGAAAATAATGGCAGATTTGAGTTAGGCGGGAAAGAGCCAGTAAAAAATAGAAAATACGGTTGTTGAAGAAGAGAGGAAAATTGCTAAATCATTGTCCTACAACGGCAAGAGAAGATGAGACGTGCAGAAGTAGAGGAATTCACTTTTGCAAAGAGCACAAACAGTGAATCCACAGTAATAAGAGAGAATATAGAGTTTATGGACACAAATGCAGGTGAATGAGACCCCGGTGGTTATATGGCCTCTGACAGTGAGAGAAGAAAAAACTTCCCTATCCTAATCCTAACATCTTTGGTTAGTTATTAGATCACTGGGACAAGATTTTAAGCATACCACAAAGTATAGAAATAAACTAGAAATTAAGAGTTAAAGAAAAATTACTGACTAATTATATTCAACAAATTTTATAGCAACACAAAGATTTCTCTTGTCTTCTACAAAAGAAAGTGACGGTTTCAAAATGTAAATATCAAAATGTTCTATATCTCAATTCGGGTGGTGCATACATGGGTGTATACATTTGTCACAATTCATCACACTGTATAGCTAACATCTCTGCATTGAATTATATGTAACTTATATCTCAAATATTTAAACCATTAAGAAGTTTAAGAAATTTGTTATCTTTCACAGGGACAATTTTATTCATTAAAAAGATATTTACTTTAAATGTACTGTTCATCTCTCAGGATCTTTAAGAAAGCCAAGCTTTAAGATATCCCATTAATTTGCTACATACTGTAATTTTTAAAAGTCTTTTTATTCATTTGTTAGGTTTTCAGGGTAGAAGACAAGACTAGCAATGGGAAAATCCACCAGACATCAAATAGTAAGAATAAAACTCAACAACTCAGAGAGGGAGACAAAAAGGCACACAAAGATGAGTCCAGAGCATTGAGCCTGAAGCGTAGGTAAAAGAGTGATACCATCAATCCAAATAACAATATAAGGAGAAACAGGAAACAGTTTTTTAAGAAAAGCACCGATTGGCTCAGTCTAAGACTTTCTAGACAGGAAAACAAGGAGAGAAAGTAAAGTATTTTTTTAGAATTTAGGACACCAAGTTGGAGATCCTAGCAGACAAAATGTGAGAATGAAATTCAGGACCAAAGTCAGAACTGAACATACATGGAAGTGATAGTTAAAGCCATGAGTCTGAAGGAATGAAAGAAGAGGCCCAAAGACAAAAATCTTATGGAAGGAGACTTCTAGTTTCCAGTTCCACATGTAAGGAGCTTGGAAGTTACCACTCCATCGTAACAAGTAAAAAGCTAAACTAACTGAAAAGTAAACAACTCCTTCTGGATCCCTAAGAGAGGGGAGGACACAGGACAAACCGCTTCCCCCAAGACTGGAGAGACCAAGAGGAGAATACAGGCTTACCCTTCCTGAAACAGTCAGGAGAGGAAACAGCTGCAGGAACTGTGCTGGGGTAGGAAAATCTGAACTGTAACTGACGAATTGCTGGAGGCTCAGCGCACACAAGTCTGGACGTTAAAGACTCCAGGGATACCCAGTCATAGGAAGGACCCCCACAATATTGTGAGATTTACCTCCAGGAGCTCGACCAGATTCCAGCAGTAAATACTGGAGAAAAATCCCCTCCTGCTTCTGGCAGGGGGAGGGGAAAAAGAACCATTTTGAAATACTGCGAAGCACTCTGTGCCTCTTATCAAGGCCTGCCCTCAGGAGAAAATAAACCAAAGCCTAACCTGCTGGGGTATTATCAGAGCCTAACTGACAGGAAATACTCAATTCCACCAGGCTCTAGCCTTCCAGTGGGAGAAGAGAAATACTCAATTCCAGCACACGCTAGCCATCCTGCCTCAGCTAAGAGGGAAGAAAAAAACAAAAACTGAGAAACATAACAGCCCAGAGGCACAGGCTCTCTAAACAACTGAGACCTCATTGCAGGACTACAGAACGCTTCCCCTCCCCCCACACCTCACCACCATATTACTAGAGGCCATTACAAGAGTTCCTTTTACCCCATACAACATGTCCAGCTACTGAGAAAAAATTACAAGGCATCCCAAAAGGCAAAAAACACAATTTGAAAAGAGAGCATGTATCAGAACCAGACACAGCAGGGATGCTGGAATTATCAGACCAGGAATCTAAAACAACTATGAATAATATGCTAAGGACTCTAATAGATAAAGTAAGTAGTATGTAAGAACACATCGGCAATGTAAGCTGAGGGATGGAAATCTTAAGAAAGAACCAGAAAGAAATGCTGGAGATCAAAAATCCTGTAACAGAAATGAAGAATGCCTTTGATGCACTTATTAATTAGTAGACTGGACACAGCTGAGGAAAAAATTTCTGAGCTAGAGGATATATCAATAGAAACCTCGAAAACCAAAAAGCAAAGAGGACAAAGACTGAAAAAAAACAGAACAAAATATCCAAGGACTGTGGGATAACCACAAAAGGTGCAACATATGTGTAATGAGACTACCAGAAGGAGAAGAGAGAAAGGAACAGAAGAAATAGCTGAAACAATGACAGAGGATTTTTAGGGCAGTGAAAATACTCTGTATGATATTATAATGATGGATATATGTCATTATACACTTGTCCAAACCCAGAGAATGTACAGCACCAAGAATGAATCTTAAAGAAAACCGTGGACTTTGAGTGAGTATGATGTGTCCATGTAGGCTCATCCTTGGTAAAAAATGCACCATTCTGCTGAGTGATGCTGATAATGAGTGACTAGACACATGTGGGGGTAGAGGGTATACGGGCAATCTCTCTATCTTGCTCTCAATTTTTTTGCTGTAAATCTAAAACTGCCCTAAAAGAATTAAGTCTTAAAAAATAAATCTATGGAATACACACACTTCAGGGTGCAAGAAAAGCAAGACCAATAAAAAAAAAAAATCAGAGGAGAAGTAGCCAGAAGCAGAAAGAAGGAAAACCAAGCAAGTTCATTTCAATCCTATGTCCTACAACACCATACTCCAGTCAGACTGAATTACTCACTAGTGCATAAATTAGTAGCCAACATTCTTGCTTTAATGCTCTTCCTTACCCTGAACCTTCATGTTGGAATGTTCTACTACCATCTACACCTGTGAAAACCACACCCGTTTCCAAAGGTCCATCTCAAGGACGCCTACCCCAAGTTTTCCTTGATGCTCCCCAAATAGATGTGCACTCTCTCTTCTAAAACATAAGAGCACTTCCATGATTCATGTCTATTCCTAGTATATAATTTGCCATAATGTGTATTGTATTATTCATATACGACATTATATGCTCTACTAGATGGTAAGCTCATAGAGGTCTATGGTCATTTTTTCATTCTGCCCCATATTTAGTACAGTGCTGTATATATAAACAGAAACTTTAAACATTAGGTGAGTTTGTTTTTAACTGAGTGGTCAATAACACCCTTAGTCAGGAGTTCAGGCATATTTCCCAAGTCCTTGAGGGGACAAGGAAAAGAAAATAAAAGGAAAATTAAAACAAAACAAAAATCAACTATTTCATTTTAAAAACAGTTTTTAAAATTCCACAAAAACCCCATACCTCCCTAATTAAAACCTGAAAGAAATTTTACATACTTATGGGATATAAAAAATAAAAAAATAAAGGTCAGTTGGAAAGGATTAGTGATTAAAGTGAAAGGCTCTCAAATATTTTTAATCAATTATTTTAAACATTTTCAGGATCAAGGTAAAATATTCCTTCAGTTTTAAAAAGATCCTCTTTATCAATTGAGCTTAACAGACTATAGTTTCAGCCCTCCAGGCCTAGTAACACTGTAAAAAGGCCAGGGGGTAGTAAAAAGCAGGTCATCAACAGCTGGTAGGACCAGTACTAGGTCATGAGCAAATCAAGCCAGGCCAGACCCAGAAAAGTCCGGATAGAAAGCCTAACTAAAATACAGGGCTAATTAACAGGGGAAAATAGCAATCTTTATGGTGAGGTAAGGTGTATTCTCCAGGCAAGCTTAACATAACATTTAAGACATAAGCCAATATGATTCAAATCGAATATAGGAACAAGCAGGTCTGAGGTCCTAGGGAAAAAGCTGACATCAACATCCAGAGGTTTTCAACTAAAATTGAGATCATTAATAGAAACATAGTTCAAGAATGCATAAAAGGAGGTTCTTTCAGTTTCCAGGGCTCAAACCTGAATACAAATTTTAAAAAACAACAACTTGGAACTATGTCTAAACCTGTTGTGGAGAGTGAACAGGAGTTGGGAGAGTTGGGCTCTAACCCAGTTCTCTTCACACACACAAAGTGACCCAAGTAACATAGCCTCTCTAAGCCTCGGTCTCCTCATACATGAAATAGGGATACCAGCTGTCTTGCCAATTGCAAAAAAACATCACTGAAGATAATGTGAGACATCACAAATGCTTTATAAACCATGATGTTAGAATCAACTTATGGTGGGGTTTTCTGAGGACAAGAACAATTTACTTTGCATCTCCCTGATACAGCACAGTATCTTACCTTAAGACCTCAAAAATAGCTTTCTAGAGCAAAACAGCCTTCTGAAGACCACGTGGTTAGTGACAGCTGAAGAGAGGATAGAACTATAGGAAAATGTAGACTGTTATATAATTTTCTTTAGATATGAAAATTTGGGACAGCCAGGAAACTTACTACTAAAAGAAAATTCTAAAAATCAATGAAAAGGTCGATGAGTACATTTTAAGTTAATACAGAAAATATTGTTAAGCTATATAATTTCTAGAGAATAAAAAGACAAAAAAATCACTGAACTCTAAGAAAAAGAAATAGAAAAATATCTGAGTCTCTGTCACATTACTAGAAAATGAGCTGTACCATGTAGAAAGACTTAGGGTGATAAACTAAATTAAAACAGATCCAAGCTTTACTAATAGCACAAACTTGGCATAATACTTAGATCAATTCAATAACAACTTAGTGAAGGAGGAAGACACAGATAAAGGTAGGTATAATAGAAAGGAGACTGTGATTAGACATATAATGAGGTAATTATACAGCCCCATTTGCCTGGGACAGTCCTCATTTACACCTGTCTTCCTGGTTTAATTATTAACAGCACCCTCTTTCACTCTCAAAAGTATCCCAGTTTGGATGATGAAATATATGGTCACCCTATCTACAAGAACAATCTATGGCAGAGTTAATGTTACAGGAAAGGTACAATTTTATTTAATTTGTGAAACGGAAATAAACAGGTTCTGTACCCACTCGAACTCAGACATCTTTTGGAAGATGAGACAATATGTTAAGGGTACTAAACTCCCAAAAAAATGCATTACATAAACGCAGTGCCAGGCTGTGATCCTGAAAATGCCCAGGAAAGGAGGGGGAGAAGAGGAGCAGGACTGGCAGTACAGTCAGGCTGGAACTGAGGGAACAGACGCAGGTCCTGATTCACACTCCTACTCCTCTGCCCCCTTCCAGTCTGTAACAGGATTTAACATGAAACTCTTGTTAAGGTAAATTAAAAATTAATGGGAGAGGAATGGGAAACAAATTTTTTTAATGAAAATACATAATTACCAGGTGGTCTGAGTAAGGAAAGTGGAAATAATTTGAAGGAAGGGGCTAAAGATTTACTAGCTGAAGCAGGGGTCGTGATAACTCCCAGAAAGAGGTAAAGGAACTGGGTTGAATGTTTCAAGGCCATAAAATGATTTCAGAAGCTTTTGGCTCTTTATAGACAGATCTCATTCTATAGACCGTTCATTCCCAGTTTATAAACTGTTTGCATTTAAGAGTGTTTATCTGCCATTTGAAATACATCTTTCCACAGAAACTATTACAGTGTTTTAAGTTCCTACCTACTGCAGCACAAAAGCCTTTTTAATTCACATGTAACTGAACTATACGTATACCAATGGTGCTTCTCAAATGACCTGTGACTAAGGAAGCATCAGGAAGAGAGAATCCGTTATAATAAATCAGAGTTTGAGGTAGAGGCAAGATATTGTGGATGGTAAGAAATGGCAGGATAACAGTCTTCTAGTTTCTATGGTAGTTGCTTTGAGGGACAAGGAGATATATGAATAGAAACACTCCGGGAGAATTAATTCTCATCAAGTATTATAAACAGAAAGATAACAACCACAGTCAGTAAATAAATTGGAAAAGCAAGAGACAGAGGAGGAAGTACAGTAATTAGGTACTACAATTGTCAAGGCAAGACATAAGAGTCCAGGTATGCAACTAAATAAATGCTGAGGCAGGGTAAAAAATTCAGAACTTAAGAAATATTCTAGGTACAACTATAAAATAATGAGATTTTCTTAAAATCTATCTCAATATTTTATATAATGGTTCTTAACCATTCTAGGTTACAAAGCCATCTTCCTTTAACAAAAAAAAAGCAAAGAGTTTTCTCCCCAGAAAAATACATACACAACCCTACTTTATAGTAACTGTATGTCCATGACTCCCTGTAGAAAATATTAAGAAACTTGTAAGGTAGGACTTGGCTAAAGTGAAATCACAAAGTACAGGGGCAGGAAGCAACGCCGTTTGCAAGACCATCACAATAGCCAAATATAAATACCATGCCTGAGATGATAAAAGCTGTTACAAAAGTACAGTGCCTGAGATGATAAAAGCTGTTACAAAAGTACAGTGCAAAAACTATAAGATTTATTAAATACAACGCAGACATCAGAATCACCTGAGGACTTGCTAAAATACAGATTTCTGGGCCCCACCCTCAAGTTCCTGATTCAGTAGGGCTGGGATGGGGCCCAAGAATTTGCATTTCTAACAAGTTGATGCTTGTCCAGGGAGCATATTTTGCTTTATTCCTTAGAGCAATCTTTCAAAACTACAGCAATTCCTTCTTCATTCTCTTCTCTCCCTTGAGGCCCAAAGATTTGGCTGCAACGATCTATTTTGTCAAATGGGTTCATCGCCTTTCCTTCCTCATTCTGTAGGTTAAATACAAAGTAGGAAAATGCCCCAACCTTTTTTTTACCTTGCTTCCAAAACACACATGCAGCCTCCATATTATTTTGAATAGCTCAAAGTGCAGTTAACAGATGTGAACAGAGAAGACACAAGCCAAATGACTAACAGGTACTTGGTGCTTAACAGATTTTGGTGCATTGTAGAATATCAAAATACCTTGATCATACATCCCGAGAGGACTTCCTTCTAGATAAGAGGAGGATGTTTCTTCCATAGCCTCCTATTTAAAGGTGTTCAAAATCATTAATTCTCTTCTAGGATCTCTACAGATCAATAATTTAAATTTAAAAATTAAAAGAATTTGCAGCTGAAATAAAAAGTCAGTGGCAAATTAAAAGTATTTTTCAAACAAAGGAAATAGAGATTTTAATGTCTTCTCTTATCAAAATGATATCTAAATTTTCTGTCTCAGTCACTCCCCACCTTTTTTTCTAAATTAATATAAATGAATGAGCTTTGCTCCATTCTTACAATACCATTACAGGTATCATAGATATCAGAGCCAATTTCAATCATGAAAAGCAGAGTGGTCACCATAACAATATCAGTAATTGATGTGCTATATAGATAAGAGACCTATATACAGTGAACAGTGGAAATTAGAGAAAAATAAATATTAAGATTAGCAGTGTCTCTGGAACTTGCTTTCTGGAAAAACTCTCACAGTTGCCTGTTCTTATAAAAATGAAACGAAGACTACGTGACTTATAACAGACCTTGCTTTACAATTCCTTAGTGCAGTGGTCTCCAAATTCGGTTGCCCAGACCCTACAGGGATGGACAATCTAACCCACTTGAGAGGGATAAAATATCAGAACTTCCATTCATATTTAATTTTTATCTTATTTTTAATTTATACTTTTGTGAACATTTTAAAAAGACATAATAGTATAACACTATGTATGTATATACATTAAATACATAATAAATACATATATACACATGCACTACTTATATACAGCTATTTATTTATCCAGGAGGGCATAATGAGGGAGATTAATGATACATATTAACAGAGAAAAACAACACAGAGTAGGAATCAAGAACATGGATTCAGTCTGGCTTCAAAACCCCAGTTCTATCATTTATAAGCTGGTGACCAAAGGCACATTGCCTAACTTCCGTGAAGCCTGTCTCCTTATCTGCAAATAAGATAATAATGTTATATTTGTAGCTCATAGGGTTGCTATGAGGAGTCCATACCATAGTACATGCAAAGTGCTTACAGTGCGGAATAAACAGTAAATGCTCAATAAATGTTTTCTGTTATTTTAGTATCTAAATCTATAAATGTAAGTTTGAGAAGTCCTATAGTAACAAAACTAAATTAATCCCAATCATTTCCCATCTAACCATTTTTTCTATGGCTTATCTATTAACATTCTCTGCTACTCTAATTGTACGCTTCTTGCTATTATTTTCGAGGAAGAATTAAAGTCTGTTTTTATGGCATCAAATAATTAACTAACTGAACTATGAAAACTTCAGTATACAGGAAAACACCTCAATAATTATAATTTAACAGACAGCAAGAATTCTTTAACACCTACTCTCTTACCTTACCTGCTTGGCCTTTCAGGGGAATGCCAAGTGATCCTTCAGTCAAATAAATTGTACTGGTACATTTGTGCATGCAATTACAGACACAAAGCACTGTCCAACACATCACACTTTCAAATTCTAGACATATCCTATTACAAAGATAAACATGACAAGTCTTACTGTGGTTCACTTCCAAAATGAAGCCTTTTGAAGGAAGTTATGTAACTTGAATGTTTTCATACTTTATAATTCTGTGGCTTGAGCATTTCCCATCAAATATGGCTAGCATATTTGTTAGTACCGTTAGCAGAATATAGAAACAAATCACAGTAAACAGCCTCTAAAATGGCTCCCATGATCACCACATCCTCGGATTCATGCCATCATGTAACTCCCTGCCCCTGAGTATCAGCGGGATCCGGTGACTCACTTCTGGCAAACAGAATATGGCAAAAAAGTGATGGGATGTCACTTCTAAGATTAGGTTACAAGAATAATTTGACTTCCATGTTGTTGGCCCTTCTCTTGCGCTCTCTCTCTGAGCTCCCTCTGACTCTCTCGGAGGGAAGCCCACTGCCACCTTATGAGCCGTGTAGCAGGGAACAGATATCTCCAACCAACAACCAGTGAGGACCTGTGGGGCCAAGAAGCACATGAGTAGGCTTCGAAGTGGATCCTCCCTGAATCAGGCCTTGAGATAACTAAAATACAGCTGACATCTTAATTGCAGCCTTGTGACAGAGACCCAGAGCCAGAAGACCCAGCAAAGCTGCACCTGGATTTCTGACCCACAGAAATCATGAGATAATGAATGTATATTGCTGTAAGCCACTACCTTTGGGAGAAAATTTGTTACACGGCAATAGATGACTAATACGTAAGCTAAAATTTTAACTTAAAGAACACATGCATTTATTCTTTGAGAAACAGTAATCCAAATAATTCAAAACTCATTGATCCTATTTTAAAATGTATTTTCTACTATGTTTTCTAAGCCCACTTTTACCTATTTTCATAAGTGATTCTCCTTGTTTCAGACACAGATACATCTGTGTTGTTAACTAAATTTTCTGAGAGGTACATAGACAAATGATGACAAAGGTGTTTTTCAGGAAGAATAGTTACTGAAGAAAAACTGAAATACCAGGTACAACCAGATTTTCCATATAAGTTGGTCTTAAAGTTGATTATATATATCAAACCAACTGATAAGAACAAAAACTCTAAAACTACCTATTCCAAATGACATCGATGAAAGAGAAGAATGGGTAAAAAGGAAAAAAAAATTAGAAAAAGGGAAGGAATTTTTAATAATTTAAAAGGAAAAAAGGGAAAAGTAAAAACAAAAAATAAAGTTCACACACATCAGAAACTATAGTAAATTTTTCAGTCACAAAGTAGGCAATACAATGTGAATTCTCATTGCCTTCTATTGCTGTGCTCAAGGCAACAAAACCATTCATTTCTCTTATTTAAATTATTTGCTGATCAAGTACCTACACTTTCAAAAGTATCTTCAATATTGACAGAACATTCAAACTTGATTGTAATCAACAACTCAATCTAAACAGGTCACAGATCCAGCACAAATTGACATTTAATCTTTTTGATCTTGGGCCAAAAGACAATGAAAGCAAAACCTCTACATCCTGTTCCTAATCTGAAACACGCCCAGTTCTCCAATTTCAGGTTTAGAATAGCTCTGGAAAATTGCCAGATATTTATTCCCTTACTTGTCCAAGTACTGCATACAGTATACTTAAGTGTTACCTTCTTAATGAGAACTGCCGTGACCACCCTATTTAAAACTGCAGCCACCCATCATCTACCTGGCCTGATTCCCCTTTCCCTGCTTATTTAGCTTTTTGTTTAGTCTGCCTTCCACAAGCCCCAAAAGAATGTTAGCTTAAAGGCTTGAAGATTTAAGTGAGATTTTGTCTGTTTTGTTCCTGATATATTTCAAGATTTATTGAGTATCTGGCATATAATAGATCCTCAAATATTAGCTCAATATTAAATGGATGAATAAACTACAAGAGTAAATGCCTTCTCATACAAACAAACATACAAAAAGAAATACAAAAACAAAAAACATTAAAACAGAGGGCACTAAAGAGAAAAAAATTGAGTTTTCGACCATCATTTTCAAATGCTAAGTATTTTTTTAAACTTTTTTTGAAAAGCTACATTGCAAAGCAAAGATCAAAAAAAGAAATTAAGTATTTTAAGTTTTTGACTAAGGTTTCCTATTAAACTCATGAAATTTCCTAATGATGGCTGCTACAGGACCATAATAGTATTACTATTTACTTCTTTAAAAAAGAGAGACTTTAAAAAGATGTGGGCTGGCCCAGTGGCGCAGTGGTTAAGTTCACACGTTCCGCTTCTCAGTGGCCTGGGTTTCGTCGGTTCCGATCCCAGGTGCAGACATGGCACCACTTGGCAAAAAGCCATGCTGTGGTAGGTGTCCCACGAATAAAGCAGAGGAAGATGGGCATGGATGTTAGCTCAGGGCCAGTCTTCCTCAGCAAAAAGAGGAGGATTGGCAGTAGTTAGCTCAGGGCTAATCTTCCTCAAAAAAAAAAAAAAGACACTTTAACAAGAAATACAAATCAAGATGTAGCTACAATAGTCCACCCTAACCTGTTTCCCTTTCCACAGTTTCAGTCACCCACTGTAAACTGCAGACATTGTCTGCTCTTGACATCCAAACATCCAACCATCAACATCGACATGGCTCCATGATACTCCTTCTGACATAGGTCAGAAGGTCAACAGCTGCCTAACACTACGTCATTCACATCACTTCATCTCATCACATAGGCACTGTACCATCTCACATCATCACAAGAAGGGTGAATACAGCACAATAAGATACTGAGAGACAGAGCACATTCACACAACTTTTATTACAGTATATTATTATAATTGTTCCATTTTATTATTAGTTATTGCTGTCAATCTCTTACCATGCCCAATTTATACATTAAACTTTATCATAGGTATACATATACAGGAAAAAACACAGTATATATAGGATTCAGTATTGTCCTCAGTTTGAGGCATCCACTGGGAGTCCTGGAATGCACCCCCTGCAAATAAGGGGAGACTACAGTATTCTGAACTGAAGGCACCAAACTAGTCCAAGAACTGCAGAATTAATAACTCATTCCTTAAAGCCTACAACACACCAGTCTCTAGATCAGTGCTGTCCAATAGAAATAAATTGTGATCTACATATGTGATTTTAAATTTTCTAGAAGTTGCATTAAAAAGTAAAAAGAAACAAGTGAAATTAATTTTACATTATATGTCATGTAATCCAGTATGTCCATAACATTATCATGTTCAACATGTACTATTTTAAAATTTAGATATTTTACATTCTTTTTCTCATATAAATTTTCAAAATTTAAAGTGCATTTGACACTTATAACACACCTCAATTTTAAGTGCTCAACAGCCACACGTGGCTAGTAGCTACCATACTGGACAGTGGATTTCTGACTCTTTTAGGAACTAATAAAATATAGAGGTATACTGTATTTGCTTTTAAGTGTTAATATTAGAAGAAATACAGAGAGAAAGAGATCATCTTTTTCTAATCGTTCAAGTTCATCTATCATACTGATAGAATTCTAAGCTCTTTTAACATGTCTTACTTTTTAATATAAAGTTTTTAGTCCTAACTTTTATTACAAAATGTATGCAATTCCACTGAAATTTAAAAGACTCAATAAGAACTCCATTGAAGTATAAATTACATAGCCATGTACACTAACTCTGTCTGGCACAGTGATAATGATAACATTTCATAGGTTTGAGCATTTAATATCTGATGATGAGGTAAAAACGATTAAAATAACTCAAGTCTAGGAACTATTACGCAATCAAATATATTCAAACAGGCTGTCAAATATCTGCATAAGCTTACTTAAAACCTCTCTGTCTATATATATACAATTTTACCAGATCTTTCCTTTGAAGGTATTTTTAATGATTAAGAAAATGTACACTTTTTTCAGATTTAAATATTTTTGTAAGTGTGATATCATAAGAACTATATTTGGTCTTTGTCCCTGATTCCTGGCACAGAGCTCTTAAAACTCTTGGAATTTCCTAAGTGATAGGAATGTCTTTCACCCCTTTAGATCACACCTGAATTCATGCTAATGAGATGACTTATGGCCCCTGGATCACCTCAGGATGAGGCTGGTCACCAGAAAGACCAAGTGATTAGGGGGTTGGAACTTTCAGTCCCACCCACCTGACCTCTAGGGAAACTGAGCTATGTAAAAACTTTTGAACTTCAAGATCCAGAGAGCTTCCATGTTGGTGAACATATGGAGGTGGTGGGATGGTGGCATGTCCAGAGTGGACATGGAAGCTCTGTGCCCCTCCTACCATACCTTGTCCTATCCATCCTTTCCATTTGGCTGTGCCAAGTTGTATTCTTCATGATAATAAACCAGTAAACCTAAGTAAAGTGTTTTCCTGAGTTCTGTGAGCCACTCCAGCATATTATCAAACCTGAGGAAGGAGTCATGGGAATCCAAGATTTATAGACAGTTGGTCAGAAGTATGCATGACCCGAGACTTGTGACTGGCATCTGAAGTGGGGGCAGTTCGGTGGGATGGTGCCAGAACTGAAATGAGTTACTGGAAACCCACGTGGTGTCGGAGAATTAAAGAATTGGTTGGTGTCAGAAAACAACCAAGAGTAGCAATATTTATAACTTGATATATCAATTAACAAAAGTGATTTTTTAATATAAAGAATTTAGCCTTTTTCTAGGCCTAAAATTAACCAATCTTAATATGTCAATCTGTAATTTCTGAAATGCAGCTATCTAAAACCATTCAACCTTTAAAAAGTGAAACTGTACACCAGTATTTTCAAATATTTTATAAGACTAAAACTCTCAAAATTAATCACATATGCTCTTTCAATCCCACTTCTCCCTCCCCATAAAATAATCCTTCAGCATTAATATGTTTCCTAACCTAAAACAAAGCTAAGCAATGATTAGGTCCTCAAGCAATACTAACATCAAAGGAAAACTTAGCACCATCAGTGTGATAACTGAAAATTATGTCCTTTCAGTACAGCACCACAAGGTTTAATGCTAAAAGTTATCTCCAATTTAATTGCTGGACACAATTAGAAAACTGCACAGGGCATTCATCTACTAAACACTATTCACTCTCAGAGCTGACATGGAATTTGATAAAACTAATACTGTCATACTGTAAATGACTAAAAAAATGTAGAACAATTATTTTAGGAAATCTACTTAGCCTAGAGAATAATTCTCTCTACAAAGAGAATCAAATATGCAAATATAAATTCTATTTAATCCATAATTTATAAGGATAGTAATAATTTATAAAGTAAATAGAGTTTATGTTCACATATTTGATATTCACATTCTTAAGCAACTATATTGGCAACTAAATAAACCACTTAGACAACCTTGGGAGGATTAGAAAGAACAATTCATCACTAATAATCCCAAGTATTATTACTAAAAAGTAATCTTATAGCTTGTTTTAATGTGTGTGTGTGTGTGCGCGTGCACTTATTGGGACAGAGAGAAGGAATGATGATGATGTTGAGAGAATGAATTACTCGATATAATAAAATGACCCACAATAAATGACAACTACTTTATTTTCTAGCAACAGTAAAACTCTTGATAATCCAATTTCATTTCACTGTACTTCATGACCAAGAGAATATATTTACATACTTCAAATACTTTTTAAGTTAGAAACAATGTAAAATAGGATTATCCTGTCATCTGTGGTTCTAGAAATGAATAAAATAAATTGGACTATTTAGAACTGAAAGCTATGATTATGGTATTAATGGAACTGAGCTCTAACCAAAACAATTTAATCACAATGAGAAGAGATTATCTCAGTAAGCAGAAATCAGATGATGCTGAGACATTAACTTTAAGACTGAAGAGTTATTACCTGATCTAATAAACAATAAGAAATCATTGTTAAGTTTCTTAGCTAGAGAAAACACTCTCCAAGTGATATGCATGATGGATTGGAGAAGAAAAACTTAGAGGTAATAATCTAGGCACAAAATAATAAACCCCCCAGATTAAAACAGAGCATGTAAACAACTAGAACAGAGAAGTGAGAAAGGAAGAAAAAGAAATCAATTTTAAGAACACAAGACAGAAGGGGTTAGCAAACTACAGCCTGCTGCCTGTTTTTGCAAATAAAGCTTTACTGGAACACAGCCATGCCCATTAGTTCATGTATTGTCTATGGCTGCTTGGCACTACAACGGGAAAGTTGAGTAGTTACAGCAGAGACCATATGGCCCACAAAATCTAAAGTATTTACTAGCTGGCCTGTATTAGTTTCCTAGGGCTGCTGTAATAAAGTACTACAAACCGGATTGCTTAAAAGAACAGAAATTTATTCTCTCACGGTTCTGGAGGCTCTAAGTCTAAAATCAAAGTATAAGCAGGGCCATCCTCTAAGGCTCTAAGGGGACAATAATTTCCATGCCTTTCTCATAGCTTCTGCTGCCACTAGCAATTCTTGTCATTCGTTGACTTGTAGTTGCATAACTCCAATCTCTGCCTCCACTGTCATATGATCATCTTCTCCCCTGTGTCTGTATCTCCACATGGTGTTCTCCTCTCTTACAATGACACTAGTCATATTGGATTACTGGCCCACAGTACTCCGGTATAGCCTCATCTTAACTAATTACATCTGAAATGACCTTCTTTCCAAATAAGGTCACATTCTGAGGTACTAGAGGTTAGGGCTTCAAAGTATGGTTTGAGGGGGAACACATTTCCACCCGTACCTTGGCCCTTTACAGAAAATGTCTGCCAACTCCTGATTTAGAAGAATAAGAATTGAGGAGAAGTAGGTCCAGAAGTGCCATTGAACAGTGAAGCGTTTCAAAGAGAAGAGCTGGGATTTTGATTTAGACAAACTAAGTTGAAAGCAAAAGTAAGAGTCCTCACAAGATATCAGGCAGAAAGCAATACATATAGGTCACGAATCTGGACTGGCTTAGAGACAGAGGAATTAGGAGCAACCTAAAAATGGATAAGCATTCTCAAGGTAAAAGTTTTATACCGCAGGTTAAGAACTGATCTTGAGAGAATGTTACTGTCAGATAACAATGTGATCAGAGGATGTCATTATTATATAACATTAGATAATAATGTAATTTAGTATTATATAAACTAAAAGAGAAGCATTTCAACAGTGACAAATACAACAAAGAGGTTGAAGAGGCCTGAAAAAATGACCAGGGGATTCGGTTAGAATGAAACCACAGCTGAATAAAGAAAACAACTTCTACAGAGAAACTAAGAGGGACACCAGACAGGGGTAAGATGAGAATGCTTAAGAAATAAAGCATTATTTACTTGTACAGTGAGTAGAGCAGATTAATACATTGATGACCCCCAATAAAACCCTTTTCCTGGTATTTATACCCTTGTTTGATCCTCTCCCACACAGACTCTGAGTTTAGCCAAATAACTTGTGTTAAGCCCATTTGATAAACAGGCATTGGCAAACAGAGGCATGATAAGCACTTTCACACAGGAACTTGTTTTCTTGGAGCACTGCCACTCGCAGCCAGCTGCCATGCTGTAAGGAAGCTTGAGCTAGACTCCAGAATGGAGAGAGACTCTGAAGGATAAGAGATGACGTCATCTCAGATATTCCAGCCCCAGCAGAGCTCCCAACTGACACAACTGCCATAGTGACCTCAGCCCACACCTAAGGGAACAGAAAAAGTGCCCAGCTGAGCCCAGTCAACTCAGAGACTCAGGAGAAATAATAAACTGTTGTCGTATTAAACCACTAGATTTTGTGGTGATTTGTAAAGCACCAATAATAACTGATATAATCAAAATAGGATGTATGTTTGAGAAATCCAAGAACATGAGACTGAAGATTCTTATAAAACTGGGAAGACTTGTATACATATGAGAAAAAAGAGAAAAGGAAAACCATGTAAATACAAAGAGTAAAATTAAAATGTAAAGAGAAAAACTAAAGATAAAATTAAAACGTAAAGAGAAAAACTAAAGATGCTGAAGATGAAGGAGCTGAGTCAGATAAGGAATAATAGGAAAATTTAAGACTAAAAACGGTCATTCTGTTTTAAGAGAATACAAGGGAAAAAGTTTTTCCACCTACTTCAACACTTTCATCTACTTCAATTCCACCATCTTTGTCATCATCCATTTGTTTATGAATTGTTTGAAGAGCTTCCAGACTAAATCTATCTTCTTCTGTGAAGCACGGTGGACTCAGTGACATGCAGGGATCTGAAATAGAACAAAGAGCAATTACTAACTTGCCATGCCAAAACAGAGGCTACAGCTAAGGGAATGTAATTTAAAAGAAGACCAACAAATTAAACTTCAGACTAAGTCAACCTAAGAGGCTTTAAAGAGTCTAGCAGAGTATTCTTCACATGAAAAGTATAATATATGAACACAATTGACTGAAAATAAATAATTGAATTTACTTGATATTAGGCAGCTACAACCAGGAGTTACACCAGTACTAACTTCAGGTTGCCTACATTGTTCCATATCCCCAACCATTTTCTTCTTATCCAACCCATTATATTTATTAATTATTCCCCCAAGAAACAAATGAACTCCCTCCTTAAAAAAAAGAAATCACAGAATACAAGGTGTAATTTTTATATAATCCAGTTTAATTAAAATGTAAGTCGTAGGAAAATATCACAAATAATACAAGAAAAGGAAATGTAGAATATTCACATGATCCTTAGAAACTTTTTTTTCATTTTTTCTTCTTAAGAGAATCCAAGAGTCCACTCATGGTATTTTTAAATATATAACTTCTTAAATTCAACAAGGAAAATCCAACAGAAAAAGACTGAATTGTTAAAAATTTTGTTCCTCATGTTTTCCTTAATATACATTTACTGGTTAAACCTGTTCCTATGGAAAATGTGTAAATCCTCACATTCAGGTTGTTAAAAACTAACAATTTAGAGAGTATGTAGGGTTATTAATGACTTAAAAAATCAGCTTAATAAAAATTACCTCCTATTGATTTAAACAGTAAACAGCCTATGTACCAAAATGGAAAAGTACTGCCAAACTTCACTCATCCAATCTGGCTGATGGTAGACTGACAAATTCCACAAACGTACTTCCACTATTCAACCAGGTCACTAAAATAATATCCTTTCAAAATGTCATCAGATTGACATGTATTTCTAGAAATAGTATGGGCTTAAAATTTAAAGTGGTTATTAGCATGATAGAAGGGTTAGCCAAAATTTGATTATCTCCTCAACAGTAGTTAAAAATCAGTTTATCATTCTGGCCCTGTATGAATTAACTGATGTGGACAAATCACTTGTCCTTGTATCTTAGTTACCTCACCTCTAAAATAAAGTGAGTAGACTAGATGCTTACTAAGCTCTACTGCAACTATAACGGCTTAAGAATATCTAATTCTGTGCTTAGGAAAAAAAATTGCAAGAAAAACCAGTGCTGGAGACCATAAATACTAATAACTTTTTTTCTAAAGAACAATGCAAACCTGTATTACCTACATGTTCCAGTTATAACCCATTTTGGTGATTTAACATTTTTAATAGTTCTAATTCAAAATCTAATTTTAATTTCTTTAGTCTTGGAAGGCAAGGAAACAGAAAAGGAAATTCTAAAAAAACGCAAAATGCAATTATAAGTTATGTGACCTATACCTGTATATATAAATATTTACAACTCTGATCAAGATTTGCTAAAATCTAAGAAGTTATATGCATAATGGTCAATTATCATCCATAATCCACAAAACCACTAGAACCTTGATATGCCTGTGATTTCGAATTCATTTGTAATTATTCTGAATGGATGTAAAGTAAAAGATAAACTCTCAGGTATCATAACATATGGTATAAAGAAGATGTGTACACAATGTGCTATACCCTCCAGCAGATTTTTTTACACATTTTTTTACACATATTTTACAGATATTTTACACATTTTTTTACACATATTTTATTTTGCTAATAAACATATGAAGTGAAAGTGTTATTGCAACTAGTATATAAGGAAAGGGCCAGCATCACTCACTCTAATTAAATAGGCTTTGTTGTCAAACTCTCTAAGAGAAGTCAACAGTGAGGGCTGAAGAAACTTTATAAAGCTTTAAGAGAAAGTTAGGAAGAACATATGACCTGAAAAAAATTCCTATAAAAATGAAATTGGTAATTTTTTACTTAACTTATTTAATAAACAAGTTATTTAATAAAACACTATCTTTCAAGGTCTACTTCAGGATGTAACTTGTCCATGAAGTATTTCAGAAATACTATCTCCTGGTAATTATTTCCTTCTCTGAACACCACTCCATCCATTCAACAAAAATCTACTGAGCACCTCCCATGTGTCAGGCATTAGAAATACCATAGTGAACAGAAAGAGATAAAAATTCTTCATAAAACTTACATTCTAGTTGAGGAGGTGAGCATAGCAAAATAAATAAGTAAAAGGCATAGCATGTTAGTAGGGGTAAGTATTAAGGAGAAAAAGAGTAAAGAGCAGACAAGAAACGCCAACAGATTTGAAATTTTCGATTATATCTTTATTCTCAAATCATTCTACCTAAATCCTCACTTAATGGTGTACTTTACTAGTCTCCAATTGCTTTATGTGTCATTTTGTTCATACAACTAAGCTTATGAACAGGGCAGAAACCATGTTCTGCCGTTTCTCAGATGTTCACATAACTCAGGACTTAGCTGGGTACATTTCGTGCCCCCTGATAAATTCTGTTACTTCAGACATTAAATCACAAAGTTCTAGGCTTCTATACTGTACAAATCAGTGACAGGCATTAGGCATTAAATAGATAACAGTATCCTGTACTCAAAAAAGCTCACAGTCTAGTGAGAAAGAAGGCATGCAGACTACCACAATATATTTGGTTAGCTACCACTGAGAAGATTAATTGTAGAGTGTTATGAGAGCATGGAGGAAGGGCACCTAATCCAGACTACGAAGGAAAAGTCAGAAGTTTTCTAGAGGTAACCCTGGGGAGTTTTAAGTGACCTGTAGTTGACCTTGGGAAGGAGAGAAGCCTGGAAAAAAGAAACATCATATGTTCAGTGGCATGAAAAGAACATGGAATATTCAGAGAAATGCAACTGTTTATATGTTTGGAGTACAAAGAACATGTGGAAAAAAGACAGGGGATCAGGTAGGTGATGGGTAAGAAGGGGTCAGATATTAAGGAATTTGGAGTTTTATCCTAAAAACTATGAGAAGCCCATAAGGGATTTCAAGGAGAGGACTAATACAATCAGATTCATTATAAAAGGACCGTTCTGGTGACAGCGGAAAATAGATAGGATCGAGGCAACACTGGGAGGCACAGCAGTCAGGAAATGCTACTGTGATCCTGGCTGCACTCAACATTTCATGCCTCCAAGGAATGGAGGAGGCAAGTTGGAGCAGCAGAAGGAAAGGAAAGACAGGAATTGAGGATATGGCAAGAGTGATCCATTTCTCCACATAAAATTTTATTTACTTTTGGTAAAATGACTTAAGGCCTAAAATCTAACTTAGAATAGCTGTGAATTCTGAACTCTATTACCTATTATAAAGTCCTTTTCATTTCTTTCTCACTTGTTTCCCTTCTAGGTTAATTCAGCACAAGTGATCATTTTAATTCAAATTAAGCTGACCTAAATTTCTCTTAAAATACATAAACTCTTATAAAAGATCCATGCATATAATGAATCAGGTATAATGGTTTCAAAGACAACTGCTAAAATACCAAAATCTTTCTCCTCTGCCAACATCTCATAGACATCTACCTTAACTACCCAAAATGCACCAGTGTACATCATGTACTCCATAGCCAGCAGATGTTTCTCATCAAAACAGAAATTCACTCGTTCATTTAAACATGCTACAGAGTGCCTGTAATGTGCCAGGCCCCGTGCTTGGTACTAGGCACCCTATGTGACCAACTAAGACAAATTTCCTCCCCTGAGTGCCCTTACCTTGTATTAAATGCAACATGATATATCTTTTTAGCATTATAAACTGAGAATTCCTTTTTTCTCTGGATCAAGACCAGCACTTTCCACTAAGGAAAAAGGAATCAGCTGAACAGAATAAATCTTAACCAAAGTCCGCAATCAACACTATTGTTAAATTCCACCTTTTCTTCCTCCACTCAAAGCCAAACAAATGCTCAGTCTGATTCCACAGAAATAAAGTTAAATGAATTAAAATGATTTCACTGAAGAAAAAACATTTACTACATTCTAGAAACCAATGCTATTTTATGTACATAATTTAATCCCTACAACGCTGTGTGGGGCATGTATTATCTCTATTTTTCAGATGAAAAAATGAAACTCGTGAGTAACTTGCTTAAGATCAGACTCCTAGAAACGACAAGAGCTGGGATTCAAACCTAGTCTTCAAGACTCCAATCCATGTTCAAGTGTCAGTATGATGAACATAAATGGGTCAGCGTCACCACTGTCAGAGAAGAATAAAGTATTGCTATTGTAGATACTGCTAGGACCTGGATGAGTTGCTGAGAGCACCAAGAAGCATCAATGTGTCCCACAGAAGGGGATCCTAGAAGTTCATAAATGATATTCATAATCTAAAATACATACTTATACTTCCTACATTACTTTTCCTTTTGACAATAATGTATCTTCACTTCATTTCACACTCCCCTTGAAGAAATCTTATTAATAAGCATATGATTACCACAGTGACTGACATACTTGTTGAATAGTTTAAATATATATAAATACTAGAAACCAAATAAATGAACTTCTGAATACAAGTTATTTATCTAGCAAATAAATAAATGCCAGACTCCAGGTTGGAAACCAGGTATATAAAACCTAAAAACAAATAAAGTTAAATATGGCCAGTGCAATAACAGACATGTAATAAAAATAAAATGGTGACAAAACTAGGAAGTAGTCCTGTCTACAGGCACAGCAAGAAAAGATTCAAGGAGGAAGTGATCTTTACATTGATTCATGAAAGATGAGCAAGTGTGCTCTAGGAAGACATGTAGAACAAAAGCTGCTAATAGTTATTATACAACAAAAGAATAATGACAATTATTATGCAGTGTCTATTATATAAATATATATAAATTAAAGATCATACATTTCACTTTGCCTATAAAGTAGGCACTATTATTCCCATTTAATTAGATAAGAGAAAAGACTGACAACGTCAGTGAGGGCCACATTATGGAGGGATCTACAGACTATTCTAAAGTGACAGAAAAGGAGAAAAATATTAATAAATTACTCACTGAAAGCTCCTACTTGCAGTTTGCAGAGTTTTCTCCCCAGTACACTCCTGGTTGGGCAACTCCTTTCATTCCAACTCAAATGTTTCCCCTCAAAGGCCGTCTCATTTCCCTATCTAAGATAGTCTTCTCCTTTACTCTCTCTCTGCTTGCTTTATTTTTCTTCACAGTACTTTATCACAATGCACTAGATTATGTGGGTTTTTTATTTGCTTACTGTCCAATTTCCCCACTATAACGCAATCATGAGATCACAGGCATTGTTTTGATCATTGCTCTTCCTCCACAGCCTAGAACAGTGTTTGGCATATAGTAGGTGTTCAAAAAAATATTTGTTTACTGATTTACTTACCTAATTAGTTTTTCAATATATATGTTTGGAAGAGAAAATTTTTTCAAGAAGTTACCTGGCTGATTAGAAAACTAAGACGGAGAAAATGACAACTCCTCACTTCTTTATGGCACTGATCTAAGTAGTTAATAGAACTCTAATAACATTACTCCTCTGATCAAAACTATTCAGTGGGCCCCCAGAGCCTAAAGTATAAAGTCTATTTATTCATTGTCAAATATTGCTGTTTAAATATTTACTGAACAAAATATACAACATATTATGCAAAAATAATCAAGGGAAACTCTAAAATATTTAAGATGGTCTTCCTCAAGGTTCTTATACTCTAGCAGTAAAGATAAAACTTCATGAGGGCAAAGACCATACCTGTTTTAATGATTACTATATATTATTACTATTATTATATGTATATTATTACTATATATTACTACACCTAATAAATAATTATGCTTGACTTTCACATGCAAACAATTGCATTTTGGGTAGCATTAAGAAAGACAAATTAGATTTTAATAAGTGGGGTTAGAAGAAGGTAAAACAAGAACAAATTCAACCAGGACATAAAATGAGTCTGGGACCTACAAAGAGTAGTTCAGCTAGCAGACTAGTTCTCAATTTAGAGAGCTATTTAGTGCTCCTCCCACTGCTGCTACCGGCATTCAGTAAGGAGGGGGAGACAAAGGATGTTAAGTAACTACAATGCACAGGCCAGTCCCACACAACAAAGAATTGTCCTCCCTGTGCCAACAGTACTCCCCAAAAGGAGGACGAAAACACTAGCAAGTGATGGGTAAAGGAGCAGTAGGATGTGAATCTGGAAACATAGCCTAGGGCTATCAGTCAGTGAAGGACAATGAACCTCAGAAAGAGGAGTTTAAAAGAAGCCACTGATGATTTTTAAGTAGGATTGTGACATGATGAGAAATGTAATAGAGAGAAATTACAACTTAGATTTTGTGTAGTACTTGCAAATTCAAAAAATGCTTTCGTATATAGTCAGTTTTATGTTAATCAAAAGAAGAAACTATAGCCTTAGATTACATGCTTGTTACCAACAAATGCCTATGTCAACAGTCCAGGCAGGAAGTAACAATATAAACTACAATCATGGCAGTGAGGACAGAAAGAAAACGTCATACTTAAGTGACAACTGAATGTAGTGAGAGAAAGGAGACAAATATGACTGACATTTCAGGCCTAGAAGTCTAGGTAAAACAAAGGTACACTTCTCTTCTATGTGACTGAGCCAGACCAAAAACCAGTGCTACAAAATGTGTCAAATGTGATTCCATTTAGCCTTCACTAGAGGAATAAATATGTATGCCATATTCTATATTTTGTCATTCCAGTCAGTTGATATATGTAAGGAACACAGCTCAGAAACCTCAGAAAATAAGAGCTTAATAAATAAATGAAGCTGAAAAAGTAAATCCAGTCTTTAGAGTAGTTTCCCTCCGACAATACCTTTAAGGTCAGCAAATTTCAAGCAGAACATAACAACTAAGAAGGGGGAGCCAGCCAACTCTTAATCACAAACCAAACTGTAGCCCATTAACAATGCGCAACATCATATACTGCCAAGACCCTGGCTTACCACACTGGCAACTATTTGTGAGTCTCATGATTAGGATTTTCTTAATTACCACTACTGAGAGAAATTTTTTAAATAAATATTGTTTGTATTTAGTACTTCCATTAATAGTTTAAGCATTTATCAAATCAAATACTTCAATCTGAATATTTTGAGAGTAAATTTTCTCTAAAATATTCAGAGATAATTCTTTGGTGTCATTTTTCAATAAACCAACTATCTAATTCAAACTCAAAAAAGAAGTGAATAATGTCTTCTTTCTCTTCTGATAGCCTCGTTAGGGCAGAGTCTTTTTTATTCCCCTTATACTCCCAGTGTGTAGCACACCACCAACACTTAGCATATAGTAGCCTTAAAGGATATTTCTCAAAAAATCTAATAAGTAAATAATAAAAGCTGCTGCATACATTTTCAGAGAGAAGTGAGTTTCAACCAATTACCTACTATATTATCTGGTATACAGTAGCTATTCAAAATACACTAACATTTACTAAGAGCACATTACGTGAGCCTGGCCCAGTGGTGTAGTGTTAAGTTTACACACTCCACTTCAGCGGCCCAGGGTTCGCAGGTTCAGATGCAGGGCACAGACTCAGCACCACTTGTCAAGCCACGCCCTGACAGCATACCACATAAAACAGATGAAGACTGGTAACAGATGCTAGCTCAGGGCCGATCTTCCTCACAAAAGAGCTTATTACATACCAAAACAACAAATGAGAAAGTTGTAATTGGTATACACAATGCTATACCAGGATGCTATAAAATGCTTAGAATCTCTAATATTTACTAGGACTTTTGAAAAGTTCAACAGTTAAAGGAGACAGACCTTATCAATAGAGGGCTGAGAAACCACTGCAGATGTATCTAATCACGGCTTCGGTGCTATATTGAACAGAAAATAAAGGGCCTTTTCTTTGAAACCGCTTCTGACCGATGACTGCATCCTGGAGCTCTGAATCTCTAATCATTGACTTTGTATAAAAAGTGTCTATTAACTAGTCTGGACCTTTGTAAAAAGAAAGAAGTTTCCCCTGATCATCGGCTAAAAATTTCCCAGAAAAACTGCTAAGTTCAACTATACTTTCCAAGTGGTTTAAATAGACTATGTCATACAAATTCAGTTACTTAGATCCCTTCCCACTTTCCAGGGACATTTTTCAATTTGCTATCTTCCGATTATTTCACTGCCACTTATTCCCCCACCCACACAAAGCATCTTGTCCTTGCCATCGCAAAAATTTCCTGCTAATCTTGTCAAAAAGCCCTTCTAAAGGTAGGAGACAGAAGGTAATACCTCTGCCTCAAAGCTATCTTAACATGCAATTTATTTACCAACAAACTCCCCTATCCAAAAAATATCTACACTTACATTCATGGTTAACCAATATGGTCCTTCAATGTATGTCAATAAATGACGAGGAGGAGTATTTATGCAGCTGTATTTCTCTCTATATTCACTGACAGTTACCTAATTTTTTCCATTTTGTTTTATACTATAAACTCCTAGAAAGCAATAATATATCTGTCTATAACCTTGTTGCATCTGTCCTATATGGGAAAATACTGTTGACTAGGTGCAAAAAAAGAAAAAAGAAAAAGGTGTATGGATACACTTATTGACTCCTGATATCCCAGGATGCTATAAAAATCAACGAAAAATATTTTAAACAAAAGAGAAGGATTTGGGTGCATACAAATACACAGAATCACAGAAGCAATCCCAACTTATCTCCAAAGACCTTATTGACATATACAACCAAAAGCAACATAACCAAAATTGGGAATCAGGATTTCAAGGTCAGCCTCTTTCGAGACAGTATCTCATGCCACTAACATTTTGATTAACAACATTATGTGCACAAAGCAGTACAATAGCTTTGCTTATTTTTATTTATTCTATGTTGTTTTGGAGGGAAGAATATAATTCAAAGTTACAACCAGAACATTCTGAATGCACTTAATATCAGTGAATTGTGCACTTAAAAATGGTTAAAATTGTAAATTTTATATTATGTATATCTTACTTCAATAAAAACATTTTCTAAAAAAAGGTACAACCAAAACACAAACTATAGCAAACATCACTAATACTATCCTACGCACATCAACACTTGGGAAATGAAGAGAAAGTTGCAGTTACCGCCAGGCATTGATCCAAGAGCATGACCCTGTTTCACACCTCTCTCAGTGCAAGAACTTAACAACAATCATGTAAAATAAAATTAGTATCCCAATTTTACAGATCGGAAAGGTTGAGTAGTCTAGAGGGGGAAAAAAGAACTTTCAATTCATTCTCATCCTGCCATTTATTGTATAACCTCAGGAAAGTTTTATTTAACTCCTTGCCTTAACTTCCTCATCTGTAGAATGGGAATAAAAGCAACCTTGCAAGGTTGTTGTTAGAATTAAATGAGATATCTATATATAAAACATCTAACACAGTATGTGGCACATATTTGGAACTCAAGAAACAACACTCAACAGATACCTATTACTATTATCCAGAAAGGTAAGGTGCCCATAGGAATGAGCTGGGCACAGTAGGAATTCAATGCTAAGTCTCCTGCAATCTAAATCATCTTCCTATTATATTACCACTACCTTAACAGATATGAAAAATATCATTTTTTTAATTTAACTTATCTCTAAATATCTTTTGGCTGACTCCAAAGCCAAATACACCCTAAAATACAAAAAGAAAAGGCAAAGAGGGAATAGAGCAATTATTGGGTAACTATTATATACCAGGGTGCTTTACTTGGTTATCTAATTCAACTTCTCCCAACCTGCCATGTTGGGATCATGCTGCTGCTTCTCATGATGAATAAAACAAGATTCTCACAGGTAAAGTAATTTAGGTCAAACAGCCCAAGGTCAAATAGCTGCTTAATCACTTTGCTGAAATTCAACCCAGGTCTGTCCAAATCCAAAGAACTTTATTTTTCCCTATGTCCCACAAACTGTCAAAACAAAAAGACATCCTAGTTTTAAAAATACCCAAAAAGAATATTCTGAAGACAAATTCCAAAACAGGAACTCTAAAAGCAGGTTTATTAAAAGCAGTACTTACTACAAGTATATAATCTCCAAAAATTACTATTTTGAAAAAGAAAATGTTCATGTAGCTATAAGTTTTGCTGTGTCCTTATTGAATTTTTCTGTTTGTTCAAACAATTATTTTAGAAAGTTCTTAACATTTCTAAGTGGAGACAAATTCACATTTCCAACTGGGAAGCAGAGTCCATTGTCCCATCTTTGGTCTCAGCAACAAAAATGGGTAATTCCCCTTCCATGTACTGTTCCATAGTAACAGAAGAAAGATTCACAAAACCATACTTCACTCAACGGAAAAGGGGAGAGTCAGGCATATGTGCAATGTGATGGTGGCCACAGGAGAGAAATGAGGCTAAAACCAGAGACTTGATGTTCAAAATAGTTATAAATCAATATTTCTAAGTTGGGAACTGCCTATAGAATGCAGAAAGAAAGAGCCAATCAATTCTTTTTCATATAGAAATAACCTTCAAAAACAGATAGCCAGTGATCTGGTCTGGTCTGGTTTGGTGGGGGAGAAGTCTCATAAAACCCTTCACATTAAAGGTTTGCCAATTAAGCTTCCAACACACAGGGCTCTAAAGCAATGTAAAGTTACAAAGTTTACCAAAATCCTTATTGATAAGTAAAACAGCAGAAAATATTATAATGGTGTCTCTGAATTTATATCTCCCTAGAATTTTCTTAAATATTCTCTTTAAGACATCCAAAAGCAGCAGACAGAAACTGAAGATGTCAGCACTCATTAGCAGCCTGCAAAGGGCCTTCACGCAAAAAGCAAAATCAGGCAAAGCATCTGTTTAATAGTTTGTGAGAGACCTGACACCTAACTCTGATGATCAGTAACTTTATTCCCCAATATAGTCTTTTCTATCCATTCTTTTCACATGATTTTTCACACCATATAATTCTAACATCTATTTCTGCTTTAAAATATGTGAGAAGTGGTGAAAGGAGTTCCAAGTTACAGAGAGTTACTGAAGATTCTGTAGCAAACACTGTTCCTAACAGTAACTACAATACTCCCTAGAGTCACCACTTGTCTTTGAAAGCACTTACTCCAACTCTTCAGTTGTACTGATTTGTTGTCATCAACTTTTAGGGGTTCTCTCTCTCTAAACACCTGATTTGATTGAAGATAACACTAAAAGTAATGAAATGCTTTAATCTATATATTGAAATACATGCACACAAATTAATACTGCCGCTCCTCTTCAAAGAATTCTCACTAGGAACGTAGATACACTTACTCCAACAACTCCACCACTGTCCAAAACTCATGGCACTCATGACTTAATCAAAAGAACTACCCCACAGCATGTGCAATGTTTCATGCATGTTCTCAAAAATAGTATAATTTCTTCCACTTAGGGTAGATTTAAACACTGGAAACTGCTCAGGCAATCAATCGGCAGAATATCACTTCTAGTCCAAATGAGGTATCAGGTTCTAGTAAAGAAAAAGATTTTCCCATGCGGCCCATAAATATAAAATAAATTCCAATTCATTAACCCTCAAATTTAGTTGTTGTTTTTTTTTTGGAATATGCCAGTAATACCTTAAATTATTTTAAATCATTGTGAGCTAAAAAATAACTGCGTGATAATGTAACTTCCTGGAGGAAGAGTATCAGAGACATAAAACTGGCCTAAAAATATATAGTCAACCAAACCAGTTATTTAGCGATTCAATACAAAGATAATATAAATTTTCATTAAGATACAGTAATCTCTTTTATTTCATAAGTTTCCCAAAATATCATTTCTCACTTAGAACTAAAAACAATGTAAATTATTGATTTAACTATGTGTTTTGTTCAGAGCTACATTCGCATCACTGAGACCACCACCCAAAACACAGCAAGACTCACTAAGTATTTACTGAATGAGCGAATCAATACAGAAATGTAATGAGTGGTCACGAATCAAGATGATTTATTTGCTTACCTTATTTTCTAGAAAATTAGCATAGAATTAGAAAATTATGTTTAGAAAATTTTCCCTTTTTATATGGAACAATAAACAAAATATAACCAAACTATCAAATGTGATAATGTACCAAGCACTTCAGCTGACAGTAACTGCATTCTTACAATTGCTCAAGGCCAAAAACTCTTAAGGTCATTCTTGACTACTCCTCTCCCACACATCCCATCCAACCTGAGGAAATCTGTTGACTCTATCTTTGAAACATTATCTGGACGCTGCCCTATTCAGTTACCATCATCTCTTGCATAGATTACTGTCCTTCACCCTTAATATCTCCCCTCCTTTCATAGCTAAATCCATGGCCACTCATAATCACTCCTCTGCACACACCCCCAACTCCCTTGCCTTTCTCTCATCTCATTACACTGGGTCAGCAAAGCCATAATCCTGATAAAAATCTAATTCTCCACCTACTCTGCACCTACACCAATGCATCTAAATATTGCTGATTATAATGCCCTAAATCCATAACCACAGACCTCAACAGCACCCTTAATGTGGCCAGGAAACAATACTGTAGCTCCCTGGTCCATTCACTCTCCCACTCTATTTCCTATCTTCTTGATCCTCAACCCTCAAGTTGTCCCCATCCTTATTCACGGCAATGATTTTGCTTCCTATATTTCACAGAAAGAAAAAAAAAATTAAATGAAACAATCACAAGAGAACTTCCATAAACTTTCACAGCGAACCCATCGAACTACCTCCCAGTGCCTATACTTCACACTGTTTCTCTGGCCCACTGGCACAGATGAATTATCCAAGTTTCTATACAATGCCAACCCTTATACTCATGAACTAAATCTCATCCCATTGAGTCCCTCAAGAGCACTACTCCAGGAATTCATTCTTTCCATCTTGCTCTCAAAGGATTTTCTGCCATCAGAATATAACATGCTTTTTCCCTCTTGTCCTTTAAAAAAAAAAGGCAAAACACTCTCAACCTCACTCTACTAACCACCCCATTTCTTTGCTCCCCCATTTGGAGAAAACCTTCTTGAAAGCATTGCTAACTTACCAGCTCCAATTTCTTTCCTCCCCTTCTCTCTTAAAATATAGTCCAATCAGGCTTGTGCTCTCACCACTCCACCAAAACTGCCCTGGTCAAAATCACCAGTAATCTCCACATTACTAAATCCAATGGTCAGTTCTCATTTCTCATGTTGCTTGGCCTATCAACAAGCATCTGCCACAGTTGATCATTCTCTTCTTCATTCAGATTCCAGGACAACACAATATTTTTGTTCTCCTCCTCACCAACTGCTCCTTCTCAGTCTCCTCTCTCAAAGGGTGTGAGAAAACTTTTGGGGATGATGTCTATGTTCATTACTGTGAATGTGGTGATGGTTTCATGGGTATACACACGGTAACACATCAAATTGTACACTTTAAATAGGAACCATTTATTAAGTCAATTATACCTAAAAAAAATGTTTTAAAAAAACCTGTCAGCCTTCACATACCATTCCTAGTCTCTAACATTGTTCAAAGATCATAAAAACAGGATTATTAAAGTTGTTTTTAGACCCTGGAATAAAAATATCCTGGCCACTGGGAACAGTTAGTTCCTATCTCATTCTATTCTCTCTCAATAACTTGTATCTACCATTTTCAATTATTTTCCTACCAAATGAGAGAATCAAACCCGTGAAGAGTTTGGCTTCCTGTTGTTATCTATTATCATTACAGTATAAGAAATAATCTGCTGCCTTCCTTGTTCTTTCTCCAAATATAACATTCAAAAATGCCTTTTATTATTCTTAGCACTCTTTCTAAGGCTCAGCTAAGTTTGGCCTTTAGTATTATGAAGATGGTTGACAGAAATCTGTGCCACTTTCTTATTTACTATCAGTAATGAGTCCTATTTCCTATCTTTTCGTAATTTTATACCTGTCTCAATTACGATCTACATATATCAGGTATTGTAATAAATTCTATTAAGAAGTAATTAAGTAAAATAGTGCTTGAAGCATAGAGGAAAAAGAAATAAATTCATTAAAATATTGTACAAAAATCAAGCATGTGTGTATGTAAGTGCAAAAGTAAAATTGTTGAGGGGCTGGCCCAGTGGCACACTAGTTAAGTTTGCATGCACCACTTCAGTGTCCTGGGATTTCCAGGTTCGGATCCTAGACATGGACCTAGGCATTGCCTGTCAAGCCATGCTGTGGCGGTGTCCCACATACAAAGTAGAGGAAGACTGGCATAGATGTTAGCTCAGGGGCAATCTTCCTCATCAAAAAAAAAAAGAAAGAAAGAAAGAAAAAAAATAGAACTGTTGAACTGGCTAGATTTCGTGGAAACTAAATGTTCAAGAAGAGACTCTGATTATGCCACAACTCCAAGCTTTAGCAGAACTCACTAGCAATAAGAGACTCACAGAGACATGGGTGGGACAGTCTTGGATTTGTGTCTAGAATATTCAGACAGCTGCAGAACATGGATTTAAGGACAGCAGACCAGAGGCAGGGAAACAAGTTATTTTATTATCTCAAGCAACAAGATCTAAACTAAAGCTGTGCTAACAAGGTGAGATGGAATGGGGCAGATTACAAAATTAATTTCTAGAACTCTTGTTCATTCCACTATGGTATGCAGCCTCCATTAAACAGAGATGTCATCAATGAGGAAAAGACCTATTAATTAGCAAGCATAAAGATAACTACTATTTTCCTTTGTATTTTGTAATTTTAGAGAAAGATATATAACTAGATATAGAAACTAAATTTCTAATCGATTACATACTAAAAACCAAACTCATATTATTATAAACTTTTTTTTTTCCAGCCCCATTAATAACAGAAGGACTGTTCCTGCAGACAATCCAAGAAAATTCCACCTACCACATGACAGACTAGAACACTGCAACAGCTCCCTTTCAGCTCAGGATATGAGGAAAGGGCAAGATGCAGGGTGGCATCAAATAGTTAGAAATTGACCTAGGAGGATGCGTTGTCAAAAAGACCGACAATTACTGCATTCTTCCTGCCTAAAGAACTCAATCAGAAACTTATAAGAAATGATTTAGAATGATCTAGAATGGAATGAAAGAAGTCATTCATAAAACACTGCTGATCATTTTAAGTAATATTATCTTGGCTTTCTGAAATGTGACTGTGTAGCTCCTATACTGAAAAGTCTCATTTACATTATTACAATAATCCAGGCATAAATTATTTTTTGTAAAAAAACAGCTTTGTCACTAAAAGACGTGATTTCCATCCTAAATGTGGCTGTACTCTTAACAATTAAAAGCAGAGTTCTTTGTGGATCAGCAACCTGAACATGATCAGAAGTGAGTCAGTCTTCTAAACACAACCATTTCAGCTTTCACTATTTTTGACAGGAAGGGAAAATGAGTGAGAACAACATCTGTATATTGTCTAATTATTAAAAGTTCAAATCCAGTTCTCTCCTCTCCATCTCTTCATCATTGCCATTAATGGCAACCTCATCACTCTTCCTAGAACCCTCTTGTAATGGTCTCCCTATCTCTAGTACCACCACACTACAAATGTATCCCCTTTTAAGGCTACCATATCTTTTTAAAATACGAAGTTGGTCACATCACCCCTCCTGCTGAAATCCTTCAGGACCTCCCAATCCCCCAAAGGATAAAGCCCAATCTTCACAGCAGGAAATACAAGGATATTCTGATCCCTGAAGAATCACTTCACAAGTGATTCACCCCTTCCAGAAAGCCTTCCTTGTTTCCTATTCTCCACTGTTACAGCATTTTACGCATACCCGTTATAATTGCAAGTAACTATCACCAGTTCACACTACCACCAACTTTGGAGTCAGACATGAGGTCAAATCTCAACTCCACTATTTACTAACCATGTAATCTTCAGCAAACCTCTTAACATCTTTGGTTCTTAGTTTCCTCAGCTGGAAAATTAGCATAAAATACTCACCCTCATGAGATGAAAATTATTACAAATTTGAATAGCAATGAAGAAATAGAAATAAAAAATACATAGTTCTGGAAAACCTGTAGAACTGTAGTGCAGCTAACAATGCCCACAAAAATTAAAAAGAAACTAACATTTACTATACAAGGAAACTAAACCTTCTCTATGGCAGGTACAAGTTCTATCTTTGTGATAAGGAGATTTAATATTTTTATTTAAAGAAAATATCCTGTTTTTCAGAGAAAAAGTCACAAGCTTATATTAGAGCTAACATTAAATTTGACCTTCAGATTCAAGTCACCAAAATTATAATAAATTTTATATAAATGCTTATTGAATCCTCATAGAAATTAGTATTTAAACAAAAAGAACATAGTTCAGTTCCTAGAAACTTTTTATTCAAAATAGCTACTGAAAAATCTAGCATTTGATAGTATTACATCTAAAAAAAATACAAGTGTGATGAAAATGACAAGTAAAATCTGTAAAAACTCATTTAAAATATGGGACACATTTTCTATAAAGACATTTGGGATTTTAAAATCGTCTCACCACATGTGGGTTCCTCCCTTTTATGCGTCCCTATGTGCCTCACCATTTCACAGGAATGAACTTCCTAGGAGAGGAAGGAGAAGAAGGGAAGGAAAGAGGAAATTCTTAAATGAGAGCAGACAGAAATAAGGATTAGCACTTGAAGGGGGAGAGGAGGCAATACTGAAGGAAGGAAGGAATGGGGTACAGTCTGGGATCTCCAGTATACTCAGAAGAAGAAGTCCCCTCCTGAAGATAAGACACCACAAATATGAAACAATATACTGAATCCTCAAAGCTTAGATAATAAACCTTTCTGTTAGTACTATCAACTTAACAATTTGAAGGAAACCATTTTTTTCAAGACTCTACGTAGAGACAATAAGGAATTAGGTAGACAGATCAGATTTCGAGGAACTATCTCCTACAAACACAATGAGTTTGAAAGTTTTCATGATAAATATAAGATTTAACTAAAACTATAACTGAAGTAACAATCTTTAAAGTAAAATTTCAACTGAATTTCACGTACAATTTCAGTAATGCGGCAACCACACAGGGCCTTACCTCTTACCATATTAGATGAATTTTAATCCCTGAAAAGTATAACAAGGCTCTCTTTGTCTAAATTCTGGGGAAAAAATTCAATAACTACTTTGACAGCAGTTTTAATTACTGGTAACTTAAGAAACTAAAGTCTTAAAATTCCTTTTCTCCCTAATGTCACATGTACTATTCTGCCTAACCTCTTGGGAATGATACACTCAACTACGTACCTAAAGAAGTCAAAGTTTCTCTCAAGTACCTAGTATTTAACTTGAAGGAAGGCAAAATAAGAAAAGCCCAATGATTTGAGAAGCAGAAGGCCTGGGTTGTGCAGTCAGCTCTGTACATACACTAGTAGCTTCTATTTCCCATAAAATGGAGAGAGTCAGACAGATCTCAAGGGTTTCTTCTCTCTAACTTTCTTTGAACATTTTCCCTACATTCACTATCTTTAAAACCTGTCCTTTATATAGTTCATAGTTTATAAAGCACTTCCAGTTCATCCTGACAAAAACTATGTGAAGTAGGTATTTGTTTTACAAATGAGGACTCTACGGCTTAGAAGAGAGAGACCCAAGATAGTAAGTGGCCGGGCCAAAAGTTGAACTTAGATATCTAGCTCAAAGCCCTTTACTCCTTAAAAATTCATTATTCAGAAACCCTACAAACTCATGAAGCTTAAAACACAAATCTAAACAACTGTATTAAGGCAATATAGTAGGTAATCTATTTCTTTAAATGTAATTGTATTCAATATAAGTGTAATTACTCACAGACAAAAAAATATATAGGCTATACCTCAAAAACTGGAGATAAAACAGCTCAACTCAAACCATTCAGCAAAAAATATTAATCAGCAACTGAATTTTTCACTTCTAACTACCAGGCTATCACCACAGGAAGCTACTACTTTTACCTTACACATTACTCAAAGAACTAAAAACTAAACCACTTGAGAATTTTTCCCACAAAGAAAATTCCAAACCCAGATGGTTTCATTAGTGGGTTCTAGCAATATAATCAACGAAAAATTGACACAAACTCCTATAGAGAATAGAAACAAGAAACTTCCTCAACTTGTTTTATGAGGGTAGCCTAACACAAGTACCAAAACCAAAGAAACAGTACTAAAAATGAAAACTATAAAGCCAGCCTCACTCGTAAACATAAATGTAAAAGTCTGAAAATATCAGCAAATTAAATTCAACAAACTACAAAAAGGATAATAATACATCAAGACAAAATTGAGTTTATTCCAGGAATGGAAGATTGGTTTAACATTAGAAAATCAATTAATGTAATTAGCATTAACAGATTAAAGACAGAAAACTCACATGATCTTGGGAACAGATACAGAAAAGCATTTCATAAAATCAGCCATTCATACACGATAAAATGTATAGGACTATAAGGGAACATCCTTAGTCTGATAAATAAAAGGTATAATAATATGCAAATAAAACCTATAGCAAATCACATTCTCAATAGTGAAACATTGAAAGTGTTGCCTCTGAGGTAAGGAATAAGAGAAAGACTGCATTATCTCATGTCTATTCAAACAGCAGTGGAGTTCTATACTACCAGAGTAAGGAAAGAAAAAGAAATGAAAGGTATAAAGACTTGAAAGGCAAAATAAAAACTGCCATCTGCAGATGATAAAATCTAAAAATAAATTTCAATGAACAAGAATTTAGCAAGGTTGCTAGATTTAAAAGATCAATGTAGGGGCCAGCCCAGTGGCACTGTGGTTAAGGTTCACGCACTCCACTGCAGTGGCCCAGGGTTCACAGGTTCAGATCCCAGGCACAGACCTAGCACCACTCATCAAGCCATGGTGTGGCAGCATCTCACATAAAAAAAAATAGAGGAAGACTGGCAACAGATGTTACCCTCAGGGTCAATCTTCTTCACCAAAAAAATATATATATATCCACCAATTCAAAATGATACACAAAGAAAATGATGGCGGGAAAAAAACACCTCACCAGTGTCTTCTATAGATTGCTTGAGCACCAAATCATTACTCTGAGAACTGATAAATAAAGAGAGGTGGAGGGAATTGAGCAATTTTCCAGCCTTTCCTGTACAAATGTAGCATTTCACGAAAATAAAAAAGTTGATAAGCGTTCTTACAGTCCAGCAAATAAATGCAGGAATAACTAAATTGGAAAATCACCATTCTGCAACCCCAAATGAAATACTGAATCTAGGCAACAAGCATCAATAGAAGCCATAACCGTTAGGTTAAAGATTAAGGGAAAATTTTTAAATGCAGGGATGAGGCTGACAATACCTGAACCAACCAATCGAACTTAGTAGCCCAAAAAGTGGAACAACCAAACATTACATGCCTCACGACGTGATGTAACAGGAAGTACACAGTACACTGTGATGTATTCTTGTCCAAAAATCTGACCCAAACCTAACCAAGCCACTAAGCCTTACTATCAGTTTACAGGAAACGGGACAGAACAAGTTAAGTGACACAAAGAGAAAGGAATCAGCCAAATCCAAATTAGTCTAGAAGACAAATGACCCAATTTCTCCAACAAATCAATAGCCTGAGGAAAAAACAGGAGGCAGCACTGTCAAAAAAGAGCACATAACTAAGTGATCTTATCTGAACTGATTTAGACCAACCAGTTTGAAAATACATCTTTGAAACAAAAAAATGTAAATATGGACTAAGTATTAGACTTAGATAACTATTATCTATTACTGATTTTTACTAGTACATACTAGTTACTAATATACACCATAACTAATGCACACTAAGTATATACTAATACTATTAGGTATTAGTATTAGAAATTAAGGAATTATCATTAAATTAAGTATGATAATATCCTAGTGGTTATATTTTTCAAAAATTCTTAAAAAGAGAAATGCATAGTGAAGTACTTACAAGAAAGTCATATCTATGTATCCGATTTGCTTTGAAATACTCAAAAGAAACAAAAGGGCAAAACGTGGTAACAGTTGAAGCTCTGATAATAGGGTTTCACTATACTATTGTCTCAACTTTTGTATTTATTTGAAAATGTCCATAGTAAAAAACAATCAAAATCCAATTAGAAAACGGGCAAAAACATGAATAGGAGAAGATATAGAGATGGCAGATAATCACATGAAAAGATGGTCAAGATTGCTGACATTAGAGAAATGCAAACTAAAACCACAATGAGATACCACCACACATCTATAAAATCTGGTGAAATTGGAGTACAGTCTATAGTCTACTTGATCATATTATGCTAATACCAATTTCCTGGTTTTCATAACATATTATATCTATGACATCTATATAACATGCCACCATTGGGGAAAACTTCCAAATTTTAGATCGGAAGATTCAACATCAGACTGGGTACACAGGAACTCTGTAACAGTTTATGCAATTTCTCATGAGTCTATAGTTAGCTCAAAATATAAGCATTTTCATTTTAAATGCTTAAAATGTAAGCATTTAAAAAGCAATCCAGGTGTGGAAAAAAAATCAAGGCATCATCTGATACAAGGAACTAAAATTTTCATGTATGGATCAGAGTGTGGTAGGCAGAATTCTAAGATGGCTCCCATGACTCCTGCTCCCTGCTGTAGATACCCTGTGTAATCTACTTCTCCTGAATGTGAGGATTTGTGAATAGGATAGGATATCACTATCATGATTATGTTACATTACATGGCAGAAGGATTGTGCAGATATAATTAACGTCCCTAATCAGTTGACTTTGAGTTCACTTCAAAAGAGACTTTATCCTGGATGGGCATAACCTCATCCAGTGAGCCCTTAAAAGAGGTCAAAGAGATGTAACGTGTAAGAGAGATTCACCTGCTAGCCTCCAAAGAGCAAACTGCCATGTTGTAGAGGGAGCAACAACTGGCCAAAGGGCAGCAAGAGTTCAAGGACCTGAGAACTGCAACCACAAGGAACTGAATTCTGCCAACAATCTGAATGAGCTTGGAAGAGGACTCCAAATTCCAGATGAGAATACAGCCCAACCAATACCTTGATTTCAGCCATGTGAGGCTCTGAGCAGAGAACCCAGTTAAGCCACGCCAAGACATCTGACCAAGAGAAACTCTAAGATGATAAATGTATGTTGTTTTAAGCAGCTGAGTTTACAATAATTTATTATGCAGCAATATAGGTAACTAATACATTGAGTTTGATGATTATTCCTCAAACATGCTTACAAAGAGAATGACTTCAGGGTAGTAAATAAAGCCAAAAATAGATTCACTTACTTTTTCAAACTATTGTTCGTTTTCAAACAAACAAATCCAAAATCTGTCTGGGGGCCACCCTGTGGCTGAGTGGTTAAGTTCGTGCGCTCTGCTTCGGCAGCCCAGGGTTTCACTGGTTCGGATCCTGGGCAGGGACATGGCACCTCTCATCAGGTCATGGTGGGGCGGGGTCCCCTATGGCACAACCAGAGGCACTCACAACTACAATATACAACGATGTACCAGGAGACTTTGGGGAGAAGAAGAAAAAAAAAATCTGTCTGAACCTTAGGCCCTCACGGTCTGGCTAGAAGTTTCATCAGAGTTCCATGGTTTGGGATTGCAACTCTAGCTGGGCCTCATAAATCACAGAGCAAGATGGAGACTTAAAACTGATGAAATTTGTTTAGAGCCAAATTCCTGGTTTCTTATGTTTCTCATCCCTAGTGGGTTTTCAAAACCCAACTTAAGGCCAAACTCTTGCCTTTTCCTAGCCATACCAAAAAGTTTCAGGAAAAGGAAGGGAATACTTACAAATTCATGCTTGTTGAGGTACAAAAAAATCTCAGACAGTCATGAATCCATGATAATACTTGTTATCCTAAAGAAGAGGAACTGACAATATCATTTTAAAAATAAAGAGACTTGAATATTTTTCTACAAAAGAAGAGGGGATTAAAACATAAAATACCTAGGAAGAAATACAACAATGTGCAAGACCTCTAGATAAAAAAATTATAAAACTTTATGAGAGCCAATGCAATAGATTTAAATGAAGATATATACCAAATTTTTAGATTGGAAGATTCAATGTTATAAAGATGTCTGTCTCCCAATCAATTTGAAAGAATCAATGCATCCAAATTCCCAACAGGCTTTTTCCCCTAGAGCTAGACACGCTGATTGTAAAATTTATATGATATGTAAAAGGCAAAGACCAGTCAGGTAGCTTTGAAAATGAACGAAGAAACAAACCTTGCCATACCAAATATTAAGATTTATAAGACGACAGTAACTTAAAAACATGTGAGTTTTGTCAAAGCAACAGACAAATAAATCAGTGGAAGAAATAAACAGCTCAGAAACAGATGCACACACACACGGACACTTGCTATATGACAGAATTAGCAATGCAAATTGGTGGGGAAAATTCAGACTCGTTAAATAAATGGTTCTGAAACTACCTGAGTATCCATATATAGAAAAAAAACCAGAAATCAAAACCAAGTCTCACAAATCAATTCCTAGCAAATTAAAAACCAAATTTAAAATACACCAACTACACAGCTTTGAGAAGATAATGTAAGATAATATCACCAGGGTAGGGAAGGATTTCTGAACTAAGACACAAAAAGCACTTAAGAATAAAGGAACAGCTCAGTTACTTTGACAATATCAACACTAAGAACCATTCATTAACAGACCATAAAGTAAACAAAAAGACAAGCCACAAATCAAGAAGAGATAGTGCAACTGTAACCAAAAGATAGAAATATAAAGAATTCCAAAAATACTTTGTAACCAAAGGATAGAAAGGATAGAAAGAATTCCAAAAACACTGTAAAAAAAACAAGGACCAATCCAATAGAAAAATGGACAGAAGACTTGAATCGACAATCTCTAAAAGAAGAGATCCAAATAACCAATAATAGAAATGATGCTCAATTTCTACAGTATCGAGCAAATTAAACTCACAAGAAGATACCATTACACATCCACCACAGAAATTTTTTTTTTAAGTGTATAATACCAGTGTTGGTAATGCGGGGAAAGTAAACTGATATATCTTCTTTGGCAAATAACTAGGTATTACTAAGTAAAGTTGATACCATCTGACCTAGCAACCTCCTTGGTTATATATATCCTTGAGAACCTCACACAGACATGCAACATGGGGATATTCACAGAAGCATTGTTCATAAAAGACCAAAACTAGAAACAAACAAAATGTTCATTAGAAAAATTGATTAAAATGTGGTGTATTCAAGAGTGGAATATAATACAGTAATAAAATGAATGAACTGCAGCTACATACAAAATTAACAAAACTCACACTTTTCTTGAGCAAAAGCAAGAGAGACAAAAAGTACAAATAATGATTCTATTAGTATATAGTTTAAGACAAAACTAAATAAAATTATTTAGGTTTCATACACAAACAGTAAAAGTAAAAAGAAAAGGAAGGAAATCATTACCACAGAAATAATAGTACCTTCAGCAGCAGAAGAGGTTGTGATTAAGAGGGAACAGACGAAGGAGGAGCTTCTGGGGGTGTTGGTGGAGTTCTATTTCTTCACCAGGTGGTGGTCAAGATGACTTTTCAGCCTGCCCTAGAGATTTCAGACTTGCTAGCCCCCCCAATCTCTTGAGGCAATTTCTTAAAGAAATCTCTTACTTTATATATATATATATATATATGTTTGTGTGTATACACATATATACTTGTTCTGTGTCTGTGAAGAACCCAGGCTGATACTGATTTGGGTACCAAGAGTAGTTTTAGAGGAACAGAATCTTAAGGATGAGTTGTCCGAATTGGTTCTGGGATTTCTGAAATTGGTTCTCTACTCTGATTAGATTTAAAATGACTCCATTTCCAGCAAAGAGATAAAGGCAGCACTGGTAGTCCACAGCATGATACAGCCATACATATACACAAAATATAGCTATTAGATACTCCTAATAAATATTTATAAAAAGGTTCTAGGTGAACATGCAATTGATACCTGAGAACATTTGTCAAACTAATAATTAAAATGAGATTAGCTGGTGACTCCTACTGTGCTTATCAAGTAGGGAAATAAAAGCATAAGCTCAGGGCTTCATATGTCCAGTTCAAATGCCATATAAATGACCTGAAAGCTTCTCTGTCTGCCCTAAGAGAAACCCTTATCTACTGAAGCCTCAGAGCTGAGATTTCTAAAAACCAAACCCGAATGTCAAGCTGTGAGTGGCTGAATTACAATGCAAATTGAGTTCCTAAACTCACACAACATTATCTGTTAAAGTAAGGGTGTTGATTAGGAAGAAATGAGATCCTGAAAAGTGGAATGGGAACATGTGGGCAGAACTCAATCAAGCTGAGGACACTGAACCCCTAAATACTGCTGGGTCTTCTTTGCTAGTAGCAGCAGACCTTAAACCTTCGACTGAGGTAAACTCTGCTTTGCATGAAGAATCTGTAATGATCTCCCCTGAGATAGTTGCCTTCCCAGACAGCTGATTCTCCTCAGGACCTCCACCAACTCTTTGCTTCAAGACGTATAACTAGACTCAAGTCACAGCAGGCCCCCAAAAGGTGAGGTAGAAAGTGCGACCCCCAAGAGATACACTATAATTCAAAACAACAGCATGATTTTTCCAATTAATACAGACCCAGAAACCCAGGGAATATGGGTGGGATTTGATATGAAGAATGAGGGATAATATGGACAAAACATAAAGTTGGATGAGGCTGAATTTATTGATAGGAGACCACTATGCAGAGAGTCTAAACTCAACGTTGTAGCTCAAGGTGTCAGACAGGGTTCTAGCAGTTCGACTGGTTCGCTTGGTAAAACATGGACCAAAAGGTGGCCTACGTTAAATGAAGTTGAAATGCCACACCTGCCTTGGCATTATATAGAAGTAAGTATCCAAAGGCTTGGAGAAACTGAACTGTTCTAATGGTTTTATCATGTAAAACCTGCTCACCCACGCCAGGAGGGTCCAGAGGACACACCTTTCACCACAACTGTGAGAAATAAATGTGAGGTGAGTCTCAGCATTGTTGAAGAACCCTGTGGCTGCTTCTCTGTAGGTGGGAAATTACAGTGGGCACTGCTACCACTGAACTGAGATCCTTAAGTGCAATGGGGATAACTGGATCCTGGGGAGGCAGGGGCAAAGTGGCAGTATTTAGTCACCAAACACAAGGTGGATATGGTTATAATGGACAGCAGAGTGACAACAGTAATCAGAATAGTCTGACTGACAGAGACCTATGGCACTCACTAGTTGGTCATGGTCCTCTAGAAGAGAAACAGATGGGCTGTCTTCTAAATTCTTACCTGATCTATAGGGGCAAAGAGTTCTAGGTCAAGTGAAAAGAAGACTAACTTGAATTACCAAAACAGAGTCAAGGCCCCCTCAATGAATTCCCAAACTTGAGCCAGTTTACACTCAGAACCCCTTGAATGAAGGGGAGGATGAGTCTCCTTGAGGAAGTATCCTACTACACAGTAAAAAATTCCTACTGTTAATCTTTCTCCCAGCCTTCCCCAAATGGATCCACAGCCTTTTACCAGGGTGACTGTGCACTGGGAAAAGGAAATAACTAGACTTTCAGGGATTACTGGACACTGGCTCTGAATTGTCACTAATTCCAAGAGAACCAAAATGTCAGTGTGGTCCATGTGTCAGATTAGGGGATTATGGAGGTCAGCTAATCAAGGGAGTTTTAGCTCAGATCCATCTCACAACAGGTCCAGTGGGTCCCCTGAATCCATCCTGTGGTTATTTCTCCAGTTCCAGAATTCATAATTGGAACAGACATACTCAGCAACTGACAGAATCCCCACACTGGTTCCCTGACCTGTGGAGTAAGAGCTATTAGGATAGGAAAGGCCAAGTGGAGACTACCAGAACTGCCTCTATCTAGGAAAATAGAAAGCCAAAAGCATACCACATTCATGGAGGGATTGCACAAATTAGTACCACCATCAAGGACTTAAAGAATGCAGAGTTAGTGATTCCCGCCACATTGCCATTCAACTACTTATTTGGTCTGAGCAGAAAAGACAGGTCTTGGAGAATGAAAGTGAATTATCATGTACTTAACTGGGTGGTGACTCTGATTGTAGCTACTGTACCAGATGTGGATTCATTGCTTCAGCAAATTAACATATCCCCTGGTACCTAGTATGCAGACAGAGATCTGGCAAATGCTTTTGTACCTGTTAATAACGACTACCAGAAGCGGTTTGTTTTCAGCTGGCAAGCCCAGCAATATACCTTCAGTGTCCCACCTCAAGAGTATGTCAACTCTCCAGTTCTATGATTCTAGTCATAATTTAGTTCACAGAGATTCTGACTTTCCCTTGCACAAGATATCACACTGGTCCATTACATTCAGGATATTATACTAACTGGACCTAGTGAGTAAGAAGTTGCAACTACCCTACACTTACTGGTAAGATATTTGCATGTCAGAAGGTGGGAAATAAACTGGACAAATATTCAGGGGCCTTTCACCTAAGTGAAACTTCTAGGTAGGGGTCTAGTGGTAGGGAGCATGTCAAAATATCCGTTCTAAGGTAAAGGATAAGTTGTTGCAACCAGCCCCTACTACAAACAAACAAAAAAAAGACATTACCCAGTGGGCCTCTTTGGATTTTAGAGGCAACATATTCTTCATTTGAATGTGCTACTCCAGTCCATTTACCAAGTGTATCAGTCAGGGTTTTCTAAAAATACATAACCAATGGAAGATAGATATATATATATAGATAGATAGATATAGAGATATATAGATATATATATACACACATATATAGTGTGTGTGTATATAAAATGTATATAGGAGGGAGCAAGGGTGGAAGAAAGAGAATACACATTAAAATATTTATTTTAAGGAACTGGCTCACATGATTATGGGGGCTGGCAAGTCTGAAATCTACAGTACAGGCCGTTAGGCAGAAAACTCAGACAGGAGTTGATGTTGCAGTCTTAGGTCCAAAATCCGGAGAGCATGCCAGCAGACTAGAAACTCAGGCAAGATTTCTAGAATATAGTCTTGAGACAGAATTCCTTCTTTTCCAGGATATCTGTTTTGGCTCTTAAGGTCTTCAACTGATTGGATCAGGCCCACCCACATTATCGAGGATAATTTCCTCCATTTAGAGAATTAACTGACTGTAGATATTAATCACATCAACATCTACACTAATGTTTGACCAAACAACTGGGTACATAAAACTCATCGGTCATACCAAGCAACCTGAAAAGCTACTAGTTTTGAATATGGTCCAGAAGAAAAGAAGGCTCTGCAATAAGTCAAGGTGACCTGCAAGGTGCTCTGATACTTGGGCCATAAGACCCAGCAACCCAACAGTGCTTGAAGTATCAGAGCAAAGAGAGAAGCTGTTTGGAGCCTTTGGCAGGCCTGCATAGGTTAATCACAGTACAGACCCTTAGGATTTTGGAGCAAAGCCCTGCCATCTTTTGCAGGTAAGTACTCTCCTTCTGAGAACATACTTGCTACCGGGCCTTAGTAGAGACTGAAGGTTAGCAAAGGGCCACCAAGTTACCATGTGAAGTGAGCTGCTCATCATGAACTGGGTGCTGTCTGGCCCACCAAGCTATAAAGTTGGGCATGCCCACCAGTAGTCCATCATCGAACGGAAGTAGTATATACAAAATCAAGATCATACAGGCCCTGAAGGCACAAGTAAGTTACATGAAGAAATGGGCAAATGCCCATGGTCTCCATTCCTGCTACATTATCTTCTCTCCCCCAGTCCACATTTATGACCTCATAGGAAGTTCCCTACCATCAGTTAAATGAAGAGAAAACTTGGGTCTCATTTACAGATGATTCTGCACAATATGCAGGCACTACCTGAAAGTGGACGACTGCAACCCTTCTCTGGGACATCCCTAAAGGATAGTGGCGAAGGAAAACCTCCCAGTAGACAGAACTTCAAGCAGTGCACCTGGCTGGATGAAGAAATGGCCAAAGGGGCCACTGCATACCAATTCACAGGATGGTTTATCTAGGTGGTCAGGGACTTGCAAGGTCATGATTTGGAAACTGGTGACACAGTGGTCTGAAAAAGAGGTATGTGGATAGACCTCTCTGAATGGGCAAAAAACATGAAAATATCTGTGTCCCATGTGAATGCTCACCTCAGCAGAGGAGGATTTTAATAATCAAGAGGATAGCATGACCCATTCTGTATATACCAGTCAGCCTCTCTCCTTAGCCATTCCTATCATTGCCCAATGGCTTCATGAACAAAGTGGTCATGGGAGAGAGGAAGGTTATGCATGAGCTCAGCAACATGGACTTCCACCCATGATAGCTGACATGGCTACAGCCACTGCTGAGTGCCTAATACGCCAACAGCGGAGATCAACACTGAGTCCCCAATGAGGCACCATTCCCCAGGGTGATCAGCCAGCTACCTGGTGGCAGTTTGATTACAGTAGACTGCTTCCATTATGGAAGGGGAAAAGTTTTGCTCTTCTTGGTAGGGACATTCTGGATACAGATTTGCCTTCACTGCATCCAATGTTTCTGCCAAACTTACCATCCATGGACTTACAGAATGCTTATCCACCATCATGATATTTCACATAGCACTGCCTCTCATCAAGTAACCCACTTCATAGCACATGAAGTGCAGCAATGGACCCAGGCTAATGGAATTTACTGGTCTTACCATGTTCCCCATCATCCTGAAGCAGCTGGCTAACAGAACAGTGGAATGGCCTTTTGAAGACTCAGTTATAGTACTAGTTAGGGAGCAATACCTCGCAGGGCTGGGGCAATGTTCTCCAGGAGGCAGTATCTGCTCTAAATCAGCATCCAATATATACTGTTGTTTCTCTCATTGCCAGGATTCATAGATCCTAGAATCAAAGGGTGGAAATGAGAGTGGCAACACACCATATTACCCTTAGCGATCCATTTGCAAGATTTTTGCTTCCTTCCCCGTGACATTATGCTCTGCTGGTCTCAAGCTCTTAGTTCCAAAGGCAGGCATGCTTCTACTGGGAAACACAATGATTCCATTGAACTGAAAGTTAAAACTGCCACCCGGCCACTTTGGGCTCTTCCTCCTTCTACATCAACAGGCAAAGAAGGGAGCTCCTTTACAGATTGGTGTGATTGATTTTGATTACCACGAGGAAACTGGACACTATTACACATGGCAGTAAAAAAGGTAAGTCTGGATACAGGAAATCCCTTAAGGTGACTCAGTACCACCATGCCCTGTAATTAAAGTCAACAGAAAACTACAACAACCCAAATTCAGGCAGGAGTACTAATGGCTCAGACCCTTCAAAAATGAAATTTTCAATCACCCCACCAGGCAAAGAATCACAACCAGTTATGGTGCTTGCTGAGGGCAAAGGGAATGTGGAATGGGTAGTGGGAGAAGACAGAAATACCAGCTACAACCACGTAACCAGTTACAGAAACAAAAAATGTAATTGTTATGAGTCTTTCCTCCTTATTTTATCAATCTGTTTATACATTTATATATTAAGCAAATATCTTTGTATTCTTCCCTCTCTTATTCCCTTATCACCTAACATAAGATAAATTAATAATAGTTAACTTTACATGCAGTATTTAAGTTACAGGATATCAACAAGAGCAAACAAGGACTTTGCATCCTCTCCTGAGGAAACACTTCACATGTTTTCAGTTGTATGCAGTATAGCTGTTATCATATTAGGGAAAAGTATGCCTTTGTTATTGTTTTTATTTGGAGACTAAATATGGTTTTTAGATGTGTATGAGTGTAAGGTTGACAAGGATGAACTGTAATGGTATCCAATTATTCAATCAAACACTAATCTAGGTGGTGCTGTGAAAATATTCTGTAGAGATAGTTAGCATCTATAATCAATTTACTTTAAGCAAAAGAGATTACTCTCCATAGCATGGGTAGGCCTGATCCAATCAGTTAGAAGGCCTTAGAAGCAAAACTGAGGTTTCCTTGAGAAAGAAAAAGTCTCTGCTTCAAGACTGAAGCATCAATTCCTGTCCTATATATAGAGTTTGGACTTACCAGTCTTTACAATCATCTGAACCATTTCTTTAAAATTAGTCTCTTTCAATTTCATATATATACATATAATTTATTTTGTTTTGGTTTGGGTTTTTTCTGGTGAGGAAGATTAGCTCTGAGTTACTATCTGTGCAAATCTTCCCCTATTTTGTATGTGGGATGCTGCCACGGCATGGCCTCATGAGTGGTGCATAGGGCCATGCCGAGGATCTGAAACCACAAACCCCCAGCCACTGAAGCAGAGCACACAAACTTAACCACTATACCACCAGGCCGTCCCCTACTTATTTTTAATATTTAAATGTTGAACAATTATTAATTAAAATATATTTATAGATATTTTTTCCTCCTTCTGTTCTATTTCTCTAGAGAACCCTGATATAAGATCCTTCAAAATATGAAGACAAAAAGCAGCCATTCTTTAATTCAAAGAACAGATCTAGAATTCACAGAAGGTACTAAACGATTTCAGCTCAACATAACAAAGAACTTTTCATAAACTAGAGCTGTCTCCTAATGAAAAAGGCGCTGAGGATACAGTGAGCTCCCAGTCACTGAAAGCATTTGAAGAGCTAAGGAATGGGGGGTTACACCATAGGGTTCCTGTAATTAGTAGAAAATTTGAGCATTGAGGTTTGTTCATCTCTTCCAATTCAAAGTCTATAATTGTGTAACAGCATGCTCTGATTTTAGATTAGCAAGATAAAAATAACTTCAACCCAAGTAGAAACTACTTTTACTGTCTTTCCTAGTCACATTTATTAAAACCAACTTATCAGCTTCTGCTCATCTGACAAGTAGTTCCTAATGGGCTTCATTATTTGCTGTCTTATGCTTATCACAAGTCCAGATAAGGCTACATTTGTATCTCTGTAGTTCTTTCCAAAGGGACCAGAACAAAGAAAGGGAAAGAAGTAAGCAAGCAAAGTGAGTACCACCTAAGAAAATATTCAGTGCAATACTTCATATATTTATCTCTATTAACTCTTAAAAATTTAACCTAATGGCTTATAAGGGGAAAAAAAGACAATAACCATTTGAGGACAACTACTACTACTGCCAGACACTGTGCTAGGCACTTCACAACTCTGAAAGACAGGCATTTTGTTTTCCATTTTACAAGTAAGTAAAAGAGGCTCAGAATACCCTGCCAATCTAATAAACAGGAGAACCAAGATTCTAACTCACATTGATCTGATTGCAAAGCCTGGAACTTATCACAGACTATAATAATTGAGATATAAATATGTACGAATTTTTTAATGTGTATATGACATAATGAATACAGTCTGCAACAGGTAAGTGAATAACAGAGTAACAAGAAACTAATACAGAATGAATAAAGCAAAAGAAATTAAGCATTTACTAAGTACATTTATTTGCCAGACAATGGTAATAATTCATTCTCTTTATTGCCTTTTCAGAATGAAATAAGCTTAGTTATGTAATCAAGCAAAACAGAGACAATGATGTAAGTTTAAGAGAATTTAAGAGATTATACAAAATCAAGAAAGAAGGGTCAAAAATCTAAGAAACTAATAAAGAAAAACTAGTTAAAGTATGGACAAACAAACAGATCAACTATTTATTTGTAATTACATCAGCACATAAGAGGAAGGCTAAAAATCAGAAACAAAACAAAGCTGAGAGAAATGAAAGCAATATCCACCAAAGAGTAAAAATAAATAAATAAATAAATAAATAAATAAAGTATGCTTTAAAGGGACTGGGGACATGGAGAGAGGCAAAAAAAAGTTTATCTGGTTTAGTGTTTATGCTATCCCATAATATCCAGCATGTAAGAACTACACTGTTTGTTTCAATGTCTTAACTCCTTAAATTATATAATATAGCAGAAGCTTTTATGGTTTTGTGTATTTTTCTTTTAGATTTTACTTTTCCTTTTTCTCCCCAAAGCCCCCTGGTACATAGTTGTATGTATTTTCAGTTGTGGGTCCTTCTAGATGTGGCATGTGGGATGCCGCCTCAGCATGGCTTGATGAGCGTGCCACGCTCACGCCCAGGATCCGAACCGGCAAACCCCTGGGCCGCCGAAGCAGGAGCGCGCGAACTTAACCACTGGGCCACAGGGCTGGGCCCCTCTTTTACAGTTTTATACCACAATGAAGTTTCTATTACAATGAACTTGATTTTCAAACAACAGAACAGAAAGGCTTCCCACTGTATTTGCTATCTGCCTACAGAACCACCAGTATTACCTCCCACCATCTCCACAGCTAGCACCGGAGCTCCACCACTCTCTCCCAAGGACAAAAGTCTCCTAACTGGTCTCCGTGCTCTGAAACTAACCCTTCTACAGTCGAATCTCAACAAAATAACTAAAGTGATCCTTTTAAAAACAAGTCAGACAATGTCACAACTCTTCTCAAAACCCTGCAGTGGTTCCCCATCTCACTCAGAGAAATGCCAGTGTCCTTCCATCAGTCTACAAGACCCTGTACCTTCTGGCCTTGGCTACCTCTCTGACTTAATCTCCCACTCCTCCCTCCATTGCTAACTCCACACCAGCCCAATAGTCTCCTTGGAAGTTTCTCCAAAATCCAAACATGCTCCACATCAGGGCCCGTGCACGTGCTGTTCCCTTCACCTAAGGGGTACCTACAGAACTGTGTCTCTTCCTTCCCTCTTTTCAAATGTCACCTATGCTTTCTCTGACCACTGTATGCAAAACAGCAAATATATACACACACTCTGCCCTGACATTCTCTATTTTCCTCTCCTATGTAATTTTCCTCCATAGCATTTATTACCTCTTGACATATCATATATTTACTTGTCTATTTGTTTACTACCTGTCTCATCCACTTAAATGTATACTGATTGTTTTGTTTTATTAATTGCCCCAGTGCCTAGAACAATGTCTATAAGTGCTCAATGAATATACGTTAATACATTAGTCTTAAATCAAAATTTTAAACAATCTTCTCAATTATGTGAATATGCTGTTAAACAGTAAAAGCTTCGAGCAGGACAACATGATATAGTTTTCTAGTTCTCCTTCCATTCTTCTTACTGATTTTGTTTTACAATAAATATAAAAGGAAATTGTATGTTCCACCTGTCATATTTTTCTTCTTTTCCACTTAACCACAAATTATGACCTTCCAGAGACCCAACTTCCTTATTTGTCAAATAAGAGGAACTGGACCACGGTAATCAGCTTCTAAAAATCTAGTATTCAGGAGCCAGCCCAGTGGTGCAGTAGTTAAGTTTGCACGTTCTGCTTCAGCAGCCTGGGGTTCCCCGGTTTGGATCCTAGGTGTGGACCTACACATCGCTTGTCAAGACATCCCATCCATAAAGCAGAGGAAGATGGGCATGGATGTTAGCTCAGGGCCAATCTTCCTCAAAAAAAAAAAAAAAATCTAGCTTCTAAGAATCAGATTTGAAGCAAAGTTTATACAAACTTTTCAATAAACCATCATGGGATTTCTCAGTGCTGAGAATAAATCAACAATGTATATGTACACATAAATTACATATATGTATACCTTTATCAATAACCTGAGGTGCTTAATTTAGCTTCATTCTCATAATGCAAATAATACTGACCTTACATTTTAAGTTTTTCTGCTCCTAAAGTCCTTAGTCTGATAACCACAGTAAACATTTCATTTATCTGAAAGCTCCTTATGGCTTCACCTATGCAAAATATGGATAAACCTGAAAAAATACAAATAAATGCTCAGAAATAAAAAAGATGTCACAAACGTCATACACTAAAATTCTACACACTTAAACAAGGATCCTTCACACTACCAATAGTTACAACTCAAGCCTTGATACCCACCAGCCTTAGTAAATAACAAAAACTAAAAACTTACAGCTGTCCAATGAATTAACTGTGACATAATCATATGTTGATGATGCCACATTTATATTATATTCAAAAACAGGAAAGCTACTCTACAGAATTGAAGTAAGGATAGTGGTTAACCCTGGGCAGAGGCAGGCAGTGATTACAGGGGGACATGAGGGACTGTGGGGTGAAGACAATACTATGTTTCTTGGTCCAGGTGCTAGTAAAATCGAGTATTCACTTTGTGAAAAATAGCTGAGCTGTCTACTGATTTTGCGTCCTTTTCTCTACTGTTATACTTAAGTAAAAAGCTTATGAAGAAATAAATATTATAGCAGGTTTAAGGCCATGAAACACAAGGCTGAAGGGCTCTACACAAATCAATTTATTGTTGTTAGTGCTGTCAAGCAGATTCTGACTCCTAGAGACCCTGTGTATAGCAGAGAGGAACCTGCCCAGGCTTTTTGCACCATCCTCTCACCTTCCGGTGCTATATCAGACAATGTTCTGTGGCTAATTCATACAGTTTTCAAATCAACAGACCTGAAAAACACCTGTGCTTTTGCATGTGCACTAACAGTAACGTTGTATCTGTTAAATTGCATTCAGTACAGGCACAAATTTTAGAAATAATTTGCTTCTAAAAAGTTTGAAATAAAACAAGATTATAGTAATTCAAAGGAGTTAAGCTGCAATTATTCAAGAGTCAAAAGAGTACTGGTTAAGAATGTGAGTCCTGCTGATAGAATCCTGTCTCTATCATCTGCCAGCTCTGTGAACTTGTACTTATCCTCTCTGGGCCCCTGTTACCTCACCTGTAAAATAGACATCTACCTCAAGCTTGTTGTGAGGACTAAATGAGTTATTGCATGCAAAGCATTACAGCACCCGACACATATTAGCACTCAGTAAATGTTGGCTCTCCACTCACATGGGATACTTAATCGCCCAATGATGCTAAATAAACAGGGTGTTTCTACCATAGCCAATTGACATATGGGCAATGGAATGCAACAAAGGGCCCCTTCTTAAAATAACTTGTACAGTACTCTTTCTATAAAGCAGGATAATTAACTATTAGCTTTCTTTATATGTGAATTTCCCAAAGTAGTTGCTGTAGTAGCAATAAATCACAATCCAGTCCCATTCTGGTTCTTTTTTAATCCTTTATTCCAAATATATTTAAGATTTAAAGCACTGCATCATCACAGGAAAAAATGTAGTAATTTAAAATAATACTAACAGCTAATGCTTTGTAAGTGTTACTATGTGGCAAACATTGTGCTAAACATTTTTCCTATATTGATCATATTTATCGTTCACAACAATCCTATTAAGTAGGTATATCATTTACCTCAACTAAAATCACCATTTTACTTCAGAGCCCATTTTATTTATCTCCTTCACTTTATTCTCTCAAAACTCATTATATATTCACCTCCATTATCACAATGTTTTATACTTATATCTGCTCTTTCTCACTAGATTTTAAATTCCTCGACTCCCCATTCCCAGAGCTGGCACAGAGTATGGCACACAGAAGGGGCCCAGGAATGTTCGCCAGGAACTGGTTCATTACAAAGATGAGAAGTGGTAACTCCTAAGCTCAACTGCGTTTGATTGAATTCTAGAGCAAGCACCTTCTCCTCTAGAAGAATATAAAGAACTCTAATCCCATTCTTTCAGTCCCACTTGAGATAACTTTCTTGGTTTGCTGAAAGGTTCATCTTTTTGCCAGGTGTTAATCCAGGTGACAGTTTGATAATCCTATTGTTAACAATAATTTTTCAAGGAATAAGATAAATGCTGAGGATCCATGTGATGGGCAAATAGATGAAACTAAGCACTCAATGTTCTATCAAAAGATAGAATCTTGCAGACTTAGATGCCTCACTCAGTACAGCAACAACACTCCAACACCTTACAGACTGCTTTTTTCCTTCAATTACAAAAGAGCATTATTTGATACAGCATTAAGTCTCCTTCAAAGAAATTAATAAATGCAGCAGGAAATTTTCATTTTAAATTAAGCTTCAAAGAGTCTTTTCATACCGTTTTAACTATACAGTTCTACTTCCACTACGGCTTGGTTACAGAGAAGGAATCTGTTAAACTGCTTTGCCCACCACAATATAACTTACTGCATAAACTCAGCACTTCAGGCAATGTCCTGGCATATACTAGTACAATTCATACCTGTGTTTGTACAATATGGTCTTCCTGAACATTGTGACAATCCCTCTATTTCCCAAGGGAAAAAACAGCTAATTTACTGAACACCGAATACTACACTAAACAGCACAGGTATATATACATGCTGAGTGTGTATAATGTAATCCTTACTATGATTTTAAAAGATAGGAATTATTAACTCCTTTTTTCCCTAAGGAAGAAACTGAGACACAGAAACTCTATGCTACACAATTAAAATGTAGGCTTATGTTACTCTAAAGCCTAGTTTTTCCTTTATTCCATCCTATCTTCTCCTCCTGAACTTACTCTTTCTCACTCTGCAGAGTTTTCTCTGATCACCAGTCCCCATGGTGGAGCAGACAAATGGATAGTCCCTGAATTTATATATTACAGTTCAAGCCATAAAAAGAGACAAACTTTACGCGTTAGATATCATGGACCTCACTATTTAGAGAAGAGAGTCAACATTCAAAGAGGAACTTACAACAGAAAATAAAGCCAACCAACATTCGTAATACTCACGGTAAGTTCTCAGAAATCAGAGTTGTTAAATTAAGAAATTCAAGAAACTAGGTTTCTGTAGTAAACCAGAATGAAAAGGAGAGGGGGGAAAACCAACTACCAACAGTTGAAACTTTAACAAAATTGGAGAAAATGGAAATACAATTAACCTATTGGAAAGCTCAGCCCTTTTAATGATATCATATTTTTACAAGAGTCACCATAATGGAATGTCAGCAAAGACTCTTGTCTTCATCCTCTCGTTAGTGTAAGAGAACTGTTGTCAGGACCACTCCAACCCTAGATCACAAAGGAAAATGTGTTTAACAATACACAAAGGAGAAAACATTCAACTCTAACAATTAAAGAAATGAAACATGATATTCCACCCGAACAGCAAGATTCTCTTTCAATGAAAACACCAGTGGACACAAAAACATAATCCTTCTAGAAAGCAATGTGGCAGTAACATATATTATTGCCAGTAATGTATGTACTTTTAAATCTTAAAATATTCGCATCTTTTAATCTAGTAGTATGCTTTTGGGAATATATCCTTAAAATTCAAAATGCAGAAAAGGTTTATGGACATAAATGTTTATAACAATATTTTTAACAGAAAAACTGAAAATCTATTCAACAATGGGAATCTATTCAAAAATAAGAATAATTTATATCTTCTATTCCATTTAACAGTTAAGAAAAAGCTCAGAACATGTTAGATTTAAAAAAGCAAGCTACAAAACTGCACCTAAGAAGATTGCAACTATATAAAATAATACTTACTATATATAAGAAAGAACAAGACCAAAGTTGTTCTGAAGAGTGAAACTTGTTTATTCTCTTTGCTACTCTTGTCTGTATTTTCCAAATTCATAGTAAGAAAAATTATTTATATAAATGAAGAATGAAAACGGAGATGACAGCACCCATTTTAAGAATCATAAGAACTAAAAAAAGAAAGGGGATCATTTCTGAAATGTTCAAATTAGTAAATATAGTTAAAAACACATTAAACATTTCCCTTAGCTTAATTCTGTTTTGGCTTTCTATCCTTGGGGGGGTGGGGGGGGGGAGGCGGGAATAAAAATACAGAAAAATGTTTATGTGCAAAAGCTACAAATCAAGACATTCTTTATCAAAATGTTTTATAGATTACCTATGACATACTAGACAATACCTAGGTAACATATGAGCAACAAAGGGTCCAATTCTTTAGAAGCTAACATTACTATGAGTAAGTACAGATAGCAAGTTGATTAATATATTAAAACACAATTTCTAGTTATAAGTGTTAAAAGTGCTTGATGTAGGGGCCAGCCCAGTGGCACAGTGGTTAAGTTTGCACACTCCACTTCAGCAGCCCAGGGTTCATCAGTTCAGATCCTGGGCATGGACCTACACACCACTTATCAAGCCATGCTGTGGCAGGTATCCCACACATTAAGTAGAGGAAGATGGGCGCAGATGTTAGGTCAGAGCCAATCTTCCTCAGCAAAAAGAGGGGGATTGGCAGCGGATGGTAGCTCAGGGCTAATCTTCCTCAAAAAAAAAAAATGCTTGGTGTATTTATTGGGGAAACAAAGGAAAGAGACTGCTCCTACAGGTGGTCACCAGAACACCAGAAAGAGACAAGAACAAAAACTAAAGTCAGCCATGCAAAAAGCTGATGAAGAATAAAGGAACAGTCAAGACATAGGAAACATCAACTGCCAAGACTCGAAAACAGAGAAAGAGTTTGACATATTCTACCAGCAGAAAGGAAGTCAGTGTGGGGGAAAATGGTAAAAAGAGATGAATCTGAAGAAGTAGACAAGCGCCAGACCATGCAGGGACTTGCAAGACAGGGTGAGAAGTTTCCATTTTATCGTAATTACAAAGGGAAGCCACTGAAAGGGGAAGGAAATGATCTTATGTGCATTTTTACAAACTTCTGAGAGAACAGACTATAGAAAGTCAAGAGCACTAACAAGAAGTTAGGAAGCTCCTACAGTAATCCCAGTAAGAGGTAATGGTGGCCTGGACTAGAGTGATGGCAAGGGAAATAGAGAAAAGTAGAGAAACTCAAAACACATGTGAGCAGTCAGAACCCATAGTATTTACTGACACATGGTCAGGATGAGGGAGATGAGGACACAGAACAATCAAGTCGATATAGCTCCTAGGAATCCGGCTAAATCATTATTTATAAAACTAAAACTTAGAGTGTGTTTCTAATAATAGAGAAATAGTTAAGTATATCATGAAGTATCCATCAGATGGAACATTACTAATTGTTGTGGAAGGTTTGCTTCTCTTACTATCTATGAGGTAATGGGCATGATACTTAAGTATTCAGGCTTTCAGTTTCCTAAAATAATTACTCAATAATTCCTCAAATAATTACTATAAATAATACTTACTGCTCTCACAGAGTTGTTGGGAGGATTAAATGTGAACCCAAGAAAAATACTTAACAAGTCAAAGTGACTGTGCTCAATAAATCAAAGCTGCCAGGAGTCATATTAATGACTGCACTCAGAATAAAGAAGGTAGTCAATAAACGTTTTGTGGATAAACAGGCAGATAAAAGAAATGGTGGAGCAGGAGGGGCTGGCCCCGTGGCCGAGTGGTTAAGTTCACGCGCTCCGCTGCAGGCGGCCCAGTGTTTTGTTGGTTCGAATCCTGGGCGCGGACATGGCACTGCTCATCAAACCACGCTGAAGCAGCATGCCCCAGGCCACAACTAGGAGAACCCACAATGAAGAATATACAACTATGTACCGGGGGTCTTTGGGGAGAAAAAAGGAAAAAAATAAAATCTTTAAAAAAAAAAAAAAAGAAATGGTGGAGCAGGAATTTAAACCCAGGTCATCTGACTCAATCCCTACAGAACAATGCACTCTTCACCACAGGTAAGCAACGAAGATTAAAAACTGAAAGAACCATTAGATTGTGAAATCAACTAAGGAGAACTATGGAATTCTCATAGAGACTTTCTGGTACAAATTACACAACAATCTAAGGTCTGGAGGGTTTAGTACTAGACACAGGCAAATACACTAACTAGAGTAATTGGTAATTTCTGAATCACAAAAATAATTGAAAGCTTACTGACTTTTCAGTAGGTACCTTACTTTTAGTTAGATGACCCAATCTGAACGCAATGAAAATGAAGGACAAGACTAGAAATTTAGTTAGACTATGGGGGTCTAGGCAGCAAGAAATTATCAATAGGAAGTCAAGGGCTAGACAGGGAATACAAGTAAGTGCCAGGATAAGAGAAGAGAATCCAAAACCTGGAAGGAAAGCTTTGGCAAAGAAACACAGACCAAAAACCAGGAGTAGTCAGAGTCTGAGAGACAAGCACAGATCAGGAGAAGCAGGTATCTACCTCTGAGATAGGGTTAGGAAACCATTCCATCCCCAGGACCCACACAAAGATCTACTGTTCCTATAGGAGAGGCAGAAGTAAAAGCCCACTACTTCAGGAAAGGGACAAGAAACTCTCTTGGCTCAGGATCCCGCACCAAAACAAAGCAGTATGCTACCAGTGAGCAAAGGACAGGAAATTCTCTGGCCTAAGTCCTCCTTCAGGTGCAAGCAGAGTTTGGCTGCCAATGGGGGAAGAGGAAGAAGACTGAGAGAGCCCCACTCCCAAGGCCCAGGCTCACAACCCTACATGAGACGAAGAGTAGATCAGAACCAAGAACTCCTCCACTCCCACCACAAATCTGGCACCCACCTAGAGAGCCCCTCTAGAGCACAGGCATACCTAATAGCTGCCAATGGAGCAGGAACACTACTCAGGCAGCACAAAGTAACAGCAATCCACTACTAGGGAAATTTCAGGTCTGGAGTGCACTGAAGGTCACAATAGTAACAAGAGAGCCATACTCAGCTCAACTAGTGACTCAACCTACCATACTAACAGTCTGACAGAAGAAGCGTACCCATTTCTGAACATAGGCAATATTTACCTCAGTCTCAACTGTTCTATCACTCAAACAAAAACTTTAAGACACACAAAAAAAGCCAAGAAAAAAAAAACTCACTGTCAAGAGATAAAGCAAAACAACAGAACCAAACACAGAGATGACCCAGATGTTGGAACTAACACACAGGGATGCTAAAATAACTATGATTAATATGTTAAAAGATCTAGAGAAAAGATTAATATGCTAAAGGATCTAGATAATATCTATGAACAGAAGGAGAATTTCAGCAGAGAGATGGAAACTATAAAAGAGAGTCAAACAGTAATACTAAAATTAAAAAAAAACAATTTCAAAGTTGGAGAATTCCTTTGACAGGCCTATTGGTGAACTTAATAGGAATTCTCCTAACTGAAACAAAAAGGGAAAATAAACTATTTTTAAAAAAAAAGAAACCAGAAGGGAGCAGCCAATAATTGTGGGACAATATCAAATGGTCTAACATATACTTAACTGGAGTCCCAAAGGGAGAAGAAAGAAAAAAGGTTAAAGAATTATCCGAAATGATAATGACTGAGATTTTTCCAAAATTAATGAAAGACAACAAACTACAAATCCAGGGAGGTCAGAAAACTCTTAAAATTGTGAAGTGATCGTTATCTTAAATTAAGCACATTAAAGCAAAAAGTTTAGACAAAAGATATAGCTTGAAAGAATTACTGAAAAGCATGTATTTAGCTGATATTGTAAAAATATTTTCTATTATCTATAAAAATACAGTGACACACCATCTCCACAAAAACATGAACTAGAAGGAAATGGATAAAACAGAAGAAAAGGTGGTAAGTGATGAGAAAGACCTGAATTATAAAGTATAACCCAAAAAAAACATATTATAGTTTCCTTCCAATAGCCACCAAACAAATGTAGATATTCAGACTATATTACTTTGACCAAAAAACTTAATTTTCAGTACGTACATTAAATGAAGACATTTAGTAATGAGTAGTAAAAACAATTATTGTATATAAATTCAGTAAATCTTCCAAGATGATGATTCTACTTTGTGAAAATTCTATTACAAATTTATTTATGGTTTATCATTTCCACTATTGTGAGAATTTGTGTCAGAGATGACTGAAAAAAAAAGGGATGTGGAGATTGACAAGAACAGAGAAGCAGAGAAGAGCCAGAGCTGATACTTTTAAAATGCAATCTTGTGTTAGAGGAAACCTAGGAAAAGTCTGCCTAGCCTTAAAAGTATTCCCTTGTGTCTGAAAGCTAGGAAAGTCCAAAGACGCATCTAAGCAGTGGGAACAGAGCCAAGTCAGAATGTACATCATCATCTTGTCTCCTGATACAAGGTCCCAATAGGAAAAATTCGAATTTTACCAATACTCTGTGAATTACTGAAGATATATGAGCCGTAATAGCAGGGATATTCAAGGAGTTATTAGATAAATTTACCCAAAGCTTTTCCCATTGTATTTATCCAAGTTAATCAGCATATCTGGAAACACTGTGGACCCCAAGCAGAATGAATCAACAATTCCAAGCAACAAAAAAAGGATATCTAACTTTCCAGTGGACTAAATACTGAGTAGCATACTAATTTGCTCCTTACTGTACATACTGTATCTATTACAACCTAAAATGGGTTTCTAAGCATCTCACAAGCTACAGAAGGAAATTCTGAACCCTTCCTTATAAATAAAAGGATGATAAATGGAAATTAACTTTTCTGAATTAACTCAGAACATGCAAACAATTCTTTACTATGGTATTTTCTTTAGGAAACACATATTAACAAAGAATTTCATAGGGTTATTAATCCTCACTTCAAAGCATATTTTTCCCATAAGATCTTAGTTCTTCAACTTCAAATTCTGCTAGAGTAAGATTTTTTGGGAACAACTTCATCATGATTAGGAAGGAATTATCTATAAACATATCATGCCTTGCTCTGGAATTTGTATTTAACAAAAAATAGCTGCTGTTTATTTAGAAATCTTAAAAAATTCAAGACAAAAAAAGACTTATCAAAGCTGCCCCCGTGGCATAGTGGTTAAGCTCGCGCACTCCGCTTCAGCAGCCCAGGGTTCGCAGGTTTGGATCCCAGGTGAGGAGCTATATGCCACTCACTGACCCATGCTGTGGAGGGGTCCCACATACAAAATAGAGGAAGACTGGCAAAGATGTTAGCTCAGGGACAATCTTCCTCAAGCAAAAAAGAGGAAGACTGGCAACAGATGTTAGCTCAGGGCCAATCTTCCTCACCCAAAAAAAACCAAAAACAGACTTATTATCTTTTAATTCCTAACCAGATTCTATTAATCTTATTTTGTTTCATTATAAATTAGAGGCCTTAAAATATCATAACAATTTTTTACCCCTTTACTAATCTAAAATATGAAGGAAAGAACAGTCCTAATTATTAAGAGTTTAATATTCACAGCTTATGATGGAATATCATGACCACCAGCCATGTACCTGAAAAAAAACCTTTAAAGACTGCAAAATGTAAAACTAAATTTCCAGTACACTATAAAAGCTAGTTGATGAATTTATAAACAAGTTTAAACAATTTATCATAGGTTTTCATATGTTTGACCAAATTCAAAGGATCAATATACTTGCATGCTTCTATGACATTTTAAAGTAGATCCCATTAAGAAATTTTACATAGCACATGGCAAAAACAACACAGGACTGGGAGTTAATAGATTTGAGCTCTAGTTGTAGGTCTAGTACACTGCATTAAAGGTTAGTTTAGAACACATGTACTTACATATGCTTTGTATAAGACTCAAAGAGATTTATCGTGACCTGTATAACTGACACTATACATAAGTAAACAGATTAAGAAACAAAACCAATGTGCCACCCAGCTTCATTACAAAGGAGTCTGGGAACTAGTGAATACTGGGATCAGTGGCAATTATCAAATGAGGAAGTTGCCAATTTGTTCACAGATCACATACTGTATACAGCAAAATTATAATTACACAACAAATAACCAGAGCATTAAAAGTGAAATCACAAGAGCAGAGACTTCACTTATTTAGTTTTCTATTTTTCCACCACCTAAAAAGGGTCTAGCACTAGGCATTCAATCATTTATTGAATAAATATACTCCCCAACTAAGTAGCACAACGTATCTCACAGTCCACACCTACTATGTACTGACTTTACTACTTTTAATTTTACATTAACCAGTACTTTTTAAATGTTTTTTAAAGTCTGTGAGATTAAAAATTCATAAAATTCCAGCCTTTTTAATAATCACATCATTTTAATTTCCCCAAACTCCTTTCAAAAAGATGTGAAATTATCAAGAAGAGTTCATGACTTAAGCCAACTGAGTAATATATTAATCATAACTGCTCAGTTTATGTAAGTGAAAATCTGAAAGTTGATCCTGTTACATTTTCCCACTAGAAGTTAGCAGTCACAAAGATGTGTGCTACAGTTCTTCCCAAAAACATTTAACACATAAAATCTTTTAATACCAACAAAGACATCTTAGATAAGAACAGATGTTAATGATTAAATCACACTATATTCCAGACTAACTATCCATATATTTTAAAGCATTGGGCACACTGTGTCAAAGTGATATTTGTAAATCATGATACCTTTATCATCAACTACAAAAGATTACAATCAAAAACAAACCTTCAAGTCAAAAAGTATTTACAAGACTATGGTACAACTTTTATGAGAAAGACGAGTAAAAAGACAGAAGATACTTCAAATGGGTAAAAAGAAAGAAGAACCACTGTGATACAACACAAGTAGACAGATATTGCCAGTTAGAATTGCAGTAAGAAAGTTCCAAGAAGGAAGAAGTCAAGTCTTACTGAAGATGACTTTGGAAAGACTTTATGACAAAAGAAATATGACACAGCAGGAACTGTGTCCATTTTTGCCCACCGTTATATCTCCAACTTGTACAACAGAACACCGAACACAGAATATTTTCAATAAACATTTACTAATTGAACAAACATTTGAAATGAACCTTGAGAGATGGAGAGGACACACTAGTATGAGGGAAACATGCAATCAAAGGAATATAGAAGGAAATAAGGTGTGTTCAAAGAACAAGGAGTGGCCTAATTTTGCTGGAGTATATTTACAACATGCAGAAGATCAGCACAAGTTTGTGTCCACTATGAATTTTATAAAAAGTTTAAATTTAATTTGGTATTAATGGAAAATAATAAAGTTTTATTAACGAAAGTAGGATAGAAGAGCACAAGATGAGTTACAAAATTATTGCCTCCTCTAGCACAAATGGTTTAGTTCAGAATGAATGTGGTAGCAATAAGAATGGAAAGAATGGGGAAAAGGTCAAATGTAACTCCAAGAATTTGTGTTTGGTTGATCAGAAAAACAGTCATACCATTAAAAGAAATACAGAGTGACGTCAGCATCATGGCAGAGTGAGCTTCCAGTAATCTCTCCCCCAACATACAATGAAAAGGATACTCATACTCCAACAGAGGACATCCCAACACAACACAAAAAGCATCAGAGAGATCCACGCAGCCATATGATGGAGGGCAGAGAGGCTGGAGTCCCCCTTGGAGGAGGTGGAATGGGGTAAGAGAAACCTTCGCTCCCTCCCCTAAAGACTGTGATCTAGGACCATGGGAGGCCTCCAAGAGGGAAGGAACGGGAAAGGGGACATTCGTTCACGAGAACATCAAGGATCTCCAATGGGCTCTTGCAGCCTAGAGTGAAACCCTCTATGGGGGTGAAACCTTTCGCAGGGGCTGACCTTATCAAGTCAACACCCCAGGAGAGCAGACAGCAAGAGCAGAGCGAGAAATCCCTGAGAGCACGCAGGAGAAAGCATCCCTTCCCCTACCCACCCAGTGCTGACTCCACTGCCTGGGGTCTCACAGAAGGCACAGGGCTCAGAATATGCGGTTCTCGACCCCCACCCAGTGGTGACAGGTGGTAACTGCGACCAAATAACACAAAGATGCAAAAGAAGAGCCACTCCCTCTAGCAACATCAAACATTATATTAGATCTCCAGATCAGAGAGAAAATGACAAGTACCCAGAAATCAGTCCTGAGGACACAGAAATATGTAATCTAAAAGACAAAGAATCCAAAATAGCTATCATCAAAAATTCAACGACTTAAAAGAGAATGTAGAAAAACAACTCAACAAGTTTAGGAACTACTTCATGAAAGAGATTGAAACTATAAAGAAGAATCAATCAGAATTATTAGAGATGAAAGACACAATGGTAGAAATAAAACAAAATATGGATTCCCTGAATGTGCAAGCAGACATCATAAAGAAGTGTATCAGCATAAGTGAAGATAGACATGTTGAAATGCTCCAGATAGAGGAGAGAGAACTAAGACTAAAAAGAAACAAAGAAAGCCTCCAAGAAATATCCAACTGAATTAGGAAATGCAACATAAGAATTATAGGTATTCAAGGAGAAGTGAAGGAGAATGGAGCAGAAAGCTTGTTCAAAGAAATACTAGAACTTACCAAACCTAGGGAAGAAGATGGAAATGCATGTGGAAGAGGTTATCATATCTCCTAAATACGTCAATGTAAAAAGACCTACTACAAGGCATATAGTAGTGAAACTGGCAAAAGTGAATGACAAGGAAAGACTACTAAGGGCAGCAAGGCGGAAGAAAATAATCTACAAGAGAACCCCTATCAGGCTTTCAGTTGATTTCTCTGCAGAAACCTTGCAGGCTAGGAGAGACTGATATGACATATTCAAATCTTTGAAGGACAAAAACTTTCAGCCAAGAATACTCTATCCAGTGAAAATATCCTTCAGATACGATGGAGAATTAAAAACTTTCCCAGACAAACATAAGCTGAGGGAGTTGACAGCCACAAGACTCCCTACAAGAAATCCTCAAGAAGGCCCTCATAACTGAAAAAAGGAGGGGGGTGGCAGGGAGAAGGGGGTTACAAAGCACAGAGTAAGGAGATAACTAGGTAGACAGAATCAGAGCAGGATAGCAAATACTCAAGTATGGCATTAAAGACAAAGGGAAGGAAAACACCAAAAACAAAGATAATCTTGTCATTTTAACCACAATCTCATAACACAAGATGTAATAAGATGTAAGAAAAACAACTTAGGAGAGGAAGAGGAAAGGGACTGAATCCATTTAGTCTAAGGAAATAAGAGCCATCAAAAAAGGGACTATCTTATCCACAAGATTTTGAATACAAACCTCATGGTAACCACTAAACAAAAAAGCAGAACAGAGACACAAATAACAAATAAAGAGAAAACAAAGAAAAACAACATAAAAATGACATAACTTGACTGGTAGACCAAAACACACAGGATGAGAAACAAAGGAAGAGCCAGACACCAGAAAACAAGTGATAAATTGGTAGCAGTAAGCCCTCATGTAAGCCATCTGGCTTCCCTGGGGAATTCTACCAAACTTTCAGAGAAGATTTAATACCTAACCCTCTCGAAGCTATTCCAAAAACTTAGGGAAGATGGAACACTTCCTAACACATTCTACAAGGCCAACATCACTCTGATACCAAAGCCTGACAAGAACAACACAAAAAGGAAAACTACAGGCCAATATCATTGATGAACATACATGCAAAAATCCTCAACAAAATATTGGCAACCCAAATACAGCAATACATCAAAAAGATCATACATCATGATCAAGTGGGATTTATACCAGGGACACAGGGATGGTTCAACATCCTCAAACCAATGTAATACACACACCACATTAACAAAATGAGGAATAAAAACCACATGATCCTCTCAATAGATGCAGAGAAAGCATTTGACAAGATCCAACAGCCATTTATGATAAAAATTCTTAACAGGGGCCAGCCTGGTAGCACAGCAGTTAAGTGCGCACGTTCTGCCTCGGCAGCCCAGGGTTCGCCAGTTCCAATCCTGGTGCAGACATGGCACTGCTTGGCAGGCCATGCTGTGGTAGGTGCCACACATATAAAATAGAGGAAGATGGGCATGGATTTTAGCTCAGGGGCAGTCTTCCTCGGCAAAAACAGGAGGATTGGCAGCAGATGCTAGCTCAGGGCTAATCTTCCTCAAAAAAAAACCAAAATTCTTAACAAAAGGGGGATAGAAGGAAACTACCTCAACATAATAAAGGCTGTATATGATAAACCCACAGCCAACCTCACACTCAATGGGGAAAAACTGAACACCATTGCTCTGAGAACAGAAACAAGACAAGGATGCCTACTATCACCACTCTTACTTAACATACCACTGGAGGTTTTGGCCAGAGCAATTAGGCAAGGGAAAGGAATAAAAGGAATCCAAATAGGGAGAGAAGAAGTGAAACTCTGTTTGCAGATGACATTATCTTATATACAGAAAACCCTAAAGAATCCATCAGAAAACTATTAGAAATAATTAACAACTACAGTAAAGTGGCGGGGTACAAAATCAACTTACAAAAATCAGTTGCATTTCTGTACTCTAATAACAAACTTACAAAGAGAACTCAAGAATACAATCCCATTTACAATCGAAACAAAAACAATAAAGTACCTAGGAATAAATTTAACTAAGGAGGTGAAGGACTTATACAATGAAAACTATAAGACACTATTGAAAGAAATAGATAATGATATAAAGAGACGAAAAGAGATTCCATTCACATGGATTAGAAGAATAAACATAGTTATAATGTCCATACTACCTAAAGCAATCTACAGATTCAATGCAATCCCAATCAGAATCCCAATGACATTTTTCACAGAAACAGAACAAAGAATCCTAAAATTCATATGGGGCAACCAAAGATCCCGAATTGCCAAAGCAATCCTGAGAAAAAAGAACAAAGCTGGAGGCATCATAATCCCTGACTTCAAAATGTACTACAAAGCCACAGTGATCAAAACAGCATGACACTGGTACAAAAAGAGACAATGGATCAGAACTGAAAACCCAGAAATAAAACCACACATATCCAGACAGCTAATCTTCAAGAACGGTGCCAAAAACATACAATGGAGAAAAGACAGTCTCTTCAATAAATGGTGTTGGGAAAACTGGACAGCCACATGCAAAAGAATGAAAGTAGACCATTATCTCACACCATACACAAAAATAAACTCAAAATGGATCAAAGACTTGAAGATAAGTCCTGAAACCATAAAACTCCTGCAAGATAATATAGGTAGTACACTCTTTGACATTGAACTTAAAACAATCTTTTCGAATACCACATCTTCTCAGACAAGGGAAACAAAAGAAAAAATAAACAAGTGAGACTTCATCAGACTAAAGAGCTTCTGCAAGGCAAAAGAAACTAGGATCAAAACAAAACGACAACCCACCAACTGGGATAAAATATGTGCAAACCATATATCCAATAAGGGGTTAATCTCCATAATATATAAGGAGCTCACACAACTGAACAAGAAAAAAAACAAACAGCCCAGTCTGGGGAGAGGATATGAACAGACATTTCTCCAAAGAAGATATACAGATGGCCAGTAAACACATGAAAAGATGTTTAACATCACTAATCATCAGGGAAATGCAAATCAAAACTGCACTAAGATACCACCTTACGCCTGTTAAAATGGCTATAATCACTAAGACTAAAAACAACAAATGTTGGAGAGGGTGTGGAGAAAAGGGAACCATCATTCACTGCCGGTGGGAATGCAAACTGATGCAGCCACTATGGAAAACAGTATGGTGATTCCTCAAACAACTAAAAATAGAACTACCACAAACCCAGCTATCCTACTGCTGGGTATCTACCCAAACAACTTGAAATCAACAATCCAATGTAACATATGTACCCCATGTTCATTGCAGCACTATTCACAACAGCCAAGACATGGAAACAATCCAAGTGCCCACCAACTGATGAATTAATAAAGAAGATGTGGTATATGTACATAATGGAATACTACTCAGTCATAAAAAAGACCAAATCATCCCATTTGCAACAACATGGATGGACCTGGAGAGAATTATGCAAAGTGAAATAAGCCAGACCCCATAAGAAAGACAAACACCAAATGATTTCACTCACATGTGGAATATAAACAAACACATTAACAAAGAAAACAGTTCAGTGGTTACCAGGGGAAGAGGAGTGGGGAGTGGGCACAGGGGGTGAAGGGGAGCACTTATGTGGTGACAGACAAGAAATAATGTACAAGTGAAATTTCACAATGATGTAAAGTATTATGAATTCAAATTTAAAAAAAAAAAAGAACCAACGGCTCCTAAGGCCTAGGGCTCAAAATAAACTATTCTAAATGGGAAAGAAAAAAACAAGATAATTGGGAGGATGGAGGAAATGAGGTAAAGAAAACATTTATTGAGCATTTATTTCTTGCCAAGCACTTCAAATACACTGTTTTATTTAATCTCCACAACAACCCTGTGAAGTAGTACTATTTCCATTTTTTAAATGAGGCAAAAAAAGGTCAAGATATTTTCCTAAAGCTCGCAAAGCAAATTACTATGTGTCATTCCCTCCCTTCTTCCTTCCTAAGAGGACCTCCATTCTGTTCAAGCATGGGGCAGCAATGTGCTCAGGAAGGTGGGCTATTCCCCCCAGTCTTAGGAGAATGAAACATGATTGTTCTAAACAAGGGAAATCCTATTTGCCTTGTCCAATAACCCAGGTCTGACCTATGAGATATAAGAAGAAATACGTCGAGGGCTCCTGAGGAAGACTTTCCTACCTGCATTAGCATCATGGAGGTCATGAGGAACCTTGAAGTCATCAATCTAAGAGCTGTCCTTAATTCCTTCCTTTCGTTCACCCGTTTGCCAATCCCTCAGCAAGTCCAACCAATTCTAATTCCAAATTACCTTGTTAACTCTTCTTCTCCTCCTACCATCCTAATCCAAGCCATTATTAACTCTTAACTGGACTCCTAGGCAATCTCCCTGTGGTGACTCTTGCTTCCAACAATTTATATCCTAAACAGCAGACAAAGAAATCATTAAAATGTAAATCATGGAGCAAGTGGAACCTGTGTTCTCTGTTGACAGGATTGTAAAATGGTATAACCACCATGGAAAACAGTATGGAAGTTCCCCAAAAAAAATTAAAAACAGAACTACCATATGACCCAGCAATCCCATCACTGAGTATATATCCAAAAGAATTGAAAGTAGAGTCTCAAAGAGATACTGCACACCCACGTCCACAGCAGCACTATTCACAATAGCCAAGAGGTGGAAGCAATCCAAGTGTCCAATGACAGATGAATGGATATTAAAAATGTGGTATATACAGTCATGCATCACTTAACAAGAGGGGTATGTTCTAAGAAATGCATCATTAGGTGATTTTGTCATTGTGCAAACATCATAGATGGTATAGCCTACTACACACCTGGGCTATACAGTACTAATCTTATGGGACCACTGTCATACATGCAATCCACTGCTGACCAAAATGTCATTATGCAGCACATGACTATACATACAATGGAATGTTATTCAGCCTTAAGAAGGAAAGAAATCCCGTCACATGCTACAACACAAAAGCACCTTGAGGACACTATGCTAAGTGAAATTAGCTAGTTACAATAAGACAAACACTACGTGATTCCACTTATATGAGTTATATAAAGTACTCAAATTCATAGAAACAGAAAGCAAAACGGTATTTACCAGGGGCTGGGGGGAGCTGTTGCTTGATGAGCATAGAGTTTCAGTTTCGCAAGATAAAAAAGTTTTGGAGATCTGTTTCACAATAATGTGAATATACTTAATGCTATTGAACTGCACACTTAAAAATAGTTAAGATGGTAAATTTTATGCTACGGTTTTTCCATTAAAAAAAAAAACTAGGGGCCAGACCCTTGGCCGAGTGCTTAAGTTCATGCACTCCACTTTGGCGGCCCAGTGTTTCACCAGTTCAGATCCTGGGCGCAGACCTAGCATGGCTCATCAAGCCATGCCTAGGCAGCATCCTACATAGCAGAACTAGAAGAATCTACAACTGGAATATCAACTATGTACTGGGAGGCTTTAAAAAAGAGAGAGAGATTGGCAACAGTATTAGCTCAGGGCCAATCTTTAATGGAAAAAAAACCTAGGCCAAACCAAAAACAAAAACGTAAATCCATACCACTTCACTCCCGTCCTTAAAATGCTTCACTACTTTCTATCACCCACTGAATAAACCCTAAACAGGGTCTATGAGGCTCTGTACCGTCTGATTCTTCTCTCTCGTAGAGCTAGATCGATCCCATGCTACTCTCTCCCTCCATCAAGACGATCAGTCAAAACGATATTCTTTCACTTCTTCAAATAATTCAAATTCTTTCTTGCCTCAAGGTCTTTGTCCATGCTATTACCCCTGTGTGGCATGCTATTCCCCAACTCTTCACAGACTTGTTTCCTTATTATCCTTCAGTTGTCACCTTAAATGTGACCTTCTCAGGAGCCTTCCCTAACCAGACTACCTAAATGAGTAGGAGTCCCCATACCATCCACATTGTTTTCTATCTTATGTCTCTTTTGTTCCTTGATAGCATTTCTCACAAATTAAAATACTGTTTGTTTTTCCTATCTTCCCAAGTGAAATGCAAGTTCCATGAAGACAAAAAGACCTCATCAATCTTCTTCATCACTGTGTCCCCAATATTTACCACGCGCCTGGAATATACTTAACATTCCATTATTTACTAAGTAATTTCACATTAAAAATAATCTCTATGAGTTTATTATTAAATATATAAAAATATACCCACAGATCTTAAAAACACCATAACTGATGCTACAGCTCTTATCTCTAGTTATTGAGGTAGACGTATTTTCCACTTAATGCTTTTCGGTATGTTCTATCTTTTCTATAATAAAAATCTTTAGTTTCTGAGTGTAAAAGTTTAAGTCTGATACTTCAGCTGCAAAATGCTTTACATCTTTTAATAATATAAAATAACAAAAGTACAAAACAATTTAAGCTAATGCTACCAACTTTTTAAAAATACCACAGCACTCCTCACTCTCACTGTCTACAGTTTCATGTTTCTACAAAGTTTTAACTAATCTCAGACCATTAATGGTTATTTAGATCACAGAAGAGACTCAAACTATGTCTTCAGACTTTTTTAAATGCAACATAAAACATCTTAACAATAATTCTCACTGTATCACAGCACATTTCTACAACTATCCTACATCTAAATCTGTAGATCAAAAAAAAGTCAACAATAATTGAACATTTAACACTTGCCAGATTCTGCTCTAAGCACTTTACACAGACTAACTCATTTATTCTTCAAATCCATTTTAGAGATATGGAAATTTAGGCACTAACAGATTATATCACCTACCCAAAAGTACAAAACCACAGTCACACTGGACTCAAGCCCAGGAAATCCTGCTCTAGACTAGAGGCTATGCTCTTAATCACACTGTACAAAAGCAGGAACAGACTTACGGCCTACGTAAAAGCTGGAGATGAAAAATGCTATGCTTCTCAAAACCCTAACACATTCTATAAAGACAACATCACCCTGATCCCAAAACCTGACAAGGAGAACACAAAGAAGGAAAACTACAGGCCAATATCACTGATGAACATAGATGCAAAAATCCTCAACAAAATTTTGGCAAAACAAATACAATAATACATCAAAAAAATTATACACCATGATCAAGTGGGATTTATACCAGGGACACAGGGATGGTTCAAATCAATGTGATACACTACATTAACAAAATGAGGAACAAAAACCACATGATCATCTCAATAGATGCAGAGAAAGCATTCAACAAGATCCAACATCCATTTATGATAAAAACCCTCAATAAAATGGGTATAGAAGGAAAGTACCTCAACATAATAAAGGCCATATATGACAAACCCACAGCCAACATCATACTCAACGGACAAAAACTGAAACCCCTCCCTCTCAGAACAGGAACAAGACAAGGGTGCCCACTTTCACCACTCTTATTCAACATAGTACTGGAGGTGCGGCCACAGCAATTCAGCAGGAAAAAGAAATAAAAGGAATCCAAATGGACAAGAAAGAAGTAAAACTCTTGCTGTTTGCAGACAACATGATCTTATATATAGAAAACCCCAAAGAATCCATTGGAAAACTATTAGAAATAATAAACAGCTACAGCAAAGTTGCAAGGTATAAAATCAACATACATAAATCAGTAGCATTTCTATACACTAACAACGAACTAACAGAAAAAGAACTCAAGAACTCAATCTCATTCACGATAGCAACAAAAAGAATAAAATACCTTGGGGTAAACTTAACCAAGGAAGTGAAAGATCTATGCAACAAAAACTACAAGAATTTCCTGAAAGAAATTGATGACGACACAAAGAGATGGAAAGACATTCCATGCACATGGGTTGGAAGAATAAACATAGTTAAAATGTCCATTCTACCTTAAGCTATCTACAGATTCAACACTATCCAAATCAGAATCCCAATGACATTCTTTACAGAAATTGAACAAAGAATCCTAAAATTCATATGGGGCAACAAAAGACCCCGAATTACTAAAGCAATCCTGAGAAAGAAGAACAAAACTGGAGGCATCACAATCCCTGACTTCAAAGCATACTACAAAGCTACAGTAATCAAAACAGCAAGGTACTGGTACAAAAACAGGTGCACAGATCAATGGAACAGAATTGAAAGCCCAGAAATAAAACCACGTATCTATGGAGAGCTAATCTTCCACAAAAGAGCTGAGGGCCTACAATGGAGAAAAGAAAGTCTCCAACAAATGGTGCTGGAAAAACTGGACAGTCACATGTAAAAGAATGAAAATTGACCATTCTTTTTCACCATTCACAAAAATAAACTCAAAATGGATCAAAGACCTAAAGATTAGGCCTGAAACAATAAGTCTTCTAGAAGAGAATATAGGCAGTACACTCTTTGACATCAGTTTCAAAAGAATCTTTTCAGGCACCATAACTCCTCACACGAGGGAAACAATACAAAGAATAAACAAATGGGACCTCATCAGACTAAAGAGCTTCTCCCAGGCAAGGGAAAACAGGACTGAAACAAAAAAAGAACCCACTATTTGGGAAAAAATATTTACAAGTTATTTATCTGACAAAGGGTTAATCTCCATAATACATAAAGAACTAACACAACTCAACAACAAAAAATCAAACAACCTGATCAAAAAATGGGCAGGGGACATGAACAGACATTTCTCCAAAGAAGATATATGAATGGCCAATAGAGACATGAAAAGATGCTCATCCTCACTAATCATCAGGGAAATGCAAATCAAAACTACACTAAGATATCACCTTACACCTGTTAGAATGGCAAAAATATCCAAAACAAAAAGTGACAAATGTTGGAGAGGTTGTGGAGAAAAAGGAACCCTCATACACTGCTGGTGAGAATGCAAACTGGTACAGTCACTATGGAAAACAGTATGGAGATTTCTCAAAAAATTAAAAATAGCAATACTTTATGACCCAGCCATCCCACTACTGGGTATCTATCCTAAAAACTTGAAATCAGCAATTCCAAAAGTCCCATGCACCTCTGTGTTCATCACAGCATCATTTACAATAGCCAAGACGTGGAAGCAACCTAAGTGCCCATCAACTGATGATTGGATAAAGACGATATGGTGTATATATACAATGGAATACTACTCAGCCATAAAAAAGGACAAAATTGTCCCATTCACAACCACATGGATGGACCTTGAGGGTATTATGTTAAGTGAGATAAGCCAGACAGAGAAAGATGAACTCTGTATGACTCCACTCATAGGTGGAAGTTAACATATAGACAAAGAGAAGTGATTGGTGGTTACCAGGGGAAAGGGGGGTGGGGGAGGGCACAAAGGGTGAAGTGGCGTACCTACAACATGACTAACAATAATGTACAACTGAAATTTCACAAGGTTGTAAACTATCATAATCTTAATAAAAAGGAAAAAAAAACAAAACTACATTCCATCCTTAAGGTATAGTCATGAAAACAAAGTACAAATAGTAATTCCCCACCTATTGAGGATACTAATTTTTTTTAAGTCATTTGTCTTAAGCCCCAGGAATTCTATATTTTAAACTAGTGTTTTTTTAAGATTTCAGAAAATAGAAAAATTTTAAGAAAAGAAAAACTGGTTATTTACCAAAGCTAAGTGAAGAAGGAACTCATAAGGTTCCTTGGCCAATAAAGATCTAGAATTTAACATTAATCAGAATGTTTAATTCTGCTACTTCTCCAGCCTCGTTTCCTAATTCAACTCCAATCACACTCTGTGCTTCATCATAAAGACCCTCGGCACTGGCAGATTTTTAAGGTATATAGCGTTTGAGAGCAATCCTAAATCTCCGCTATATGTAGTAACATTATGGGGATAATGATAATCTCATAAGGATTCTATAAGGATTCAATGAAATAAAATATACAATGCCAGGCATAAATTTGAATTCCACACACAAACATGGATGAAGATACACTACAAACTGGCTGACCACTGACTCTACCATAGTGGGTATTTGGTAATTCACAATCTCCAGTTAGCACTCTCAAATGCCAATGTCTATGATAAATGTCATTCTCCACTCAGTTTCCTCCTCTCTCACCATTATACTTTTCCCTATCTGACAAACTCTTACGCATTCTCAGTGAATACTTTTACTCTGGGGGAAAAAGTCTTCATTAACAACCCACCTCTCCACATCAAAGTGAGGAACTCCATCTTTGTTATTCTGTTAAATACAGCATACACCCTTATGCCCTAACACCCTCATCACAATGTATCATCACCCTTTAAGAAGGTATATCTCACAACTAGAAGGACTTACAACTAGAATCTACAACTATGTACTGGGGGGCTTTAGGGAGAAGGGAAAAAAAAAAGATTGGCAACAGATGTTAGCTCAGGTGCCAATCTAAAAAAAGAAAGAAGATATATCTCCTCCTGGAATACAAGGCAGGGTCCATACATATCTTACTGATCTTGAAATTCCAAACACCTAACTTGGTGACTAGTACATAACAATCACTGAAGTGTTTTGTTTGTTTGTTTTGTTTGTCAATGAAGAATAAAATACAAAAGAGTGAACAAAAAAGAACTACATTTATTTATATCACACCCTTGTTCCAAAGAAGGGGAAAGGGGGGCTTATTTTTAATACTGCAAATGTATAACAAGAAACTTCTAGTAAATATTCAAAAATAGACATTTTCAGTAAATGTAGGAATGCTACTAGATAAGCTACCACAGTAGTCTCCTTTAAAAAAACAAATATAATATTTATACACTATTTTTAGATCATGCAATCCACTCTTAGGTAATTTTCAAGTTTACACTCTTCTTGTAACAATAAAAATGGCCAATTTCAACATTTTTATATCCCCAGTTCCTCTCATCAAAAAGTCACTTAATAATGGCACAAAACAGGCACTTAATAAAGTTTACAACTATATGTGCACACGCACACATTCATTGAAGTCTGACTTTTTTTTTTTAAAGACTGGCACCTGAGCTAACAAGTGTTGCCAATCTTTTCTCTTTTTTCTCCCCAAATCCCCCCAATACGTAGTTGTATATTTTAGTTGTGAGTCCGTCTAGTTGTGTCATGTGGGATGCCACCTCAGCATGGCCTAATGAGCAGTGCCATGTCCGCGCCCAGGATCCAAACGGGTGAAACCCTGGACCACCAAAGCAGAGCGCGTGAACTTAACCACTCAGCCACCAGGCTGGCCCTCCCGACTTTCTCACTTTTAGCCTCTATGGTTCTTTTTAAGATCCATTTCAACAGACCTAGAACCAAACACTGGATGTACCCTGAAAGGTATATTTTAAAAAGCAAATTCAAAAAATAGCAAAGGGTACCTATACCCACAGTTGGACAAACATTTTTTTTTCTTTTTTTTCCCCCCCGAGGAAGATTAGCCCTGAGCTAAATACTGCCAGTCCTCCTCTTTTTGCTGAGGAAGCCTGGCCCTGAGCTAACATCTGTGCCCATCTTCCTCTACTTTATATGTGGGACGCCTACCACAGCATGACATGCCAAGTGGTGCCATGTCTGCACCCAGGATCCGAACCGGCAAACCCCAGGCCGCTGAGAAGGGGAACGTGTGCACTTAACTGCTGCGCCACCAGGCCAGCCCGTAGACAAAGATTTAAACTAGGTTTTTTAAAATTTGGTACCCAAAAATACAAAAGAAACAAATATCAAGGATTAACCCAGTCTGCGTGTGTGAAAAAGTAGAAAGAAGAGCTGAAGATGACAGACAGTAGGGAAACAGAGGAAAAATTACATACTTGTCACTAATGGAAAAGTTAGAGGTTTATTGCTGGAGGATAGGAATAAAGGAGGAAGAGGATTAAGATTACCTATTACTCAACATCAGGTATTTTTTAAAAGGTAAAAAAAAAGTAGTGGAAAGAAACCATGAGCGTAATAACATGAACCTGTAAAAGGTACAGTGTGTTGAAAAGCAGATAAAAACTTCAAGTAAGGGTTTAAAAAACCTTTTTCACTTATTGAGAATCATTTAAGAAACAACTACAAAGCACTTTTGTTACTCTAGGGATTTGTGGTGAGGTTGCTCAGTATTTTTTAATCACATAAATAAGATACATGCCAAATGTTTTTAAAATTAAAAACGCAGTACTTAATTGAGTAAAATAGTTTTTGAAGAGTTCAGTTCCATGGAATGGCAAGTTTAGGAAGATCAAAGAGAGAGGTGGAGAAAGAAAGTGAAAACGAGGAGAGGAAAAAGAGTATGTTACATACAGGTCAAGATCCATAAGCGCACACAAAGAAAATTCATCTGTAAGAAACACTGGGACAAACAAAAGCACTTGAGTTTGAGATGAATGTTAGTCCAAGTAAACTGGTCCTGTCCTAGTCTGTCGTTGCCTGGTCCTGGGGGAAGTCACCACTATCTTAAGAAAACACTAAGTAGCGACTATTAAACATTCTACAACTAATCTTAGCTTTAATCCTAACATTGTTTCACTTTAGGCAATATGGCTGACAGAGCCTAGCAGAAAGGAAATTACTTAGGACTGCAGCCATGATGGCTGTGCAGTATCACCTCAAGGGCCAAATGAAATAAAGCCAAAAGTCAAACCAATCATTGGCTTGGGGTTCCCCACCCCCAATTTAGAACTTTCTTAGTAATGAAGTTCTCTGAGGAGGAAATGTTCAGCTAGACTAGAGGAACACAAGACTGAGGACAGAGACCTATGAGAGAACCACCCTTAAAATAAACAATGAAACCAGTCAAGGAGAAGAGTTACTGCAGGTAGGATTAGAAAGTGTCAAAAAGGATTGAATACCTAATACCTACCTACTAATAAAAAGATCTAGAAGCATAAGGAAAAGAACAAATCATTTAGATTTGGCATTTGAAATAATCATCTACAGATCAAGCTTGAAATTCATACAATGAAATTCAAGTTAATTTTGAAACAAATAATATGCTACTACTCTGAGACATTGTTATTCAAAGGGGGGGAGATCAACTCTGACGCATTACAATGTTAGTTCAATCTGGAAACAATTACCCTTTGTTAAGAAATAAAAACATGTATTTTTAAATATGGAATACTGAAAAGCTTTACATAAACTACTTTGTAAATTATCATACATATAAATCCAATCATATACAAAAATAATAATTTTTATACTAAATAGGCACATTTGAAGACACTCTACAACAGAGTTTCTTCTTGCATATTCTCAAGGACTTGCACCAACTTAAGTAAGTCATTCTACAAACTCTAGGTGTTTAAAATTTAAAAGTAATTTTTGTTTCTTAGACTTCCTATAAATAGATTCCTTTCTAATCTAACAATAAAACAAATTTCATGAAATTTCCTCTAAACATCTTCATAGCCACTGCATAATCTAAACTCTCAAGATCTCTACTTCTAAATAGCTTCCTAACCTCTTAACTTTTATTATCTCCTGACTTGCATCCACATAGACTTAGCTTTCTCAAACACAGAAGTCATGTCACTCCCATGTTCAAAAACCATAGTGCTTCTCAACCCTGACAGGATAAAAGATTTAGAACTCTAAGTTTAGGGAAAAAACACTCTGAAAAGTCAAAATACCTTTTTAAGCCTTTTGCTTTACCTTAAAAATTAAAGTACATTTACATTCTCCATAACATGTGCATGTTTAGTATTGTTAAATGTTTTAAATTCTTACTGATTAAATATTTAATGTTCGTTTCCCAAATAATCTAGTAAAATGGATATGCCAAGAAAATGTGTCACAATTTTCCTGTAGCTTCCCATACTCCCAAGCACATGGCTGAGTACCCCAGTTTTAGATGTGTTGACATTTCAATACATAGGGAATAAAGTAGGGAATATTAAAGCTCTTGATAACTTGACCCAACCTTCTTTCTCCCTGCATTTCGCACTACCCTACAGACACCCTATACTTAACCCCAAATAAAAGTATTAAATTTCCTTATTCCTGCATATGTCTCCTCCTAGAAAGTCCTTTCTTTCATTTCCACAAGAAGTCTCATCTATACATCAAGGTCCAGCTCAGACTCCACCCTCTTCCAAGTAATATTCCCTAATACCTTTCCTTTCCCCAATATTTTGCAGTCCATCATGGTACTAATCACAGTGTGTCTCACTATTACATTTATTTGTGTGTATAAGGATGCACACAACATACCAGTTAAGAATCAACGCTTTTTAATTAGAGAAACCCAGGTCGATGTCTGACTCTGCTACTTACTAAGTGTGACTTGAGCAAGTTACTTAAGATTATCCTGCATCAGTTTATATGAAATTAACAGCAGCTATCTAACAGAGTTAATCTCAGAATCAAAACAGTGAGGTAGGGGACAGCCCAGTGACGCAGCAGTCAGGTTCGTGCATTCCACTTCGGCGGCACAGGGTTCGCCAGTTCAGATCCCAGGTGCAGACCTACGCACCACTTGTCAAGCTATGCTGTGGCAGGCGTCCCACATAAAATAGAGGAAATGGGCATGCATGTTAGCTCGGGGCCAGTCTTCCTCAGCAAAAAGAGGATTGGTAGCAGATGTTAGCTCAGGGCTAATCTTCCTCAAAAAAAAGAACAGTGAGGCATATAAAGCACTTAGCACAATACTGACAACTAGTAATGGTTTAATAAATACACCTCTTATTCCCAATAAGCAGACCCATGTGTGACTCTTTTTTGTATTCTTTCCCATTGCTACTATGTGGTATTCTGCACGTGCTTAATAATTGCTTGGCTGATGAAATCTGATCAATTCAGAAGTAATCTCCTAAGTAAATCTTAATAAGATAAGGTCCAAATTCTAGTGAATATCAAAAATGGTCTGCTAATCATATTACTGTTAATTTTAACGTTAGCTTAACCAGTTTAAACTTTAACTACCATATACATAAATACAGATGTCAAGAATCATTTTGAAAGTGTTTCACACTGCATTATTATCAATGAGTAAGCCAACATCCAAAATGCTTGATATAGTTACTCAAAAGTCTAAATTAATCCAAAAGCATTAGCATGTATCCAACCACAAGGCAAGCCTTTAGAAAATTAAAGAACACCTGTGTGGATCCTCCAACTGTTAAAGTTAAGCTAAATCCTGAGCCCAGTTTCCCAACTGGCCCTCTGAGTTATTCCTGTGCCAGGGGGGGTCCCAAAACAGACTAGCCAGTTCTGCCCAGGTATTCTCAAGAAGAGTACCAAGAGATGCAATGTTTCCAGACTAATAAGATTACCACTAATTCTTAAAGATTCAGAATAGACTAGATCAAAATGGACACAAAGAACGGCTGGCCCCATGGCCGAGTCGTTAAGTTGCCGCGCTCCGCTTAGGCGGTCCAGGGTTTCCCCGGTTCGGATCCTGGGTGTGGACATGGCACCACTCATCAGGCCACGCTGAGGCGGTGTCCCACATGCCACAACTACAAGGACCTGCAACTAAAATATACAACTATGTACTGGGGGGATTTGGGGAGAAGAAGCAGAAGAAAAAGAAGATGGGCAACAGTTACTAGCTCAGGTGCAAATCAAAAAGAAAAATGGATACAAGTAGATTCTTTACTCTTATAGTTAGCAACAGCAAGGGAAAAAAAAACCCTACAGCAATGGCCAAAGACTGATGAAGAAAAGGACTGGTAATGATAACTACAGTGAAGGAAAAACAGGATACAGCAGAAGACCTAGCCATCAAAAGGTGACTTCAGGAAAAACTCATAAGCTAAATTCAGAAAGAACAACTTCACAAAAGGAGGAACAATGTTTTCTGGTACTAGGTGAATGACACTGTGAGTTGAACTACTGTCACAATGTACACATCAACCCGAGTAAACACAGTGTAAAATATTCCTCAAAGCAATGTATATATACTACCCTGAAGCCAATTACTACAAAAAAAAAGGTGCCAACATTTGCTGGATAAATATTAGGGATGCAAGGTGAGAGAACTCAAAGTGAAGCTTAAGATTTTCCAACGATAATCATGCTCATATGAGCTATTTTCACCTAAATTAATGAAAGCCCCACAACACAGATGTGTTTAACACTAGTGAGTAAAGTAGCTCTTCTTTACTAAATGGTTATTATACTTTCAAACTAAGAATATTTTAAATTTTCATTGAAATTTTAATACTTAGAAAAGATATGTTTTAAAACATGAATTTTATATTCCTAACATACCAAATTAGTGGAAAGTCTTATAGTTAAAATAAAACCTTTACATAGGCACTAAAGAAGATTGCATTAATTCATAAAAAAAGAATGACAGAAGCAAATATTTCTAAAGTTAAAATTAGTTTTAAAAAATTCTGAACAAGTACATAAAAGAAAAACAATTTTAATGTTTCAATTATTCTCATATTTTGCCAGAATAAAGAATTGTGTTCATGGGGGCTGGCCCCGTGGCTGAGTGGTTAAGTTTGCGCGCTCCACTTCAGCGGCCCAGGGTTTCGCCGGTTTGGATCCTGGGCACAGACATGGCACAGCTCTTCAGGCCATTCTCAGACAGCATCCCACATAGCAGAACCAGAAGGACCTACAACTAGAATATACAACTACGTACTGGGGAGCTTTGGGAAGAAGAATAAAAAAAAAAAGCTATGCTCCAAATTGATCAATCACAATAAAAAATTTAAAAGGTTATTTAAAAACAAAAAGAATTGTGTTCTATATATGCTATATATTTGTGTGTATGTGTATGTGTGTGTATATATATATTCACTGTCCTTTCATAAACTATTTCTTGGGGACCATATCTGGATGAGATCAATCATTCCCACTGGGATCGAGTCATTGATTCTACATCTGTTAGGCAAAAGAGAAAAAAAAAAAGGAATGTTTTGAATTCTTAAAGCACCGCTTTAGATTATAATGAAAAACCTCTCAGTCAGCAATCCCTAACTTGCTTTAAATTTCAATCACTTTCAAAGTAACAGACCTAAAAATACATACATATATATATATATAAAAATATATATATAAAATTAAAGCCCTTACTACATGGCATTATATATATTGGTTTCACCTTTCAAAACATTTGCACATTGAATCCTGAAAAGCTAACATAAAAAAGGAAATGAAAAAATAAACCAAAATTCATTATGACAATGGGTCTGTTTATTTTGATGATTTGTCAGTCTCTTTACAAGAACTCGTGCTTGCTCAAAACTAAGCATGCAATAGATGATTTAAAAGCAATTTATTCTTAAAATACACTAAACCCCTAAAGTAAAACTCTCGAGAGGTGAACCTCAGTGGAGAAGAATATTTTCTAGATTTTATTAGTAAGAGGCAAACTCTTCTGAAATTTCTAAAGGTAAGTATTAAAAATACCAATTCGCAGAGGAAAAGAGAAGGTAATGTGATTTTGGCTGTCATTTGCAGAGCTATTAAGAACACTCACTGTTAAATGACAACTTTAACATGGAGCCAGAGAGAACAATTCTTCTCCCAGGATTCTTTCAAGAATTTTCCATTTTCAAAATTCACATGAAGGTTAGTTTTATCACTGATGCACTCCACTCCATTTCTATCCATTAACACTGCCTAGAATATGATAACACAGTTTTTAAGTTCAGTCTATGGTTCTACTTCCTGAAGTGTACAGTAGCCATAATTAATTATGTTCCGGGTAGCACAGCATTTACAAATGGAAACCATAAAAGAAAGCACTATTCATACCATCAGAAGAATAGGAAGGAGCACTACAGAGACCATATAGTTCAAAGAAATTCTCAATATGCTCTAACTTTATCATGGACTTTCAATTTACCTTTCTCAGATACCAGTGCCAATGACTGTATTTACACAAACTTATTAAAATGACCACAATTTAACTTTTACACTGTGTAGTTTGATTACCTTAAACTTTAAATGGAAATGTTTAACTTGTTAAAAATCAATATTCTAACAAAAGGAAAGAATAAGAACATTAAAAATAAACGCCAGGGTTAGTATTATTTTAGTAAACTTACTTTAAAGCACTAGAGCACAAACTCATTTTGTGTGATGTATCAGACTTTTTATCCAATAAGAATCACCCTTCCCTTTTCACAATGCCATAAGTAACCTAGAGAAATTCATCTTCAAAAGGATTATAGATTATTAAAATAAAATTCCATCTGAAGTCATTTTCCTGATATAATCTACATAATATACAATATATTGTTAGTGGTTAATAAGTACTAAGTTTTCTGAATCGCAAGCCCTCCCACCAATTACATATTGATGAAACATGAGACAATTATTTATTAATCAAACTTTTCTGCTCCAGAAACCAAGAGTCACACTCCTACAGCTTTTAGAAGCCCAAATATTTCTGCTCCCTCCCTTCCTGCATGAGGTATGAAACCTTCGCATTATAGTTTTATCTTGCTACTTTCCAAATAATCACTATTCTTCTCTACACTTTTATTCGCCACATTTTCATTTGGAGAACAAAGGCTACTCAAAGAATAAAACTATCCAATCTATCCTCTCACTCAAACTACACCGTGCTCCTACTAAGGATCATTCTGTAACCATTTCATCCAAATCACCCAGTGATGGGTCTGACGTTTCAAGTTCCAGTTAAAAGGGCTCGATGTGTTTCAGAGTAAAGCAAGTTATATATTCTGATCATTATGTTCTACTTCCAAAGAGCTCGAGAAAGTTTACCAACACCCTCCTCTCTAGAACAGTAAACATCCTGTGACAGATCCCAGAGAAAAGCTGCTTTGCTGTAAAGAATATAGCTCCTGAGCACTTCTCAGAGCAGCTGTTAGTAACTTTCAGACGCCTGTTTGACTATCACCTTTGTTAAATTAATCATGGGTCATCTTGTTCCACTTCACTTTTTCCCTCTTTTAGTCTTGCAGTTAACGTAGAAAACCTACAGGTCACTTTTAAAAATAAAGTACAAAGAAAAATAATAACCATTACTTTAGCTCCCCTACTTTTCCAAAGTAAATCGTTTCAAGATCCTTACATCATGACTTAAACCACAACATATCAGTTGTACAGGGCACTGGAAGGCTTTCAAAGTTTTCCACCTAACCTTACCAAACATGTTCGCAAGTTTTCAGTAATTTCGAGAACGTTCTATATTAAAAGGTGCTGGTGCAGTCTATCCGAACTGCTGCTCAAATACAAGCTCCGAATATCCTGCACTTGGCAAATTTTAGGTATATTCTGGATACCTGCCAAGCTGTCTGCACCCTTTGTCACCCAGTGATGCTCCCACCAGCAAACACTTTCTATCCTTTAAAACGGCCTTCCTCCCAACCCCTCAAAAAATACACGCTAGACTTGGAGGTTTCCGCACACCAATACGGAACCACTACCACCAGAGGTATTATGGTTCTCAAAGAATCCTCTGTAGCAGCCTCCCCTGGGACACTGTGCTCAGCGGGGCTTTGAACCTGTGAGACCCGCTGCCAGCTGCCTTTGCAAAAGCAACACCAAGAGGCAGACTCAATACCGCATTGCTGCTGCTGCTGCTGCTGACTTTCCCTAGCAGCTTCAAAAAAAAAAAAAAAAAAAAAAAAACCAGCCCAGTATCCTGCAGATCCTGCTGGCTTTTCTGCAGCACAGAAGAGAAACCGCCGCATTGCTCTGCGTGGAACACCCGGGAACCCGACGAAAGGGGGGAAAAGCGAGCGCCGTCGAGAGGCTCTGTCCAGGGCGCGGCGTCCGCGGGATGGGGGGGAGGGAAGGCGTCCGGAGTGTAGGGGACCGCGACGAAGCAGCGGCCAGGGCGCCGGCGTCTGGGAGCCCCGCTCCGCAGCGCGCGCCGGCCGGGGCTGTCGAATAGCGGGCCCCTCCCGAGGAGGGGGGTCCCGGAGCGCCAGGCCGAGCCCCGCCCGCCGCCCCCCCCGCCCCCCCGAGCCCTCACCTGTCAGGAGCGCCGGGCTGTCGCCCGCTGCCGCGGCGGGGGAGGAGGCGGCTGCCGCTGCAGAGCCCGCCGCCCGCCGCCCGCGGAGGTTCCTGGGCACCAGCTCGCAGCCGTCCGCCGCGCCGGCCGCCAGCAGCCCGAGCAGCAGCAGCGCAGCCCAGCGCCGCCGCCGCAGGCAGCCCGAGGCCCGGCCGGGCGTCGCGGCGGGATGAGGGCGCGGAGGAGGAGCGGGCGGAAAGCGCAGCGGCTCTCCGGCCGCCGGCCACTCGCCCGCTCCGCGAGGCGCCGCCGCCGCCTGCGACTCCTCGGGCCGCCCCCGCCGCCTCAGACGCGAGCTCCTGCCGGGCGCCAGCCTGGTCCCCTCGGCACCGGCGGCCTCCGGAGCTCGGGTCCCGGCTGCGTTCATTGGTTCCGGTTATTTAAAAAAAAAAAAAAGGTGAGGGGCAAAAAGGTACGGCGTCTTCAGGCCGGGCGCGACACCCGCGCTGCTGCGGCGGCGAGACCGGGCTCCGCTGCTCTGGCGCCTCCAAACACCAGCCCCAGCCCCAGCGCCCGCGCCGCCGCGGCCGCCGCGGCGCATCCCCCCGCCCCCTCCGGCCCGCGCCCGTCGTAGTACCACGCTGGGCCCCGACGCCTCCTCCCCTCGCACACTCGCTCGCATACCAATCCCCCGCCTCCTTCAGCCTCTCCACCGCGCAGGCGCGGCGCTGCTGCAGTGCGCCTGCGCGGCCGCTCAGCCCCACCCCCGGGGGCGCTCCCGGGAAGACCGGAGCCCCGCCGGGTAGCTTGTAACGTTTTAGCTGAGCCTCAGAGATAGAGGGTGGAAAGAAAGCCAGGCACGTCCCCTCCCCCATCCACGCCCCCACCTCGATTGCTCGGGGGGCGGAGGAAGCAAGGGAGCGGGGAGAAGAAGACACACATCCCAAATCGTTTAGGCGAAGTATAGCCATGTAGCCGGCAACAAAAATAATTGCATGAGTCAGGACAACCTTGTCATCGGAAACAGCGGCGTCTCCAAAATTTCAATACAGGTGGGGCTTACAAGAGGTTAGCAGTGTGGCAGTGGAGGTTAACGTAGCATCGTTTTATTTACTTGTCCAACACTGAGAGCACTTGCTGCGTACCAATATGCCGGGCACTATTCTAAGCCCTTTACACATGTACATGTTGTAACTCTAAAGGTTAGGTAGTGTTATCGTTGACTAAGGCCCTGAAATGTCAAGTAACTTGCACCCAGGACCCACATCTAATAAATGGGAGGCAGGGCCGGGTTTAGCACAGCTGAATGGAAGTAGTGGAAAGGATTTGCTCTAGCCTCTGACTCTATGTTCAAACATTACGTGAACTCATCACCTCCCTACCCACCACCCCATGGAGTCTTTGCTGTCAGTTGAAGAGGTTGACAGAAGAACGGTGGTTCAGACTTGACATGGCTTCAGCTACCTCGACTGAAGCACAGTTGTTCGCACAGAAACACAGAGGCATTTTCTCTCCCAGGGGCACAAAGTTGTTTAAGATTTGCAGATAGTGTTCTTAAGCTCAAAGATCCTATTTGGTATTGGGTTTTTGTTGTTGCGTTAGGGTTTTGATTTTGTTTTTTATTGGTTTGTTTTTCTCAAGTCAAGAAGATACTCAAATTACAGAATCTCTCAAAGAATTTCTTAGGCAGCTTGCCCCACATAACCATTCACTGTGGAAAGGCAAATGCACACTTCAGAAAAGAAGCAAGAATTTCTTTGAAGCTGGTCAACCTATCAACAATTATTTCTTGACAGACTTCTTGGGGACATGGTTTTCAGGTGGCAATTCTTTTTTTCTTCTTCTTCTTTTCCTCTGAAAAGCCCCCCAGTACACAGTTGTATTTTCTAGTTGTAGGTCCTTCTGGCTCTGCTATGTGGGACACCGCCTCAGCATGGCTTGACAAGCGGTGCTAGGTCGGCACCTAGGATCCCAACTGGGGAAACCCTGGGCCCCCAAAGCTGAGAGCATGAACTTAAGCACTCCACCACCAGGCCAGCCTCAGGTGGCAATTCTTTATAGGGCAACAGGGACATTATATTTCCCCTGCAGGAAGGCACAGCAATCAAGTCATACATTTGCTGAGTGTCTGCCAAAAGGAGATATTCTGCTAGAAGACTAGGAAAATATAAAGAAAATAACAGACTTGTTTCCTGCTCTCCAGAAGGTAACACTTTATTCAATCATTATTTACTAAGCGCCTAGTATGTGCCAGGCAGAATACTGAGTAGTGGGTATTCAACATGGAATAAGAGAGACACTTGAAAAAGTCAGTCAAGTCATTACCCAGGTATATAAGATAGAGAACACAGTCCCTGCCTGGGTAATCTTACCATCTTGCTTAGGAGATAAAATTTACACCCATTAAACAATAAGAGACTGATACAGGTAGTAGTTAATCAGTTGCTAAATTGGGTAGAGCAAGCTGTGTTATAGCAATGACAGCAGTATAAACCCATGAACAAATTAACAAATCATCAGGGCCAACCTTCTGTAAACAAAGATGATACGGTGTTTTTTCTTTCTTTCTTTCAAAGATTGGAAGGATGCTGGCACTGAGAGGGTACTGGATTTGGGGTTAAGGTTAAGCGTTTATTCCTCTCACTACTGGAGCCAGGAAGGAGATAGGAAGATACAGAACCTACAAGCTGTGAAGAGACCTCTTTCAGGCAGGCCAGTGTCCAGCAATAAATCCTCCATCTCTTAGCATCTTTGCCAGGGGTACCGAAGTTTCCGACTGTTAATGAGTTGCCGGAATGCATCCTCTTGCTGAACAGAGGTATACTATCACTGTGAATTTAGCATAACCCTAAGTGCAGAAAAGAGAAAGTCCACTGCTTTGGAAGACAAGCCTACCTCTAGAATTACAGATGCTTCTATTTGCAAACCAAACATAAACACAAGGTTCCAGTTGAGGCAATCACTTCCCTTTCTTCTCAGATTACCTGTCCCACCTCCAAGCCTTTGCTTTCCCTTTCCTTGCCTCCTCAAAGCTTTCTTCTCTCCTTTCCTCTTGCTAAATCCCACTCAAAATCTACTTTGAGCCCCTTTTCCTTACCTCCTTACTCCTACAGCCTGATTTATACCTCTTAAAGTCCAAACTTAACGATTTGCCACTTATTTACAGAATGTCTTTAATTTTTACAGATTCATGATTTCATGGGTCTGATGGACAGCACTGAGTTTTACAATCACATAAACCCAGTGGAAATGGAACTCCACCATTTTCCAGCTGTGTGACCTATAGACAAATTAATCTGTCCTCGGTTTCCAGCGAGGAAATCGAGGACCATGCAAATTGGGGACCACATAATAATACCCGCCCCACAGGGTTGTTATTGGCGCTAGGAGAGTGAAATTACGGGTCAGCCTTTGCGCGGTGCCTGGCACACAGGTACGTTGCCATCCCTCGGGGAGAACTGCCCCAGGCTCTGGGCGTGTATTCTGAGCGTGTTCCTGGCTTAAGATAAGCACATCGCACTTTGCGTGGTGGTTTGGTTTCATCTTCCGACAAATAAATCACTAACTCCGTGGGAAGTGCCCAACACAGACGCACAGCAGGATCCGTCCATCCAGCCCCGCCCCATCCCAGAAGCAAACTCGCCCTTCCCAAGAGTTGGGCTCCCTCCCCACCTCCTTCTCCCTCTTCTCCGCCACAGCAGGACAGCAGGGATAGCCCAGGGCGCCCCACCCGCTCCAACCCGGAGAACCGGATCTCGTCCCGCGAGCGAGGCCAGCAGTGCGCCTGCGCCACTCGGCAGCCTCACGCATGCCCGCTGTCTCCACCGCCCTTCCCCAGGTGCGCGAGGGCTCAGGCTCCCGCGGTTCCGGGACGCCGCGTCGAGGCTGGCCCGGCTTCCGCCTCCCACTCGGTGGGCGGTGCGTCCGGGCGCCGGGCAGCCGCGCGATGACGTCACCGCGCGGGCGGACGCGGCGGGCTTTGCGTGGGCGTGGGGCCGCAGCTGGGGCGAGGGTGGAGGAGTGGGGAATTCCGGCCCGCGGTTAACCGAGAGGTGCTTACTCTTGCGTTTCGGCCTCCCGTGGAACTCCTCCGGCCCCGCCGTTGACCCCCGAGGGCGGGTTGCAAGCAGCATTTCTCTGTGCCCCTGCAATGTCGGGGACTGACGGAGCATCATCCGAGAGCCCGCTGCATTTGCTCATCACGATTAACCCCCCTGGGAGAAATGCAAAGAGCACCCTTTGGTGGGAAGCCCTGTTGCGTACCAACCACTTTGTTTCTCCACTAATTCCCCACGCAAACTTTCCAGGGAATTGAGGTCACGAGAACTTTGGAAAGATGTGTAAAGTGATAGAACTTATATGAGGGCCCCAGGATCCAAACTGTGAAGCCTCAGCATAGAAATATCGTCCTCAAATTGTTGAGTGAATTAAAGCGCTAAGAAAAATAGTGACACAATGGAGGTAACTTATTAGCAAGATTCTTCCTAAAGCCATTAAGGCATGGGAAATTCCTCAGCTGGTTTAGTAAAGGGGGTAAACCTTATCATCGCATCTTTGTCTGTGAGTGGAGGAAGGAAGTCTTTTAAAAGGTCTACTGCATCCAGAGTAGGAAATCAAAAAACCCTAAGAATTTTTAACTTATTAACGTACTTTTTTAAAAAGCCACCCAACGAAGCCAAAGCAAGTCAACTTTGCCCCCCCAAAGCCAAAGGAGTCAGTGGGCTTGCAGGGTCATTTCTATTATTAAGGAGGATGTTTGTTGTATTACTGCTTAATTTGAGGCATTATATAAATATTATTGATCACATAATATCTGTGCTGAAGCAGAAGGAGTGCTGACTGTTCTCGTAAAAGCAGGAATAGAATTGTGATGGAGAGAAAAGTAGAGATACTCACAATTAAAAATGATGAGAAAATGAGAACTGCTTCATTTGCACACAGAGGAATCTTTGGATGGTAATGACAATTCTGAAGATGAAAGGCAAATTATGCAATAGGTAAAACATGATATGCCTGTGCTCTTGACAGCAAGAGACTGGACAAGTGATTGATGGGATGGAAAAACTTTTGAGTATGATGCAAGAGACTAAGCTTCTAAGTCAGATGCCTTCTAACCTAATCTTAAGTCACATAAGACCAAGTATTTGTTCTAGAAGTAAAGCTTAGGATGTTGAAAGCTTAGGACAGGCAAAGTGTGGTTCCATGGGCCCAAAGCACCAATCAGATATTCATGACATCTGTGAGTTATGAAGCACAAAGGTGCTAAGGAGTTCCTTACAACACCTGAAGAGATTATCTAAAGAAGGGAATTACCGATCCTCAGTTTCATAGTGTGCAAAACATGTCTGTCTATTGTTTTAAAAGATGTCGTGGAACATACACGAGCAAGGAGGAGAGAAGTAGACCTGTTTTAAAGTTTCAGGGGGTTGCCCACTTCCCCGTCCTTTTGTGGAAAATTCATACAGAGACTACAAATTTAAACTCCTTCTTCTCAAGTTTAGATGAATAAAAACATGGCCATAAGTACAGCCATTTGGAATCTCAACCCTTCCTAAGGAGAAGAACTCCTGTATCTTTGTTCCAGGAAAGCCAGGTCCTTGCTACAGACTTATCTGAGGCATGATGTCTTTAAGAATACGGATCCTGGAGTTCACACAGCCATTTACTAACATAGCTAACAAAGTGTGACTTTGGCCAAGTTATCAAACATCTTAACTTCAGTTTCCCCTTCTGTAAAAAATAATAATAATACTAGTACCTAGACAGGGTTGTTGTAAGGTAAAAATTGTTGTAAAGGTGCCTGGTGCATGGTTAGCTGTTGTTAAACCCTTCAGGGTGCCAAAGACAAGAGCTTGTTTTCAGTTAAATTGTGAAAATAGGAATGTGGAAAGAAAGAACACAAGAAATACATATGAGAGCACATACAACAAAAGTAGGCACATAAAAATCTTTACAGGGCCATATGCCTCAGGGGACAATGATGATATTTTAATCCAGGTTCCCAAGAAAACAGGACCCAAGGTAAAGGCTTATGTAACAACAATTCTTTAGAGCGTACAACCCCAGGTAAGCAAGAGCAAGGGGAAAGGAGAAATGAGGCAGGGAAGATGGTAGAAAAAAATCAAGGAGATGAATTGCTGAGCTGGCCACAGCCTTGCAACAAAGTGCTGGCTGCCAGTCTCACGTGATGTCTCCATAGAAGACTTGGGAGACCACGATGTTTTGGAACAGAAGAAGAGAGAACAATGACGTTCTTGGCTCCCATCAGTCAAAGGTTACTGCAGGAGACATGAACTCCCCCAAACTTTTGTATCATGCCTCCTGCCTCTCCAGGCAGCTGCCAGGGAAGCCAGATCCCTCAACAGCAGTGGCATTATCCATGCATGAGCTGAGCCAGCAAGTGAATGGGAGCCAATAGCACTCCCCAACTGTCCGCCTGCAGCCTGCAGCTTCCGGCGGTGTCTGTCACCTCTGTAGCAACAGGGAAGCCCCATGCCCAGAAAAAAAGCTGGAGATTCAAGGCATTATTTAGTCATGCCCAAAAGCAACATGAGAGACCTGGGGCCAGCAGAACATCACAAAATCCCAGCTACTATTATCAAGGCTGCCACAGAGCTCAGCATGCCTCCCTCCAGTGAAAATTGAAACACCCCTTCCGCAACCTGGAAGGATGCTGTTGTGGCACAATGATGTTCCTGGATGGTACTAGTAGCATCAAACAGAAAACTATGACCAAGCAAATGCAGGGTAGCATATAAACGGGGTTCAACGTAATAGTAATGGCAGAGGCATGGGAGGACGAAGGCCTGAAAGGCATGTGAACTGAAAGAAGCCCTTCGTGCTTTCAAAACTAAATGCATTTTAGGGGTCAGGTACTATATTAGGTGCTAGGATCAAAGATGAATAGGATAATCCCTATGTCCAGGACCCAAGGAGCTCACAGTCACACAATAGTAATAAAACGGTAGATATTTACTTCATTCATGTATTCATGCTTTGTTATTTAATAATATCTGTCCCCATCAAATACTGGTTCTACAGCTTCTGGTGTGGTTAAATCTTTCTAAGAAAGTAATTTGTTTCAAGAAGTTCTTGCCTCCACAAATTAACATCAAGTGAGTTTATGAATGATCTCATACTTCACATAATGCAGCTGCCAGGAACTGGTAAAATTAGACATCTGTCTGAATGTTTTAATATTTACACAACGGTGCTCCAGAATGTGTTTGCAATGGGGGAGTGGGATAATTAAAGGAGAGTTTGGAGCAAGCCTTCTGACAGGAAAGGAAGGAAAACAGAGAGTCTGGAAATGTGGAGGTGCAAATTATGGAGGAGCACATTCTCACAGCATTATTGCAAATCCAGAAGGAAGAAGAAGATGAGATTTTAAAGTCATCTCTCTAACTGGGACAAATTAGTGCCATTTGGCCAAAATTTACTGGGCCCTTTACTATGCAGAAATAAAAAAAAAGAAAACACACCTCATGAAATTACATTCTAATTGGAGAAGCTACTGCTATGTGAGACAGGTAAAATATATCATGTGTTAGACACTGATAAGTGCTAAAGGGGGAAAAAAGACAAGGAGAAGCAGAGACAAAGTGAGACAATCATACAGCTCTCTGGGGAGAGAGGATCCAGCAAATAGAAAGGTTTTCGGGAAATGGTGTGTGTGACTTATTCCAGGAATAGCCAGGAGGTAAGTGTGGTTTGAGTAGACAAGGGAGAGAATAGTAGAAGATGTAAGAGAAGTAACAGGGGCCAAAAAATACAGACTCTTACAGGTCATGGTAAGAATTTTAGCTTTTTCCTCTGGAGGAGTTCAGAAACCACAGGAAGGTTTTGAGTAGTGTGATGTGATCTGACATATGTTTTTATAGGATCACTCTGGTTGCTTCATGGCAGGAACAAGGATAATAGTTAGGAGGCTCCTGCAACAAGAGATGTTGGCAGTTTGGGCCAGAATAGTGGCAGTAGTCCTGGTAAAAAGTGATGGAATTCTTGGTAAATTTTGAAAGTGGAATCAACAGGCTTTATGGACCAACCAAATACAATGTGCAAGAGCACAGTCAAGGATAACAATAAATTTTTGCCTTAAGCAACTAGAGGAATGGAGTTGTCATCAACTAAGATGGGAGAGACTATGAGAAGGGGCAGAGAGTGAGTGGTGGCAGAAGATTAGAAGCTCAGTTTTGGATAGGTTCAATTTGAGATGCTGTCAGGCATCCTAGTGGAAACATCAGTGAGCAGTTGAATATACAGGCCTGACTTCAGAGGAAAAGCCCAGGCTGGTGATTTAAATTTAGGAGTCATCAGCATATGGGTTGAATTTAAAGCCATGAGGTTATTCACACTTTACCCCCAATGTACCCTTCCTGTCTTGTTCTTCATGCACTAAACAGGTGCAAATAAAAGAAATAGTACTTATCACAAGAAGGAACAAATTTATAGAAGAAATTCATATATATATTCATATATAGAAATTCACTACCATAGAAGTAGTACAAAATAAATACTTAAATAACTGCAAGGAAGGCTTAGTTAAATTAATAGTCAAATGATCCAAAGTGAGTTTATTAAAGAACATTCAGTAGCTTAGGTTTACACTCTTGCATCCCTCATCCAAAGTTCAAAATGTCAAGGAATATATTTCACAATAAAAAGGAAAGTCTTTGGAACCAATCAACCAGGGGATCAGTCTACTCTGTTTGTCATTGAGAAAATTAATGTATGTCTGCATTAGTTTGCTAGGGCTGCTGTGACAAAGTACCACAGACTGGGTGGCTTAACAACAGAAATTTATTGTCACATGGTTCTGGAATCTGGACGTCCAAAATCAAGGTGTCAGCAGGGCTGATTCCTTCTGAGGGCTGTGGGAGAAGGATCTGTCCCAGGCCTCTCTCCTTGGCTTGTAGCTGGACAACTTCTCCCTGTGTCTCTTCACCTTGTCTTTCCTTTTTGCGTGTCTGTCTCCAAATTTCCCCATTTTAGAAGGAAACCAGTCATACTGGATGAGAGCTCACCCTAATGGCCTCACTTTAACTTGATAACCTCTGTCAAGACCTTAACTCCAAATAAAGGTCACATTCTGAGGGACTTGGGGTTAGAACTTCCACATATGAATTTGGGGGAGGACACAATTTGACCCATAACAGTGCCTATATAAAATAATAAACTTAAATTTCAAGACTGTCTTGAAGCTTAAATAAGTAAGGTGTCTGATACAATACCTAGCACGTAATAGACAAATTGTAGGGAAACAGAAAATATGGTTTGGAAAACACTAGTGATCTAAGTACAATCCCTAAAAGAACTTTCCATTAACGTGATACCAGACATGAGTTGGCTATAAAAATAATGAAAATGTGGCTCCGCTTCAGAGCAAACTAAAAGTTGCAGATCTAACAGTGTGCTGGCTGGTCTTAAAACCTGGAAAATGATTTAGGATTTAAAGTTGACATGATATGGATTTAGAGATCCACCCAACAACAAAAGAAGCTTAATTTTTCCTTGTGGTATTTAAGTCTCTTTCATTTGCAAAGGGCATTAATTTTTTCACCGTATATGTTATCAATTGATTACTAGTGCCAGTCACTGTGCTACTTGCTGAGCATCAGAGGTTAAAAAGACAGATTGCCTGCTCCCAGGAAATTTTCCATCTAGTAATGAGACATATGAATAAGGATTTACAGTTAAAATGTGATAATAGAGGTAAAAATAGAATGCTCCATAACCAGAGTCCAACTGGGACACCAGGGAAGACTTCTTAGAGGAGATAACTGAAATGACTTTGAAGGACAAGAAGCTGTTACCAATTTAAAGGCTAACTAGACAAAGAGAAAGGGAAGGCATTCTAATCAGAAGTAATAGCATCTGAAAAAAGAAAGTGAAACCTTTCTTATAGAAGGGTAAATGTGCACTCTTTGGAGAACCATATTTTGCTCACCATTAGCATGTAAATAATTGAATAATAGATCTTGGCATCATGAGGCCTAAAACTCATGATATTTGTGTGTGTGTGTGGGCAGTTTAATATCGAACCACTTGGAAAGTTCTTAGAATACCATATTCTAATTTGAAAGATCTAAACCTAAAAGCTTATTTCCACCTAATAAGCAATGTGGTTGGACAGATGGAAGAAAGCCACAGTAAAGTACACTCACAGGAGCAGAAATGGGTGGGAGGGGATCTTTAGAAAAGCCAGTGGCTTATTATTTTAAAATAAAAGGAAGAGGTAACAGTGACAAAAAGGCTTCTGCGAATTTGATTAGCAGTATTCATTCTTTGGCTACCAGGAAGCTCGAAGCCAAATTTACTGTGTGATTTTAATAATCGTATAGAAACTTAAACCTATATAACAATGTCCTCTTTCTTCTAAGTTTTTATTCCTCTGTTCCATCAAAATGGTGCTTCTATAAACAGACATGGCAGATAAAGGGGAGAGGCAATTGAATTTGGGATATGGTTAGTTTGAAATGCCTTTGATGCAAAACATGCAGGCACAAAACTACAGTAAGCATTTAAATATATGACAGTTCCCAGAGCTCAGTGTGCAGACCTCTTCCCTAGCTACACTCATCCTTTGATAATTTCATCCAATGTCATAGCTTTATTTATTTATTTTTTCTTTTTTCTTTTTTTTATTTTTTTATTAATGTTATGATAGATTACAACCTTGTGAGATTTCAGTTGTACATTTTTGTTAGTCATGTTGTGGGTACACCACTTCCCCCTCCGTACCCTCCCCCCACCCCCCCTTTTCCCTGGTAACCACCGATCAGATCTCCTTCTCAATATACTAATTTCCACCTATGAGTGGAGTCATATAGAGTTCGTCTTTCTCTGACTGACTTATTTCGCTTAACATAATGCCCTCGAGGTCCATCCACGTCCAATGTCATAGCTTTAAATGACATTTTATATATATTTTTTTTTTTTTTTTTTTTAAAGATTGGCATCTGGGCTAACAACTGGTTCCAATTTTTTTTTTTTTTTTTTTTTTTTCTCCCCCACCCCCGCCCCCCCGTACATAGTTGTATATCTTAGTTGCAGGTCCTTCTAGTTGTGGGATGTGGGATGCCGCCTCAATGTGGCCTGACGAGCGGTGCCATGTCCGTACCCAGGATTCGAACCCTGGGCCGCTGCAGCGGAGCGCACGAACTTAACCACTCAGCCACAGAGCCGGCCCCTAATGATGTTATGTTTTAATGACTCCCAAATTCTTTTCTCCAGCTCAGAGCTACCTGGTGAGCTCCAGACTCATATTGACATCTCCACTTGGATATCTAATTAGCATCTCCAATTCACCTGTTCAAAAACCATGGTCCTTATATTCTCCCCAAAACCTGCTTCTCTTTGCAGTCCCCATCTTAGTCAGCAACTGAGATCCTTTCTCGAATTCCAACTTCTAATCACTCAGCATTGACTCTACCATTTCTCACCACCTCTACAGCTACCACTTTGGTCCAAACAACCATCAACTCTTTCCTGGAATATTGTAATCACCTCTTAAGTGATGTCCCTGTTTTTCCCATGCCCTCCAAAGTTTATTCTTGACACATCTGCCAGAGATCATGTTTTTTCTCTCCTAAAACTCTCAAACAGTCCATTTTGCTTGGAGCAAAAGCAATAAATAGCTGACAGGGCCCTGCGTTAAATGGCCCCAATTACATCTCTGACCTCATTTCCTGTTGCTCCCCCCCTCATTCGATCTGCTGCAGCCATTCTGCCTCCTCACCCCTGCTGGAACAAACCAGGTACAAACCCGGTACAAACCAGGTGGGCTCAGGCTTTTGCACTTGCCTTTTCTTCTGTCTGGACTGTTCTTCCAACAGGTATCAACAATGGTTACTCCCTCATCTGTCTCCTTCCGGTCTTTGCATAAATGTCCCCTTCTCAGTGGGACCTTCCCGACCACTCAATTTAAAATTGCAACCCTCACATCCACCCACAGACACTTTTTCACTTCCTTGCCTGCATTTCCATAGCCCTTATCACTACTTAAAATACTATGTATTGTACGTACTTACAATATTGTCAGTCTCACCCACAAGTATGTAAGTTTCTCCAAGAGTAGGCATTTTATCTCCATAAAAGTGCCTGGTAGAATAGACATTCAATTAATATTTGGTAAATATTAAATGAATCAATGACTGAACACATAGATCTAAAACCCACATAGGAATTTCTGCCAAAGAGTTTTTTTAAAAAGGGTGTCATTCATATTTGAGTCCAAGGGGCAGATTACTCAGAAAGAATGTGCAACATGAGAAGAATAAAGAATTTAAATCAGTCTTAGGAGCAGGTAGAGAGAGAGGTGCAGGAAAGGAGCCTGAAAACCAATAACAAGAATGTAGATGGAGAACCAGGAGAGAGTGAGCAACAAAAAGGTAGACATACTTTCGGGAGTGGTTAGCAGTGTCAAATGAAGCAGAAATGTTAAGGAAGACCAGAAGTGAAAAGTGTCCGTAGGAATTGCTTAGCTATTTGGAAAAAATAAATAAATGTAGATCGTCTTACACCATATATCCAACTCCAGATGGACAAAGTGTTGAATGCAAAAAATCAGTGAAGAAATATTTGATGGGTAAGAATTAAAATATCAATTAAAACAATACTAAGATTTATTAACATGGGTTTTTTTTTTTTATTAATGTTATGATGGATTACAAGCTTGTGAAATTTCAGTTGTACATTTTTGTTAGTCATGTTGTGGGTACACCACTTCCCCCTCCGTACCCTCCCCCCACCCCCCCTTTTCCCTGGTAACCACCGATCAGATCTCCTTCTCAATATACTAATTTCCACCTATGAGTGGAGTCATATAGAGTTCGTCTTTCTCTGACTGACTTATTTCGCTTAACATAATGCCCTCGAGGTCCATCCACATTGTTGTGAATGGGCCAATTTCGTCTTTTTTTATGGCTGAGTAGTATTCCATTGTGTATATATACCACATCTTCTTTATCCAATCATCAGTTTCTGGGCATGTAGGCTGGTTCCACGTCTTGGCTATTGTAAATAATGCTGCGATGAACATAGGGATGCAACGGACTCTTGAGATATCTGATATCAGGTTCTTAGGATAGATACCCAGTAATGGGATGGCTGGGTCATAGGGTATTTCTATTTTTAACTTTTTGAGAAATCTCCATACTGTTTTCCATAGTGGCTGTACCAGTTTGCATTCCCACCAACAGTGTATGAGGGTTCCTCTTTCTCCACAACCTCTCCAACATTTGTCGTTCTTGGTTTTGGATGTTTTTGCCAATCTAACGGGGGTAAGGTGATATCTTAGTGTAGTTTTGATTTGCATTTCCCTGATGATTAGCGATGATGAACATCTTTTCATGTGTCTATTGGCCATATTCATATCTTCTTTTGAGAAATGTCTGTTCATGTCCTCTGCCCATTTTTTGATCGGGTTGTTTGTTTTTTTGTTGTTAAGCAGTGTGAGTTCTTTGTATATTATGGAGATTAACCCTTTGTCGGATAAGTGGCTTGTAAATATTTTTTCCCAATTAGTGAGCTGTTTTTTTGTTTCAATTCTGTTTTCCCTTGCCTTGAAGAAGCTCTTTAGTCTGATGAAGTCCCATTTGTTTATTCTTTCTATTGTTTCCCTCAACTGAGGAGTTACAGTGTCCGAAAAGATTCTTTTGAAACTGATGTCAAAGAGTGTACTGCCTATATTCTCTTCCAAAAGACTTATTGTCTCAGGCCTAATCTTTAGGTCTTTGATCCATTTTGAGTTTATTTTGGTGTGTGGTGAAAAAGAATGGTCGATTTTCAATCTTTTGCATGTGGCTGTCCAGTTTTCCCAGCACCATTTGTTGAAGAGACTTTCTTTTCTCCATTGTAGGCCCTCTGCTCCTTTGTCGAAGATTAGCTGTCCATAGATGTGTGGTTTTATCTCTGGGCAACATGGGTTTTTTTTTTAAGATTTTATTATTTTTTTCTTTTTCTCCCAAAGCCCCCCAGTACATAGTTGTGTACTTTTAGTTGTGGGTATTTCTAGTTGTGGCATGTAGGATGCCGCCTCAGCATAGCTTGATGAGTGGTGCTATGTCCGCACCCAGGATTCGAATTGGCGAAACCCCGGGCCTCCGAAGCAGAGCACACGAACTTAACCACTCAGCCATGGGGCCACCCCTACTAACATGGTTTAAAAATTATAATTATGGGGACTAAACTGTGACCTAACCAAGTACAATCCATTTTAGGAAGCAATTTAAAAATAGAATGAGATATTTGCCATAGCCAAAAGGTGGAAACAACCCAAATATCCATCAACAGGTGAAGGGATAAACAAAATATGCTGCATACATACAATGGAGTATTACTAAGCCTTAAAATGGTATTTGATACGTGCTATACAGTGGATGAACCTTGAAAAAATTATGCTGAGTAAAATAAGCCAGACACAAAAGGACAAATATTGTATGATTCCACCTATATGAGGAACCTGGAATAGTCGAATTCTTAGAGAAAGAAAGTTGAATGGTAGTTGCCAGAGTCTGGGGAGGGAGGAGTGGGAAGTTACTGTTTCATGAGTAGAGTTTCAACTGGGGATGATGACAAGCTCTGGAGATGGTTAGTGGTGACGGTTGTACAACATTTTTAATGTATCTAATGCCATTGAATTGTCAAAGTAGTTAAAATGGTAAATTTTATTTATATGTATTTTACCACAATAAAAAAATCTCAAAAGATATATATAATAAGAGCCTTAAAATGACCCAGTAACTCTACTTTTAGAAACTACTCTTGTGGAAATAAACCAAAATTCAAGCAAAATGTTTATCAGAATGTTATTTATAATTGCAAAACAACTCTTTGGAAACAAAATAATAATCCAATAAACAATGGCACACTCCTACTAACTGGAAGCTCCAGGGCACTGAACACCATGTCTGTTCTTGCTCTCCGTCTCATCTCCACCGCCTTCCTGTGCTGGAACATAGAAGATATGCAACAAACATTTGCTGAATTAATTAGCATGGTGAAATATTATGTATAAGAATATTTACAAAGGATTTTAATGACATAGGAAAATGGTTTGATATAATAAGTGAGAAAAAGCAGGATAAGACTTGTATATCCAATTTGATTTCAACTATGCAAAACAAGGATTCTTGCTGTGTGAGATAATGAATTCCCTTATTGTTTAAGCCAATCTGAGTTGTGGCTTTTCATTACATCTGTAAACATCCCAACTGGTCCTTACTCAGAAAGAGTCCCTCGTGCTTGCCCAGAGCTTATTAAAGAGAAAAGTGGAAAGCAGAAAAAGTAATGGTACCATTAATAAAAGTTACCTGACAGCAAGGGAGAAAACAGGAAAATTATTTAAACAAAACACAAAAAAGCAACTGCAGTACCATAAAAACACAGCTGGCTGGAGCATTTAGTGTAGAATCTGACAGTTTTACAGACTTCATAACTTTTTAAGCTATTCTTATAATAATGGATATTTGCAATAATGATCCTGAGTCACCAATAACAATGCCCAGGTTGTGCAATAGATTGTGGTCGAGAAGATGGTGCATTATATAACACAGTTTAGAAGGATTTTCATTAAAATGTTGAAAACATTTAAAAGTTCCAGGACTTATGGGGGTAAGCAAATTAAATTCTTCTGGAAAACCCATGTGGCTGGAACTCCTCGTTTCCCTAATGTTGTTAAAGAGAAATGAAGAATTATTTTATCTGAAAATCTGAAATTCTTGTACTTATGTTAGAAATTTGGTTTTCCTAAAATCTGGAGTGCCTAATGGCCATGGGGAACGGGGGTGAAGGGCCTGTTAAAAATGCAGCTCCCTCAGTCCTTCCTCTAGGGATTCTCAATTACTGGGTCTGGGATGGGGCTTAAGCACTGGCATTTTTAACAGACACTCCAGATGATTTGGTCTGGACCTTCTGAAACAATGGAATCGAAATATGATGACTTAATTTAGGAAGTGCTAGAGAATTCCCTGCTTAACCAAGCCTCCGGCTCAGAATGTATTAGTGCTTGCTCCTCTGCACAGGAAGAGGTAGATAGGCTCACTTGTTAGATTAAAGGAAAGTAGGAATTTACCCAAAATAACCTGCTGCATTTTTAAGGCAGTTGCAGATCACATCTATACCGACTTCAGCTAAGATTTTATGATTCTGCTTTTAACTTTAAAGAACTCTGGCTCTGCTATTACTAAAGCTTAAAGTTTGGCTTAAGAATAGACCCTATCCCAATAAGTTCTGTCTCATTTTTCCTGCATCATTTAGTCATTTACTGAGAGAATCCAACATACTATGCCAGACATAAAAAATGTACAGATAAATAAATATATCCTGTCTTTGATTTGCTCATAGTCTAGTAGAGGAAACAGACATATAAACAAATAATTACAATACAACATAATAAATGTTGTAAAAGCAGGCTGTTAAAAAAAAAAAGTAATTTTGCCTGGGAGATTATAAAAAGGCTTCTTGAGGAGGTAATATATGATCTGGCTTTTGAACAGGTAATTCAGGCACCATGCACTGTAGGTAGGCATGGAAATATGAGAAGGCATGGAAGATTTGGTAGAAGCGATAGAACTCGATGACCAGTTGGATATTGGAAATTGAGAGAAAGGAGAGAACTGAAAATGTTTCTAAGATTTCATTCATTCGACAATTTCGCAATACTCTGTTAGAGGAGAGTGACTAGATATTTTTCATTAAGAAAAAAGGAAATGTAAGAAGAGAAGCAGGTTGGGAGGATGAGATCAGAGGAAAATATGTTGAGTTTGAGTTGTCCGCAAAAACCTGCAGGTATACCAGCCTGCTATGCCCTCAGAAATGTGGGTCTGAGAGGAGTGGGGGGGGCGGGGGCCAGACTGAAGATGAAGGGGTGGGAGCCACGGCAAGGGAAGGGTTGGGCAGGAGCAGATATACAATTTGTGGGGCCTGATGAAAATTGAAAATGTGGGTCCCCTTGTTCAAAAGCAGAAAAAAGTGCTACTAAAGTGATTAAATGTAGTAAGTTACTAAAATACAAAGCATTTTCCTTTCTTCCACAGTCTCTCAATGTGTCACGGTGATTTTTATTTACTATCTAATGTTGTTCTAAATAAGTACAAATTTTAAATTATTGGCATAAATTTTACTGTTCATCCTTATATTGTGCAATGCTAATTTTAAATGTAAATATCAGAACATTTAACCTGTATATGGAATCACTGAATTACGCAATTCATATTTTGTGGCTTGACCTTGGAGGGTGCCTCAAGCTAGTCAGAGGAAATGAATACAAGCCAGACTCAAGGAAGTTAGAAGGAGGAAGGAAAGGTTCCCCTAGGCACAGTGGGGCCCAAAGGATCTGGGGATATTTGCAGGGTGAGTTCAGAGCCTTGCAGGTGCCTGGGGTTCTGCCCTGGGACTGGCAAATTCCGCATTGCACTTGGATCTGATGGGCTCCCATGTTCCCCCTCTCTCCAGCCCCCAGACTGATGCACCACACCTCAGCAGGGAGCTGGGAAGTCAAGTCATGCTGTTACCGAACCTGAAGTGAGTTCGCTCACCCGTTGTGCAGCAAGCCAATCTCTGACACCGGGTGTGGTGGAAGAAAGTAGGAATTTTATTTTTGCATGGCGCTGAGCAAGGAGAGAGGGCAGCTAATGCTCAAATCTCAAACTCCCCGGAAAGCTAAAAGGAAGGGTTTTTATTTGGGGCTTTAGGTAGGGGAGGGGGAGCATATGGCCTTGCTGGTCAGAGCTTTCCCACCAGCCTGTCTTTGGCCTTGAGACTACTTGCAGACAGGAGGGAGCTCATGACCTTGCTGTTCAGCAGCTTTCCCACCAGCCCGTATCTCTTTGCGGCAGGAGATAGTCCAGGTGCTTGTCCTTGACGGTGTCTGTCTCCATGGAGGATAGTGGATTCTAGAGCAAGGAAGCCAGAGAGTAAGCAGGGAATGGGTGTTTTGCTTTTAACCCCATATGTGCTGGGTTTAATGTGGGGAAACTGATATCAGGGTCGATATCAATGCATCTTCCCTTTCCACTGGTCAGCTGTCCCAACCCACAGCAGATGGGTGACCCCAAGGGTATTGCAACCTCTGCGCCAGGATGCACTAGGTATGTGGATCAAGGGTGGCGAGAGGCTGACCCCAGCCCACTCACCCACTGCATGAGCTGTGGTGCTGCCAGCCTGCGGTGGGGATAGTCGCCACTGCTGGGCCTTGCCCCAAGATGCCACTGGGTGTGACCCACAACCCTCCTCACACCTGTGCTCAGATCCCTGCCATAGCAGAGGGCAGCAGCAGTTTGGGGGGTAGATATGGGGGAAGAGCAGGTAGGACCGAGGGTGCAAGGGTTTGGAAGCACGTGGCTAGGAACCCTTCCCAGGGAGGCAGGGGGAAGAGAGATTGCACTTAAACTGAGATGTCAAGCCCCTGGTGCATGCTCCATTGTCCCATCGGACTTTACTCACAAAACACAAATATAGTATAAGAATTTCAAGACAGCAGCTGCACAGCCCTAAACCCCAAGTGTAGTTCTGAGTGTGGGGCCCTGTGCAACTGCCCTGGTTGCAAACCCATGGAGCCAGTCCTAGGACTACGACATTGCCCAAGAGGATGAGAAAATCGAAGAGGACCAAGCGGGAAGACTAGGGAGCCTCAACATGAGAGAGGTAGGTAGGAAAGAAACGAGGCTGAAAACAAGGCAGAGACGAACATGCAGAAGGGAGAGAGACGTAGGCCCCGAAGCCAAGAAAAGGGGAGGATCATCTACAGCGGAGGCTTCTCCGGGGAGGTCTACAGATATGTTTACTTGTCCCACAAGCATTTTAAAAACTTGAGCCAATATCGGAACATTGGAAACATTCTCATAAAAGACAAGCTTTTCTTTAAAAAAAATAAAGATATTTAACAAGGCTGTGTCTACATTCCTCCATGGCCAAAATCAAACCAGAGATGAGCAGCAGCTGCGCCCCTAGCAGGGGCTCGTGCCCACCCTTTGACAGGCTTCCTGTGACTCACTCGGCATCTGCATGTGCGGCTACGCGGGTCCCAGCTTCACCCAAGCAGATCACTGTGGGCACATGAGTTCAGAAACTCGGGTCCACACTGCGTGTCCAATGCTGCAGAAAGGTCAAGTAAGAGGGATCTAAAAATAGGTCATTGGATTTGGCAAGAAGGAAACCATTGGTAACATCTTAATAAGAACAGTCTGAATGGAGCGATGGGATGGAAGCCAGATGGCAGTGGGTTGTGAAGTGAATGGGAGGTGATGAAGTTGAGACAACAAGGGTAGAGACTAATTTTTCAAGCATTTTTTTTTTCTCATAAAGGAAGATGATGGAAAAGTAGTTTGAACCCACCCAGCTCTCCCTATCCCTCGCTCATCCTCCTTCCCACACACTCTCTCTAACTAAATAAAGAAGTCAACCAGCATGACATGAATCAAGATCTCTGCTGGAAATTTTACACTTTAGAAAAAATTCAGTTCAAGACCAGAAGTGGAAATTAACTGGGATTTTACTGTTCTTGTGAACATGTCATACTCAAAGGTACCGATCATGAGTATTTATCGCTGCCAGTATTGGTGGTTAGAAAAAATAAAACTAGGCTGTTTGAGACTAATTCAGAGGTTCCATTTTTCTTAAGTGACTTGAAAATGTTACATCCTATGACAACATGGTTTTTCATGTCAAGTTTCAGGAAAAACCTGTTTTGTTTATATTGTAGAACAATGCAGAGTTACACATTTAGGCACTACTTTAAGAATCTGGAAAACTATTTGACAGCTCTGTTTTTTTAAAATACTAAGTAAACTACTCAAATCCTAAGCCCTAAGCTGTTGTATAGAATATACAACATTCCCCCTTTCAATTGTCGAATAAACTGATCTTAAAATAAATGATGACATCTGTTTCCACCTACTGCACCGTTGTTTGGATGTTTTACAGGCTTGTTTGTTCTTACCGAATGTAATTTAGAAGGCTGATATTTTATTGTGAACACAGTTAAGTTTAGATTTAGCAGGCTCTGCATTTTGTGAAAGGTCTAAGTTGGTCAAGTTTACCCTATCCCCAAAGAAGAATTTACCAGAATTGTGAGGGCTGAATGCCTCTTGCTAGGTGCTACTGGAGATTCTCTGATTTGTTAACAGATTTCTGAGAGGTGATTTAGGTCAAGTTGTGAAATCCTTGCAAAGTAATCAGATTTTCACCTTGGCTTCTGCCAGTCTGTCAAAGCACAGGAAGCCTGTTCGTTCCCACTTCCTCTGTGGCCTCCTCTCACCAACTGTTTACAGAGTGCGGTCTGTGGAGTTCACCAGGGTCTCGTGAGATATGCAGCTTTCAACACTTAATGGTGAGTGTTGGTGTGATTTTGGTGAGTGGATGTCAAGTACATGAGACAAGCTATGCTTATACGAAAAAAAGGAGAGGGGAGAAGTGTATAGTTCTTTTATGTTTGTTTTTAATAAAGTTATAAAAGGCAACTAGCCTTAATTTAGTAAATTGCTAGACATCCTTAGGAAAAACCCCTGAGCATAACTTTAAGCACCATTAATCTACAACTTTAAGCACCATTCTTTGACGCTAATAAGTACCTTTGGCTTCCACAGTAAGTTATACTGTCTACATATAGTCTAAACTTGGAAGTCAGTGAACTAGCTTTGTATACGTAATCCCAATAATTGGCCCATCCTAGACATGGATGACGGTGGTGTGGGGAGCTTGTGGGTGAGTCGCTGAGGATGTGGGGTGGGAAGCGCTTTGTGGTAGGCAGAGGAAATGGGCCAAGAAGATGGTAAAATAGGCCATTCTCGCCATGTTACTTCCTCATTATTCAGCCCCTCTTTAGCCTTTAGAAATCTAGTTCGGTCACCACTACATCATTGAAACTGATATCTGCAAACCCCATGGATTTTCCTTCAACCTTTATTCTTTTTAACACCTTGTAGGAGATGTCAGTCTTTGCAAGTCTCACTTTTCATGAAGTCTTCTCGGGACTTCTGTGACACAGACCTGTCTTGGTCCTCCTGCCACTTACTTTCCTGCTACTTCTGTACCTCCTTTCTAACTGACCTGTCTCTCACTTCCAACACTTCATCCTCCCACCCACCCACTCACATGTACCCTTGTGGGTCTGGCTTCTCTCCTCTTGCCTTTAGTGATCTCATCTAGTGTCTTGTTTTTGGTCCTCTCTTCTATGCAGATGACTACCAAATCATGTTATGTAAACTCAACCTCTTTGCCAAGTTGTAGAACAGTGTCAATGAGCAGTGTAGTGGAAAGAGCTAGAAAAATGGAATTGAAATCAAATGAGATCACAGGTAAAAACTCAAAGTGCTATACAGATGCCAGTTATTTTCTGCCTTCTACAGCTTCCAAGTCGCTTTAACTCTGTCTTCCTGACTTCTCCTAATGCCCCCACTTTTCTTTGAATTAAATAGGGAGAAAATTGTGATGCCATCTTCGATTTTTCCTCTCCCATTCATCTCTTATAACCAAGCTCCGTAGCTTCTAAATACTAGCTTTCTGCCAGTTTTTGCACCCTTCCCTTTTTTCCAACTCATCCCACTCACCACTAAGCAGAACACTCTTCTTATGGCCAGCTCCAATCAGAGCACTTGACTCGAGACCTCAGGGGATATCCTTTGTTTACTAAAACCAGTGAAGACTTTTCTACCCAGTATTTGAGTTCTACAACATTCACCTTTTATGCCTCTGTGGCTTTTCTTCTTGCCACTCTCTGATTAGATCATTATGCCCCAGCCAAACTGGATGATTTTCTACCCTCCAAAAACCCCTCCAAATTCTTCCACCTCTGGACTTTTGCTCCTGGCAGTCTCTTCAAATGAAATGCCTCTCTGTCTCCACCCTCTAGCCTGATTTCAAGACAATATTGATGTGGATCCAGGCAGGAGAATAGAAACCACTCTAGGTGTTTCAAACACAGGGTATTTGACATAGGGAATTGGCTTCAAAGATGCTGGAAGTGTTGAAAGAGCCAAAGGGAGGAGGAAGGGGGCTGAAGGAGCAAAAAAGAAGCCACAGCTAAGCACCCTTAGTCTGAAGCCCCTAAATTCATGCCTGCTGCTGTGCTGCCTGTCAGTTCTGGATGTGCCAAAGGGGTGTTGCCTGGACCTGGCTGGAACTGCTGAAAAGGTGCTGCCTCTACCTGGGCTGCTGCAGTCCCCACCCCTCCTACCACTCCAGCAACTGCCAGCAACCACCTCACTCTCAGAACCAGAATAGGACTGTTCTCTTTCTTCTGCCTTTGGATTTCCCTCTGGGCTCAGCTGGCAAGGGATTCTGGGAAGTGTAGTTTTCAGACCCCTGCCTCTATAAAGCAGGACACAGAAGGGCAGGCAGGGCTGTGAGACAACGGGGAAATAACCGGACAAAGGCCCAATTGAAATACCATGTATTTCCTGAAGTATTTCTTGACTCCTTACTCTTTCCCACCTCCAACACCCCTAACTCAAAGAAACTTCTCCCTCTCCTGAATTTTGTTTGTTTCTTTGACTCAATCTCAATTTAAAGTGTAATTGTTGAGAAGCCACCCTGTGCCAGGCTCCATGCTAGGTGCTAAAAATACAAGTACAAGTGAGACAGACTTGGCTTCTGTTCCCCTGGAGCTTCATGGAGTTGAAAGTCTAGTTGAGACATACAAGGAAACACGCAATTACAGTGTAGTTCAGAAGCACTGAAATGGGGGAAGTGCAAGTGTTGGAGCCCACAAGAATGGTGTTTAAGCCAAACTGGGAGGGTCAGGAAGCGCTTCCACAAGAAATCAAAGTCTGAAGCCAAAGAGGTAGGGGTCAGAGGAAAATGTTCTTGATAGAAAGAAAATCATGCACAGAGGCCCAGCAGTGAGAGAGAGGGCACTTTACACAGAAACACCAGAGCAGAGTAGCCAGCACCTAGGTTTTGAAGTGGAGAGTGGGGAAGAGAATGGGGAGAGACAGGGCTAGAGGAGGCAGTAGGTGTCACATCACACAGGGCCTGGCAAGCCACATGAAGAGTCTGGATTTTATCCTAAAGACAACGGGAAACCACTGAAGGTTTACAGTAGAGATGTGACATATCTGGTGTTCATTTTAGGGAGTATGTGTGGAAATACCATACCTGCCGCAGTTCCATTATCCATGGCGGTTTTTATAGCACAAGCTTCCTTTATCAACTGCCCCATTTGCCTTAAGATGCTTTAGAGGAGTTTCATCTCTAAAAAGCTCCTCTTTGCTTGAGATTAAAATCTCGCCGTCTCTGCTGCCCACTATATGATTCCATTCTGGAAAAGGCAAAAATATAGGGACAGAAACCAAATCAGTGGCTGCTGGGGCTGCGAGTAGCTAGAAGGGTTAACTACAAAGGGGCACAAGGGAATTTTGGGGGGTGATGGAAATACGGTTTCATGATTGCCCTTCTCTGTTGTGTCTTCTACCCCGGCATTTGCAAAGCCTGATTATTTATGTCAATTTAAATCTATCTGTTGCAGGACAATGTAAAGTCTTTCCTTGCTTGTTTCTGTGTGCATCTGCAGCTACAATTTAAGCTCCTCGAGGACAGTGGTCAGAGCTTACTTGCGTCTTGATTATTTTTCCTGTAGATAAATTTTGAGGGGCGAATGTTTCAATCCACAGGAGCGAATTCCATTTGGATGGCCTCTTCTAGCCTTTGATTGACTTTCCTCTGGCTCATCTGGTGCCCATCCCAGCTCTTTCCCTTTTCCAGTTAATTCATTTGTTCAAATCTCACTATCTGTTACTGTGCAGATAAGAAAGTTTCTAACCAGACAGCGTGCAAAACTGGATATTAAACAAGAAGATAAAATGTTTAATTATTTCAAATGTGGAAAGTAAAAAGAGGACCAGAGTTCTACCATTTTGCCTTGGAAATAAAGGAAATTGCAGACTTTGGGAGTATCATAAGGATTTCTTTTCTCCCCAATTGGACAAGCAGCAGCCTGGAGCCTGGCAGGCGCTGACTGCCTGTATTTGCAGTGCCAGAAGCCTGTGATTCTAAAAGATACTGGGTTTCTAGAAAAAACAGAAGTCTACCTGTGATGGATTAGGGAAGGGTTTCCCACCCAGAGTGAGCCTTAGGATAAAAAGACTGTTTTGCTGTAGTCATTTGCCAAAAATCTGATTTTCCTTGAGTTGCGTGGAAAGACTAATTACGGTTTCAAGAATCCAGTTTTATTTTTGTCTTATTTCCTGGAAAAATCACACATGTGGAGTTCTTGATTTTAACTGTTAGGTGTTTAACATCACCCATAGCTTGCCCAGCATGTGAAATATTTGTTGAAATTACTTTCATTCCAACCCAAAGCCAAGAGAATAATATGATCAGGCATTTTATTTTGGCAAAGTAGCCTGAAATTGGTATGTATCATGAACCTGACAGATATGTGAGCCTTATTGTTTTCAGCCAATAGCATCTGTAAACCTTTAACACAGGGATCAGCAAACTGCTGCTGTGGGCCAGATCTGGCCGCCACTTGTTTTTATGAATAAAGTTTTATTGAAAAACCACCACTTCCACTTGTTAACATATTGTCTGTAGCCTGCTTTCCACACAACAGCAGAGTTCTTGCAGCAGAGACCACGAGGCACAAAAAGCCAAAAAATTCACTATCTGATCCTTTGCAAAAGAAGTTCGACCACCCTTGCTCTAAGAGATAACATTTTCCAGAATCAGTTTCAGAATCCCCATCATTCTTGTGCTCAGGCCTTACTTTTGAGACTAAGAATGGAAAGATAGCATCTGTATTGTGATAATCTCTCTCATTAGTATAGATACTTTATTTTGAATGAAGAATAGGAGAAAAGTTAATAAAGTTTTTTTTTTCCTAGAAAATATCTTAGGCAAAGTTTCCAGTTGAACCTCTTTGTGATAGATAAAATTCATGGCCATGTGTCTACGTGTCTTCACACATCCTCAATAGTAAATAACTTAAAACAACATCTCAGGAAAAGCAATCATTCTCAAACTTTTGATGGGTTACCAACATTTTGGGGCACCAGCAGAGAACTGAGGATCCTCTCTTTGGGGCTAAACATGTGTAAATGCACACACACTCACCCTTTGAGTATAGTTTCAAGAGTTCCTGGAGACCCGAAGCCTGCCTGAACAGTCTAGGTAAATTCCTCCTCTCCTGAAGGATGCGTCTCTACAGGTGGAACTCCAGGCATAAGCCAGTTGGAGGAGGGGCCGGGAAGGTATCAGAGCAGTCCTAGCATCCATGAAAAATCTCACGTCATAGGCAGTCACTGTCTTAGAAAACTGAAGTCTTAAGGGGTTTTTAGGCTGCAGGTGCTAGAGTTTGGCTCCTGATTCTATGTGATCTCAGGTACAGACGAAGACTTTTGTGAGCCTCTGAGGTGCAGATGCTGCAATCTGGAGATAAGAGATCCCCAGAAGAGAACACAGCTGCGGAGGTCAGAGGTGAAAAGTGTCCTAGAAATACGTGTATACTGCACAGCTCTGAGAGTTCCCTGAGGGCCCCCACCTCATTGCAAGCACCTCTCTCTTATCTCTTCCAGTTTTGTCCACCTATTAGTGTGTAGTGGATGTCAATTTTGCAGAAACATCTACTCTACAGAAGTAGGATGTCACATACACTTAAAGTAACTGAAAGATAACCCAGCCAGTTTTAAGATGGGAGCTGGGAACCCTCCAGTGAAGTCTGCACTGACAAACTGACCCACAGAGCCCAGGAATCCTGGCCAAACATGGGTGTTCATCATTTGCATATAAGCGTTGTTTATTCATAGACGGAATAGACCAAGTGATTTGCAAGTACCTGTCAAGTTGAGTGAACAGTTTGTAATCTTCCCTCCAAACTCAGATGTGAGACTGAGGGCTCCTCTGGTAGGGTCAACTTCTTACAGAAACCTCTTTTGTGGACCACGGCCTGTGTAAGTCGAGGAGCCATAACCAGATGGAATGGCCCAAATTGCTGACGCCTTGTGCCTCTAGTCCAGCTCCCGGATGGTTTCCGTGCTGTTGTGTGGATGTGGAAGGGTGAAGAAGGAACTGCCAAAAGATAAGCTCTAACCACCCCGAGAGCCCTGTCACACCAGAGAACTCTGGGCTGGCCCCGTGTCAGCTCACATTGCTTGCTAGGAGAATTCCAGGAGTGCAAAATTCCACCTAGTGGGTGGTCAGCCACCCTGTGTCCACAGGCATCCTCAAATGCTGCCTGGACCCCACATGGCAACGGATTTTAGTCTTGATGAAGTGAAAATACACAGATGCAAAATCTTACCTGCTTCTACTAAACTTTCACCTTGAATGGCTGGTGAGTCATCGTTTCTCTGCTAAATCATTATTGTTTCTACAGGTGTGGGATCAGTTTATCCTTTTTTCTGTTTGAGAGGGAAACAATTGGAGAGTTCCCCATCTGCATGTAGCAGCTACCTCTACCCTCTGTCCCGCGTCGTCCTGCTCTCTGTAAGATTAGAGATGTGTTAGGGGAGAGGGACCTGACTAGGAACTAAAGGAAGGGGGTGTTCATTTTAGCTCTGCCGGTTGCTAAGTAAGTGGCCTCCGGCAAACCCATTAGCCTCCTTGGGCTGGTTTCTGCAGCCATGAACAGATTGCTTCGGAGGAGATGATTCCTAAATTCTCTTCTAGCTCTAAAAATGTGATTTCGTGATTGCTTTGGAATATCTCGGGACATTCAAAGAATCTCTGACTCCCAAAGCGGGAAGAGAGTCCCAGGAGGGACATGACCCGTGTAGTATTTAAACAAGTGAATTGCAATAAGGCTTTTCCCATTAAGGTATTCGCGCAGGCAAGCATTTTATAATAAACTTCCCATGAGCTCATTTAAAGCTCCATTAAAAAGCAAACATATTTTTCAAAGTGAGCTCCTTCTAACTACCTGTTATTTGAGCTTCATGTTTCCTTCCAGTCTTGAGTGCTGGGCACCTGTGGATGCCCAGGCAAAGTTTGTAGCTCTCCAGAAAGATAATTGATTGATAAAGGGCGTAGATATAATGACTAAGGGGTATAAATTAAGTGGATTTGTCCTCATCTCCCTTCCTAAGTTCTCCCCTTTCTAACATTTACTCAGTACCTACTAATTGTTAAACACTGTCCTAAAGGGTAACGCTAAATATTCCAGGCACCATTCTAAGTCCCTTACATTTGTTAACATATCAAATTCTCCCTACAATCCTCTATGGTAGGTACTTATATTATCCCTGTTTACCAACGAGGAAACTGAAGCACAGAGAGGTTAAGTAACTTGTTCAAGGTCACACAACTAACAAGTGGGAAAAGCAGTATTTGAAGATGGTCGGGCTCCAGAGTCCACACTCTTGACTATTTTACCATACTGCATTATACTTGGGCCTGCATGGATTCAGGAAGCAACGTTTTATAATCAAAGTTTTTAAAATGTGATTTCGTCAAGTGTTTTACCATCCAAGCAAAGGCTAATCTAAAGATGATTTGGGATGACAAAATGGTTTCCATTTGACAATCCTTCAGCACAAAACCAAGAGCTATAAGATTATATGGAACAGCCAAAGATATTTCAGTACTTTCTTTTCATCTCTGCTCTCATAATGAATTTCTGAAAAAACTGCCAGAAGAGTCTACTCTAGGCCAAGCTAGAGTTTATAAGTCGGGTTGCCTCCATTTAAGGCAGGTGAGGCTACAGTCTAGAGGTGGAAATTAATTGCCCCAGTTGATGTACATTGTCTACTTGGGAGCAGTAATGCCAGCGGACATCCTATGCACTTATGCTCGTAGCCTGCTGATCTTCCGCCAAGCCCATTTCATAGAAGAGGAAACTGAGGCTCACAGGCCTGGATAATTCTCCTGGGCACCACACACCTAACGAGAGCCAGAGCTGGGGCCTTCTGACTTGCAGCAGTGGGCAATCTCCAGCCTACCCTTTAAACCCACAAGCATCCAATCACCTGCTAAACTAGACCTGGGAGGAACCATTTCAAAGTTCTTTCTTTTAAGAATCTTCAGATATGGATTTGTTGGGTGGCTTCTGTGCATCTCAAAGCACAGTGAAATGATCCGATCCTCAAAAACATTTGCTTGGATTTACAGCCCGGAGAGGTAGGTGCCAGCCTAATGTTTTTGACCCAAATGATGGATTTGGTGACTAAGTTGAGAGACCATTTGAATAGTAATACATTTATTTATTTTTGTTTGTTTGTTTTTGAGGAAGATTGGCCCTGAGCTAACATCTGTGCCAATCCTTCTCTATTTTGTATGTGGGATGCTGCCACAGCATGGCTTGATGAGCGGCGTGTGTGTCCGAGCCCAGGATCCAAACCTGCAAACCCCAGGCCACCGATGCAGAGCATGCTAACTTAACCACTAGGCCACCAGACTGGCCCCAGAATAGTAATACATTTAAAGCTGAGTATTTTAATCAAGTGAAAGTGAAAATAAAGTGTTCTCCATCTTCATATTTATCATTGATAGAAACAGAATTTGTGATGAGGAGGGAAAGAATGGGTCTAGAACAGCAGTCTGCAATGGTTCACCTGAGTTATCGTGGGAAGGTCAAGTTATCCTGGTTAAAGTTAAAAATTAGTTGCCTTTCCTCATGATACGATTGAATAAGCACATGAACAATTTAGAAAAGGGGTTGTGAAACCTCCTAAGGAAAGAAAAATTACGTAACCAGTTTGGAGGAGAGACTTGGGTCGCCCCACATCTCAGCAGGGGGTTGAACTGCATGACTGGGAGGTTCATTCCTATTTCATAACTATTATTACTTCGCTGGCAGGGTTTATCTTTTATTGCTAATAACACTTCCCTCTGCACTTTCTCTGTTCCGTCCTCTCAATCTACGTCACCGCCCACGCCCAGAACCATTATAAACATCTACTCGACACCAGGGAGCTAATCTTTATTAAGTGAAAACAGCAGTCTCTTTTCTGCCTACCAACGGAGTTATAAACCTTGAAATGTCACTATGCCAAGCTTTACTGGATTTTGTTGTTAGGGTGGTTGAATATCTAGCTGAACCGAGTCTAACAAAATACACACAGACACTAGCTATAACAATGACTCTCAAAGTGAGCATTTTAAAAGGTATATTATAGAAGGGAAATTAGAAGTATTTATGATGGTGACAGCACCACTACCTTAATAAGGATAGTCTCTTTGTTTAGTTTAAAACATGGTTAGTAGTAACACCATTCATTATTTTCTCCTTAAATAATATTCTCCTACTATAAGCAGACAGTAAGGGCACTAATATATATAAACTTTAAACTGTTTAAAATATCCTGCTTTTCATGATAATTGTCATCATTGACTATGTATTAAGTTGATGGGCGAAAAATGCCCTAATGCTAGATTGAAGTGATGGACAGGCAGAATGTGAAGTTTTACCTGCAGCGGGGATGAAATTTTCCTAAAACTTTATAACAAAAATATGGAGCCAGCCCTGACGACCAAGTGATTCAAGTTTGCTGCTCTCACCACTTCGGCGGCCCAGGTTGATTTCCCAGTTGCAGAAGCACACCACCCGTCTGTCAGTTGCCATGCCGTGGCAGGGCTCACACAGAAGAACTAGAAGGACTTATGACAAGAAAAAAAAAGGTCTTCAGATAACATTTTTGTTAAAAAATGCAAGCAGTCTGTCTTCTATATTCTCCCAGAGGCAGGGTAGGTGGGCTTGGGTCCCCATTCCACATATTAACAAGGAGGCTTTGGCTAAAGTGATGCAATCCCTCTGCAACTTAGTCCTCGTTTATGAAGTGGCCATTACAGAAGAAACTGATTCGGAGAGCTGATGAAGATGAAGTGGGATGTTTGTATCATCCTTCTCACACATTCAATGCAGATCAGCTACTACTGGATTCTGTGACTGATGGTTAATGTTAACTGAGGGCTTAATTTGTGCGAGGAGACCTTGTCACTAAGTGCTTTATTCACCTCATCGTAATGATCTAACAACCCTATGAATCAGATACTGTTATCCCCGTTTTACAGATGAGAAAAATTAGGCACAGAGATTTTCAGCAATTTGTCCATTGTCACACAACTGGTAAGTGATGGGGCTAGATTAAGACCCCAAAAAGCCTGGCTCCAAACCCATTTTATGTACCCAGGGTAACTACACAAGTTATCTCTCAAGTCATTGTACTTAACTCACGGCATGTTGGTGATACAGAAAGTCGTCAGCAAAAATTCAAAGCAATAGGTGTTTCCAACCAAAATGCATCCACTAGGGCCTGGAGTACTTTTGCACATACAGAAAGTGTCATTGGAAAAATAACTAAAATGACTGATAACGAGGCATTACTTTATCTATCTGATTACTCCTGAAAGAAAAGTAAAAGAATTCCAAGTGTTTGGATGTGAAGAGGCAAATAAGAAAATATCAACAAAAATAGCTGACCAATATATGAAGAAAATGTTCATCTTGATTAGTAACTGCGGCAATAGCAACATCCAGTGTGTGTGATGGTTTGGAGGAGCAGCAAAGACACAGATTCAAACAGCCTTCTGCAGGACAGCTTGGCAATGTCTCTCAAAAGCGTTGCAGGGCCATGCCCTCTCCCGAGCCATTCCACTCCTAGGACTTTATGCCATACAAAGGAATGCATAAACATGTTCATTTAAACATTATTTATAATAAAAAATTGGAAACAACCTAATGAGGAATTTATTATGCATATGACTATGTGAATTTATGCTAAGGAAATGGCCATGGATGTGTGCAAAGATTTGTCAACACAGATGTTCATGATAGTAAATAGTAAATAACAGAAAAAGAAAGAAAGAAAATGACTTCAGCTGTTAAAAGAAAAGACTAAATAAATTATAGTGCACCTACATAATTTGGAACTAATGTTGTAGAAATCCATAAATAAGCATATGAAAAGACTCAAAAACATACACTAAGAGGTTAGCAATCATAAAGTCAGACTTGTGGTCTAAAAGTGAATTTTGCCTTATTTTCTTTGTGTTTCCAGACTGTCTGCATTAAGCATGCATTACTTTTGTACGAGTGAAAAATAAGAATATTATAATAAATAGAAAGAACTATTTATTTTAGTGTGAAAAAAATTTCAGGTCTGTAGTAATCAAGATTCTAAACTGCGAGTGACAGAAAGCTCAGCTCAAACTGTCTTAACTAGAAGGAAGTTATTGCTTTACATGCTTCAGGCATGGCTGGATCCAGGCCTCAGGCATTGTTGTTAGGATTTGGTTCGTCTCTCACCATCTCTTTATCTTTTGTCTTTCTTTTTTCTCTATTGCTTCCTTTCCAGGAAAGTTCTCTCTATTATGTGATGGCAAACCGTCCATGAAGATATTTGTATCCTCCTCTCTCAGCAAACCCTCCAACTGCCTTTTCAATGAGAGTTATAAGTCCTGAATCTTATTTTCACTGGTCACCTTGGGATAGTTTACCCATCCTTGATCCAATCAAATAGCCCCATGAATGGAACGCCCTGTTGGTTATGCCTGGCTCACATGTCCACTGCTGGAGCCAGGAGGTGAGGTCAGCTAGGATGGTATTGAGTGAGAGTGGGGAGCAGTGGTTCCCTAAGAGGCAATAAAGTTCCTTGTGAGTAAAAGAAGAGTGGAGGATCCTGGTGAGGTAAAAGCCACAACAACAAAGACACGAAAACACATTCATCACAAGGTTTCGGCGTTTCTTTAGATGCTGGCTAGGCGTGGCTAGGAATAGCATTAGCAGCCTTGAATCATTTAGGTCTCTTGTGGTTGCAAGTGACAGAGAGTTCATAGACCTGGCTTAAACAACAAAGAGAATTTATTGGCTTAGTAACTGAAAAGTCCAGAGGTAGGGCTGGCTTCAGGTAAGTCTGAGCCATGCAAGGATCTGGCTCTCACAATCTCTCCAAATTCACACAAAGGCCCCTGGCAACTCTGGGCTCTCCCCAGGGTGGGAGATTACTCCGGCAGTTCCCTGCCTCGCATCCTCATACCACACCAGGTGTGACCAGGGACAGAGAACCCCTTTTATTATTTTCCACACAAGTCCTGTGATTGTCACCTCTCTCACAGGCCCGAACTGGAAGAGTCTGAGAAGCATTGGTATTCATTCTTCCTTGAATGTTTGGTAGAATTGACCAATGAAGCCGGCTGGACCTGGACTTTTCTTTGTTGGGAGGTTTTTGATTACCGATTCAATCTCCTTACTGGTCATAGGTCTCTTCAGATTTTCTATTTCTTCATGATTCGGTGTTGGTAGTTGAATGTTTCTCAGAAATTTTCCATTTCCTCTAGGTGGTCCAATTTGTTGGCATATAATTTTTCCTAGTAGTCTCTTATGATCCTTTGCATTTCTGTGGTATTAGTTGTAATGTCTCCTTTCTCATTTCTAATTTTATTTATTTGAGACCTTTCTCTTTTTTTTTTTGATAAGTCTAGCTACAAGTTTGTCACTTTATCTTTTCAGAAAACTAGCTCTCATTTTCGTTATCTTTTCTATTGTCGTTAGCCTCTATTTCATTTACAATGTCCACTCTGATCTTTGTTACTTCCTTCCTTCTACTAACTTTGGGTTTAGTTTGTTCCTTTTTCTCTAGTTCCTTGAGATGTAAAGTTAAATTGTTTATTTGAGCTCTTTCTTTTTTCTTAATGCTTATCACTATGAATCATTGACCCACATTGGATTATGAGCTCATCCTTGACCAATCTATGTGGCCTGAGGAATGGCATATCTTAATTGACTTGTGCCAATTAGAGTCCATTTCTGGAGTTGGGGGTGGGGTCCATCCCATCAATGCCACCAGGGAGAATGGAAGGGGGGTGTGTGTCCAAGGAAAATGAAGGTGGGGGAGGGAAGAATTCATGCTGGAGGGATAACCAATGAATGTCAATCACAACTCTGTAGGAGTCAGACATTTTGAAATTCTTAACTAGTTGTTCCTTTCTGAATAGGAAATATGTATTAAAACTACATCCTGCTTGTGGCTTAGTTGCAGAATATTGCTAACTTACCTGGCTAAATGAAGAAGCATATATTTATCACAGGTCTTCAACCACATCTCTGTTTTAAACCTTTCAAATGTGCCTGCTGTTATCAAGAGGGGTAGAGACAATCCCAGCATCCTGTAAACTGTGTGACCAGCCATGGGCAGCCTCTCTTCTCTTCGGGTTGTAATAACCTGAAAACAGTTTTGTTTTTTTTTAACACATATTTTCATGAAGCTTTGTTTAGGGAAACATATGGGGCTTTGAAATGTCAGCACACTGGGAGGGAAACAGGAAGTTTAAAGGGTTTTGTGCTCCTGTCTCTTTTATTGACAGAGGGGGTTCAAAGTCGTGCAGGGTTAGCGAGAACAACAAACAAAATGATCCATGTCTGCTTTGGATGACATCTGTCCACTAGGACGGTCACTAGCTTTTGGTTTTGAAAGGTTTTCGGTAGATGGCACAGGCTAGGAAGGAGATGCTTTCCTTCCATCTCCAGAAGGAAGTTTCATGAATTCTTGCAGAGCCAACCTCTTGTGTGATAAATAAATGTGCCTCTGCCAGAGAGAGCAACGAGAAAAACTCAGCAACTGACAGCTTAAGAGGGGAAAAAAAAAATCACCAAGGCTCATGTCATTGCAAATGAGGGACAGCTTTGAAGGTTACATGATTAAAAATGCTCTGCACAGACAACAGCAGGGCTTGGCATCCGATGTGACTAACTGATCTGTTTTCCCGTGTGGCAATTGCTGCAGAAAAATCCCCCATCTTGTCTCACATGAGTCAACAGAATTCTGCAAAAGCGTCAGAAAATGGCCTGAAAACATTTCTTCCCCCAGGGCCCATCTTCCAGGGATGATGGAAGTGGCGAGACGAGGGTCATGCGGGGAAGTGGTCGGCCTGGTCACCAGAGGTCTGCCACACATAAAGAATGGGTACCCAGCAGGCTTGTGCGTGATGGCAGATGGGACAGAGACTTCCAGCACAACCACAGTGAGCCCTGCCATGGCTTCCTGGCTGCCCACCATGCTCACGGAACATCAACCACTGATCAAGGACCTACATTTCCAGGCAGTAAAGGGAGACTTCCTGTTTCTAACCTCTGACTCTTGCCACAACTATTTTGTCCGTTGGATTTTCTAGGTCCCAGGCCTAGGTCCCATGAGTTTCCAGGAGCCCATAAATGTGACTGAGTCCCCAACGAAAACAATGATCAGCCCTACTATAGACCAGGAGCATTGCAAAACCTGAATTAACAAATGCTTACATAAATGCCCACAAAGCATAGAATTATCACAATTCCACGAACTGTTGAATTGCTTATTCATAAAAAGTTCATTACATTTGAAAACTATTTTAACGTTAGGTTTGATTTCCCTTCAAAAGAACTCCCAATTTTGCGTGATGACTGCTGGAAGCTGGAGCCAGTCGTAAACCAAATGTGCCCCTCATTGCCAAAGGATCGCAAAAGCAAAATTATAGCAGTCCTTTAAAAATGTTTCAGCCAGGGGACTGGCCCGGTGGCGCAGCGGTTAAGTTTGCATGTTCTGCTTCGGCGGCCCAGGGTTCCCCGGTTCTGATCCCGGGTGAGAACACGGCGCCGCTTATCAAACCATGCTGTGGCAGGCGTCTCACATATAAAGTAGAAGAAGATGGGCACAGATGTGAGCTCAGAGCTAGTCCTCCTCAGCAAAAAGAGGAGGATTGGCAGCAGATGTTAGCTCAGGGCTAATCTTCCTCAAAAGAAAAAGTTTCAGCCAAAATTATGTTTAATGTGGAAGGTGGGTGCATTTAAATATATTTGCTAGGATGTAAGAGGGAATCTTCAAAAGAAACGGTAGCTAGAACTCAAAGGTCTGTCAACCAGTCCAGAACCTGCTGAGTGTTGATCAACACATGTGTAAGTCCCAGGGTCCTTCCTTCTATGCATCACATTGGGACCCACACACCCCTCCAACAAATGTGGTGCAGGGGCCAGGGCACGTGGCAACCTGAGGAGAGTGACTCTCGTTCACTCGGTAGCCGGTCATCACATATTTACATGCCTGCTATGTTCCAGGTAATGTTCTGGGCTCTGAGAATGCAGTCATCAAACATATTAATCCCTGCGCCGAGGGAACTTTCAGTCTAGTGGGATCAGACTATCACCAAATAGGTTAGATGTGTGGTGGGTTAGGTAGTTGTAAAAGCCAAGGAGAAAAGTCAAGCAGAGAATGTGGCAATTTGCAGTTTTAGACATAGTAGCAAGAGACGGCCTCACTGAGAAGGGGTTATTTGAGCAAAGAACTGAAACTGGTGAGGAAGAAATTCAGGCAAATATTTGAGGGAAAAGCATTCCAGGCTGAGGAAGGGCAAATGCAGATACCCAGAGGCATGACATGTTTGGATCGTTCCAGGAAGAGCAAGAGGCCAGTGCAGTTATAAAGGAGTAATCAAGACTGGGACAAGTATTTGATAAGGTCAGCGAGGCTTCTGGGAGCCAGACAGGGTAGGGCCTCATGAGCCATCCTAAGGAGTTTGGACTTTATTCTAAGAGAGATGCGAAGCCATTAGAGGCAACAGTGTGACACGATCTGATTTACGTATTAACAAGATGACCATGGCTGCAGTGCTGGGCACACAAGGAAAGTGACAAGAGCAGAAGCAGGGAGATCACAGTTTTTGCTATTGCTCTGGCCATGTCTGTGGCTATCCTGGTCATCTAGGTGAGAGACGCTGGCAGCATGGACCAGTGTGTGTGTTGGAAGTGATGAGAAGTGCTAAGATGCTGGATCCATTTGGACTTCGAACTCTCACTTTTCTTCTGTGTGGACATTTCCCTCCTCTTCCCACCATTCCCCACTCTGTTCAGGGGAAACTCAAGCAAAACAGAGTGGGAATGGGTGCTCCAGGACCCCAGGAACACCAGCGCACCTTCCAGTCATTCCCAGCAGCAGAGACACGACCCTTGCCACCTTGGTCTTCATGCACCATCTCTGGTACCCAGAACCTCCGCGGGCCGCTGTCCTGGGAGAGGAAACAGACAACTAAGTTTAGGGCAAGCTGGTCACAAACACTAGAGAAAAAAGTCTGGCTACTCTTTTGTTTTAGAAACAGTTAGTCTCTGGGGATTTCTTTTGTCCTTGCTTCCAGCAGCTGCCCTGGGAGGTCACAACTTGCCTTTGTTGGGTGTTGGTCTCCGTGGCATCCAGTTCTTTGGGGATGCCACGGCCATTTTTTCCAGAAGCTCAGATGATTTTTCTACGTATGTGCTAACCCGTGGGCTTTACCTTGAGCGTGACATCAGGAAGGACGCACTTTTACTTGATTGCCTTGCATGCTCTGCTTCCCCCAGGGCCAGGGGCTCGGTTGCCAGTCACAGGCTGGTCTGGGGTCCCGTAGCTTTCAGGCAGCTATGAAGTTTTGGTAAGAGGACAGGTATTGGAGCAGGGGTTCAACATAAGTTTTAAAGGGATAAAAGTGGTGCATGCCTGTTTAAAAATATTGACGCAACAAGAAACTTTTAAAAAGTGAAAAGTGAAAATTCCTACTCTCTAGAAACCATTGGCAAGAGCTTGCTTTCCATCCTTTCAGAGTTTAGGTGTGATTGGAAATGTGGATTCTTGGGTCCCCTCCAACAGGAGCGGAGCTTTGTATTAATATGTGTTTTAACAAGTTCACCAGGTGATTCTCAAGGACTCTAAAGTTTGAGAGGCCTATTGTCCCTTGACCTTTCTATTAACACAAAACATAAGTGTATGCATATAGTTTCACACACACAGAGACTAATCACATACCCACAGGGATTCTTGCAGCACTAACTGAATGTAGCTGGGCTAATTGGACTCAACAATATATCACTGATAACCTTCCTGGTCTGTATACGTACACAGCAACACCTCATAGTTTGGAATAGCCGCTTCTTCTTCCGTGGCAGTCATGGACATAGAGTATTTATCTGGCCTCCTGTTAGGCATTTGTGTTGTCTTTGGTTATTTGGAGCTGGTTTTGGATCCCTCCTTGGCCACTCTGTAGCTGTGTACCCTTGGTCATAAGGTGGTTATGAGGATCGGAAGCGCTTACCTGAAGGACAGAGCGTACATCATGCCCAACATAGAATCGGTGATGAAATAGTGACTGACTGTCAGTCATTTGCTGACCGGCCTCACACTCTGGGGTCTAAAAATGTGGTGTTCTAAGACAGGCTTCCAGTGCTCCAGCTGGGAGAGTGCAGGGCTGTGGCTTGAAGTCAAGGGGCTGCTATTTGAATAACATTCCTCAGCCTAGACACAGACCAACGTAGTTTCTACTCTGGGCCACTGTACTTATTGCCACGACACAGAAAACACGTTCCAATCTGCTTCGGAGGCCATTTCTTTAAGCTGTGTTGGACTTTTTTCTTTTCAACTTTTTATTTTGCTATAATTTCAGTCATACAGAAGTTGTGAGAATAATACAAAGATTCTGCACTTGTATCCTCCAAATATGAATATTTACCACATTTGTTTTACACATACACAGACATAGACACACACACACATAAACACATTCACATTTTTGTCCTGAACCTTTTGAGAGTCATTTTCATGGAGGTGACCAACTCCTCCCAGTTTGCCTAGGACCTTTCTGACTCTCACACTGAAAGTCCTGCATCCGGGAGCCCCTTCAGTCCCAGGCAAACTGGGGTAATTGGTCACCCTAGTTGCAGCCATGCTGCCCATTTACCTGTAAATACTTCAGTGTGTATGTATGAAAAACAAGGACATCACCACTGTACAATTATCAAAATCTAGAAGTTAACTTTCATACAAAATACTCTTCAATCTACAGACATTTTTCCGATTTTGACGCTCTTTCCAATAATGTCCTTTGCAAAAAGAAAATCCCAGATCATGAATTGTGTTCATGTATCGTGTTTCTTTTCTATTCTTTAATCTGAACCAGTTTCTCAGTCTTTGTCTTTTGTGACATGAATAGGCCAAAATATTATGTAGAATGTCCCTCGGTGTGGGGTTGTTTGATGTTTTCACATGATTGGATTCCGGTTATTTATTTTCGGCAGGAATCCCAAAGAAGTGAAGCACCCGGTGTTGATTTATCCCACCACCAGGTATATTAACTTTGATCACTTGACTGAGGGGGCTTCTGCTAGGCTTCCCCCCTGTAAAGTTACTATTTTCCCCCTTTGCAATTAATAAGTATGCTGTGGGGAGCTATTTGGAGACTATGTGAATATCTTGTTTCTCATTAGATCTCCCAATTGTTTTCGTATCCATTGATGACTCTGCCCTGAATCAATTATTTTTTCGATGGGTTGCCCAATGACTGGACTTTATTTTTGAAAATGTTTAACAATGGAGAATCTTCATTAGAAGTGCACAGGTGGAGACAGACAAGTTAGAGATAATTACAGTACAAAGTAGCAATTGCTCTGTAAGAAAGGAAAGCAGGGTCAAATGTAGCCCAACCCTGTTTTTGTAAATAAAGTTTTATTGGAACACAGCCATGCCATTCTGCTTACCTATTGTCTATGACTGCTTTTGCACTACAATGGCAGAATTCAGAAGTTGCAACAGAGGCTCTGCAGGCCCCGGGGGGTGCAGCAAGTCACATGCGTTCCTGCCCTGGAAACTAGTATTGTGTAGGGCTTCTCCGTTTGGGTTGCCACACACACTCAGAGGTGTCACGCCGTGTCTTACTTAAAAGAGATTAACTCTGATTTGTTTTGTTTTTAAGTATGACTATAAATTATCAAGAAGAAGGAAAATTATACTAAGTCATAGTACTTAAATACAATTACCATAATTAGCCTGACCAAAGTCTTTACATAGCAAAGTATTGCCAAATTCTGTAAGGATGTCCTCTTTACTTCTAGCAAATATTTGCTACAACAAAACTCCAAGGATCAAAGGAATTTGAACTCTCAAAGCATATAACGTGAAGACAGACTCTGTTCTGGCACTAGATTTGCTAAAGATAAGTAATAAGGTTATTACTGGGAGGTTAAAAAGTGCCAATTAGTCATCTACATGTGAAATTACTTTTCTTTCCAGAATGTATCTTGTTCACTAAAGCTCCAGGCAGGATGAGGCTAAATTGAACGTGTTGCTCAGAAGGCTATGTTTTGTCATAGGAAGAGGAAGTTCTGGAAAATCAATTAAGAACTCAAAGTAACTTAATCTTGTTGATTGTTCCCTTTTACGGGGAACACCCATGTAGTGCTGGAATGACGACTCCAGAGAAAGATCAGATTTTCAGGGCGAGCATATATGATTAAAGTAAAGTAGAGAATTAAATGTCTTTCTGGTGAATTTTGGCCACAAGAAAATTGATCTAGATTTTTGTAAAGTCAAAGCAACAATTTCTTATTGGTGAAAACCATCCGTAGGAGATTCTTGCTTGATATAGTGTCAGGATGAGGAGGAGAAGAGAATTTTGGTGAGTGATAGAGGTTTTACTAAAAATTATTACTTTAGGCTCTAGGGAAGCATGTGACTTTAAAGCAGATAAAGCAGCCAAAAAACTAGACAGAATGTTGAAGATTTGGAAGAAGAGAAAAAGGAACCCAAATGTTTACAGAATGGCTGAAGATGGAAAAGGAAAAGTAGATGGATCGGTGTAAAACTAAGGCACAGAAGCTTCTGCCTGAGACTCTCACTGAGGGTGGATAATAGAGATTAAGCACAGGCAGCAAAGAGCAGCTGAGCCCTGAAATGGACATCTAGGAAGGGAAGAGGGCAGATCCGGGACTTTCCTTTTTCTAGTCACCTCTGGTCTCAGCACAGGGCAAAGGTATACTTTGCTTTAAACAAAGTATTATGGACTGCATGTTCGTGTCCCTCCAAATACATATGTTGAAACTTTAACCCCCAGTGGAATGGTATTAGGCAGTGGGACCTTTGGGAGATACTTAGGGTTAGACGAGGTCATGAGGGTGGGGCCCTCATGAAGGGGTTAGTGCCTTTATACAAAGAAGAGGAGACAGGGATCTCTCTCTCTCTTTCTCTCTCTTTCTGCTGCCTGTGGACGCAAGGAGAAGACAGTCATCTGCAAACCACGAAGAGGGACCTCACCAGACACTAAATCGGCCAGCGATTTAATCTTGGACTTCCCATCCTCTGAAACTGTGAGAAACCAATGTTTGTTGTCTAAGCCACCCAATCTATGGTGTTTTTGTTACAGCAGGTCGAACTAAGACACAAAGCACACATTCTTATCCAGAAGAGTTAGGGGGAAAGGATATAAGGAAAAATTGAATATTCTAGTTTCCTAAAAGTTCTTGAATTATTTGCATTTCTTTAGAGTTTCCTGGACATTTTCACATACATTGTTTTACTGTCATGGTGCATTCTGAAACAGGCATTATCAGCCCCTTTTTACAGATAGCAAAACCAAGGACCAGAAAAGTAAAGTGACTTAGCCAAAGTTAGCCAATCCTCAGACTCAGGCCTCTTGATTTAAGATCAGTGCATTTTCACAGGGCACTACAGGGACTCTCTGATTTGTCAATGTATGACAATATGTTGTACAAGTGTGTGGCAGGAAATAGCGTTCATTCTAGATGGTGCAAATGGAGAGACTCTAACAAAGGGGCTGCTTCCGAGGTGTGGGCAGGGCGCAGAGAACAAACAGAGAGGCGGTGTGTCCACCTCCTGCAGTAGTGGAGAGCGGTTACTACTCCTAAGAGCTGAAGGAGGGAAAGGGGGATACCGCGTGTCCCAGCTCCCGGCGTGTCGGAGCGAAGAATGTGAATGGGGCTGCCAGCCGGAGCTGACATGGGAACAGGGGCAGTTGGTGCCAGCCAACGGACACCAGAGCGGGAGGAAGCAGAGAAGAAGCACGACAGCCTCCCTGTCGCCTGGCCTCAGTTCTCCAGCCAGTCCCTGCCACTGGCCATCAAGGGAGTCGGCCAGAATGAGGCTGTCCACGTGGGTGGCCTCTCTGAGCAGAGGGCAGGGCAGCGGCGTCTGAATCCAGGAGGGGACAGGAAGGAGGTGGGCAAGGAAAAGGGAATAGCCAGCGCTCTGACCTCACAAAGTTGGAATATCCTAAAAAACGCCTAACACCAAAATAAAGTTGAACACAACTGATATGGGCTCGGGCCCCAAATCCCTTATCTGAAGCCCTTTGGGCCAGATATGTCTGGAATTCATAATGCTTTGTATTCTAGAAGTATAATAACATGCATAAACTATGTATTATATAATGCCCCCAGCAGGGTCTGGGACAACACCTGTAGCAAAACACATTCATATGTCTGCAGCAAAACGTATGAATATTTACTCTAAGTGAGATAAATGAATATAAATAACTTCTCATTAGTTCAGGTCAATTTTTGCTACCAAATGAATTTTGGAATTGTGGATAAGGAGTTATTGACCAGTAGTTCAATTTTCAGAAGGCACCCTAAGATTTTGTGGCATTTTATTGTCATTATTATAAATGTTGGTTGTCCTCGTACAGTCTTCCTTTTACTCTCTAGTTAATTATATGTATTTTTTCTGGATTCTAGAAAAATGAAAATTTACCTTATATAATTTTTTAAAATTATTAATTAAAAAGTAGAAGAGGGTGGCGCTTCGTTTTGCAAACGAGTCTCCGTCCTGGAAGTGATTCACAGCAGATTCCACTTTAAATAGCAAGCATCCTGGTAGTCACAGTTTGGCTTTGTTGACAAGAAGCAGAGCTGCATGCTCCTTTTCCCAGGTGGCCTTGAATGCTGTGTCAAGGCAAGGCCCCCTGGAAGGGAAGAGAACACCTCCCCGTCTCTGTCCCCTTGGACGGTTGGCGCTCTCTGGAGAGCCCAGGTCCGCAGAGTGAGGAGTCGTTTCCTGGAATTCAGTGGGGATGTTCAGCGGTGATTTTGCTGGCAGGCATTCTTAGTCTCTAAACCTCTGAAAACCACAGTTCTCAGAACGACTTAACAGGAAGCCTCACCCACGAACAGAGGAAGCTGAGGAAGGAAGGAAAGATGGCAGTGCTGGGGGAGGGTCAGTATATTAAACAATGAGCAAAGTCACACTCCTTGGGACTGCTTCTACGTGGTCAGAGGAAGCACCCTCATCTGCGCCTTCCTCACTGCCCCCCAGCGCTCTCCTAGGTATCCTGCACTCTGCTGGCTGGATCATTCCCCATTTCCCAGGCCCACTCAGAAATGTCCTGCCTCAGGCCATTTGCACTAGGGTTCCCTCTCTCTGGACCACTTCCTTCCCCTCCTCCTCATGCTCTCCAATGCCACTGCCCAACTATCGCTGTCCTTCACGACCTTCACAGCCAAAGTTCACCTCTTCTACAAGGAAGTAATTGCTGCCTTCTCTCCAGGCTGGTAGCCCACAAAATGGTGTAGATTTTCCTCATGATTCTCACTGTATTCCACCTTGTATTAAAGAAATTGTCTTATTTCCTTTCCAAACTTAAAAGCTTTGTTCATTTACAACTTTTTTTCATTAATTCATTAAGCATTTATTCCAGGTTTACTCTGTGTAGGTATGATACTGGGTCTGGGAATTTGAAGATAAGTAAGATAGAGTTTCTGCATCACAGAGTTTACAGTCCAGTGGGAGAAAATAGGCAATATCAGAACAGAGTGGTCTGGAAGCACATAAGAGGGACATGTCACCCAGCTTGAGTGTGTGCTAGTGGGGAGTGATCAGGGAGGGCTGAAACCTTGAAGACAGTGGGAGGTAGACTAATGCATGGTGGGAAAGGTTGTTCTTGGCAAAGAGAGCAATGTGGTACAGGGCCGGAGGCTTGAGGATTGGAACATATTCCAAGATCTGCAGATAATTGAGCGTAACTGGTCTATGGAAGTCAAGAAAGAGGGTGTGGTGGAGAAAGCATTGGGGAAAGGTGAAGCTGGACAGTGAGCAGTGGCTTGATCGTGAAGGGTCTTATCAACCTTGCTGTGGAATTTAGTTTAGTCCATGGTAGCTCGTAAGTGACCTGTATAGACAAGGCACTCGATGCCACAGGTCAAGATATGATTACCTGGTATCTTAGGTTGAGGTCCCACAGAAGCAGATGCTGAGATAAAGATTCAAGTGCAAACAGGTTCATTGGGAAGCAATTCCAAGAAGGGCTGTTAGTGGCTTGGGAGGTAGGTCAGGAACAGGAAGGCGGCCACTACAGGCAACACTGACAAAGCAGTTTGTTGTTGTGAGCAGCTCGGCTCAGACCTCAGGAGAACTGCACAACAAGCTTGAGAGTCATTCGGCTCAAGGGGTGAGGAGGCTGAGGTCTTATCCGCTGGCTCCCCCCTGTCATTGCTCGAGGGCTGCTCTCAGCGTCTTTCACGCCTCAACACTGTGGCCTGCCCCGTGTGAGGGCCACAGGAACCTTCAGCTGGAGAAAACTTGCAGGCCCCTGGAGAAGAAGCCATTGGTGTGTATAGAAACAGCCAGTGACAAAGGATAGCGTGGGACACGAGCATCTGCTACATTTGGTCATTCAGATAGAATAATTTGGGAAAACATAGCTGGTTTTGGAGTCAGAGCAGGAAAGAGACAGCCTCCTCAAGAGGTAACTGAAGAGAGTTGGATGAAATGACAACTGACAGAGATGTGTGCAGGTAAGGCAGCCCCAAGGGAAGGCACGTGCCGAGAGCTTGCAACAGTGGTCTCAGTACTCGGGGATCTGAAGTGGGGGCCCAGCCTCCTCACACCTCGGGCAGGTCAACTCTGAGGCTGGTCCTACAGTGTTTTCTAGAGGTCTGCGCCAAGCATCTCACAGTGGCAACCTGCCATCAATACTCCTGATAATGGCCACTTTCCCTTTCCTGGCCCACTTTCCCACTCCCGTAAACAGTCCATCTTAACCCAATTAACCTTCTTGGTAGAAGATGGTGAGAGATGGAATGGAGGAGAAGAACTTACCCAACAGGAGTGTGGCCTTAGTTAGAAAATTGCAGCCCTGCCCAGTGACGGCTTGCTAGACAGGGAAGCGGAGGCCAGAAGCACTGTGTCCCTTCTCTTGCTCAGTCCCCCAGCCAGAGGACAAGGAAGCCCCAGTGATGTGGTGGGTCCACATGCAGCACACCTCCCTCACAGCAGGATATAATTTTTAACCTGCACTGTTCAGATTGGTACCTACGCTCCCAGAAAACTCATCATTTCATGGCAAACAGCTTCATCCCACAATGCCTTATGTTTGTGAGCTTCTTATAGTTACAGTTACTTTTCACTGACCCCGTACTCCTTTTGCCTTAAAATAACTGGGTCAGCTGTGCAGAGCAGGTGTAAATAGCCATTCCCTATTGAGGCAGGAGTCCAAATCTTATCTTTTGCTTCCAAGTCCAGCATTCACTCCAGCACACTATGTCTTCCCAGGAAACAAGGTCGTTGGTGCTCAGCAATGACCACATTCTGAGTGTTTACCACACATCTTTGTAATTGTTCAGTTCGTGCTTAGAGTCAGTAACCAAACTTCTCGATTTCTGGAGCTCTCTTTCAGCTTCAAATTTCTTAGTTTAGTAATGATCTCCCTTAAATTAGATATGACCTAGGGTGGTGCCATAGACAGAATGTTTGTGTCTCCCCCCGCCCTCCCAGCTCCAACTCATGTGTTGAAATCCTAACCCCTAATGTGATGGTTTTAGGAGGTGGGCCTTTGGGAGGTGATTAGGTCATGAGGGTGGAGCTCTCAAGAATGGGATTGGTGCCTATGTAGGGGCTGAAGAGACCAGAGGATGTGAGGACACAGTGAGAAGACAGCTGTGTATGAACCAGGAAGTGGGCTCTTAACAGAATGAATCTGCTGGCACCTTGATCTGGACTTCCCAGCCTCCAGACCTGTGAGAAATAAATTTCTGTTGTTATTAAGCCACCCGGTCTGTGCTATTCTGTTCTAGAAGGCAGGACAGACTAAGACAGGTGGGTATATCAGATCTCCTTAACTGTTGAATTTCATGTAAAATCTACTTAGGCAGTGGGAGGCTGACAGAACTGAACTTGTTGAATATCTACTACGTGCCAGACAACTTGTAAATGTCATCACTCTACAAGTGGAGAAACCTGGGCCCAGAGAGGCTGAGTAACCTGCTTGAGGTTACACGTATGTGGTGGGGCAGAGGTACTAACAGAATCTGTGTCTTACTGACTCCAAATTCCATATTCTTCCATGCTTCAATAAATGTTTCTAGTGGATTATTGCTAAGAAAATCGATAGTAGTTATTTTTAGAAACACAACAAACAAGATAAGCCAGAGGAATCATTTTCTGGGTCCTCAATGACACACGATATGCCTCTTGCAAAGGCGTGTCCTTCAGCTGCACTGTCAGGAGCCTGGGCTCTGGAGCCAGACCACCATTGTCGCACTCTGGCTTGTCACTTATCTCTTATTCACTTTGTAACTTTGGATAAGTTATTCAACCCTCCTGTGCCTCAGTTTCCCCATCACCAAAGTAGGGCCAATAATAGCCCTTCCCCCAGGGGTATATTGAACATTACTCGAAGCTCGTGGTGCTGGAGCAGAGTAAGCGTCCAGTGAGATCTGCTGTGATTGTTCACATTTCAACCCATGACCTATCCTGGAGAATGCAGGGTTGACCTGAACAGGCCAGGAATCTGGGACCCAGAGGGCTGGGTGCTTTGGTGTCCTGGTCATGTTCCCTGTGGATGGGAGAGCGTGACCTCGCCAAGCAAGTGGCACAGTGAGGGGTGGGCAGTTCTCGTCAGAAACATATTTTGGTCTGTGGTTTCTCTGAGCCATTTTTATCTTTGCCAAATGACCCTCTTGGGAAAATGAGGCTGCTCGATATATAAATAGCCAGGATGCAAGAGAGGAAGTGAGAGGTTTCCCAAGAGAGGGCAGAGCAGTGGGTGTGGGAGCTCAGAGTCGGGCCCAGCACATGGCACCCGGCCAAGGTGGGCACTCGATCAGGATCGCTGAACCAACGGATGGGTTCAAATGACTTTTCTTGTGGCAGACCATCCTCCCTCCTTGGACAGAAGACATTGTCTTGATGGCAGGTGGCAGCTCAATTTATGTTAAGCTGGCTTTCGCTGAGGCAGGACGGTTACTGGTCTCTCCATCTCTAACTCGAGAGTGGGAAGGACTCTGGATCCCTGCTGCATCTCCTGAGGGAACCCTGTCCGCCAACACCCCTCAGAGCTCCCTGGAAATGTTACAGGGAAAGAGGAAGGGAAGCTTTGCCTTCTCATGGGCGTCAGAGGGCGGGGGAAGGAGGTGTCTGAATTACTCACTCACTCATGAGTTATTAGGTGTTGGATGAGTTTCCTAGGGCCGCCATAACAAAGTACCACAAACCAGCCAGCTTGAAACAACAGAAATATTCTCTCACAGTTCTAGAACTAGAAATTGGAAAGCAAGGTGTCAGCAGGGCAACACTCTCTGAAGGCTTCAGGAGACGATCCCTTGTGTCTTCTTACCTTCTGGCATTTGCCAGCCATCTTTGGTCTTCCTCGACTTGTAGTTACATCAGTCCAGCCTCCGTCTCTGTCATCACATGGCTTTCTTCCCTGTGTGTCTGTCTCTGTCTGTATCTTCACATGGCCTCTTATAAGGACACCAGTCATTGGATTTAGTGCCCGCCCTAGTCCAGTATGACCTCACCTTAACTAATTGCATCTGCAAAGACTCTACTTCCAAAAAAGGTCACATTCTGAGGTTCTGTGTGGACATGAATTTTGGGTATAGGTGTCTTCTTTATGCCAGACACCCTGCTAGTTTGCCTGGATATAAAAATGAGTAAGACTCTCACAGGCTCACAGTCTACTGAAGAGGTAGGCACATAGGAAATTATTGTAATTCCATGAGCTAAATATGAGCTAACACTTTACATTTATTGAACACTTACTAAGTGCCTGGCACCATTTTAAACAAAGTACATTTTCGCTTGATGGATGAATGGATAAAGAAAATATGACATATATATATATATACACACACACACACATAAAAACACTGGAATATTATTCAGACATAAAAAAGAAAGAAATCCTACCATTTTTGAGAACATGAATGGAACTTGAGGACGTTCTGCTAAGTGAAATAAGTCAGATAGAGAAAGGCAAATACTGTATGATCTCATTTATATGTGGAATCTAAAAAAACTGAACTCATAGATACAGAGAATGGATTGGTGGTTGCCAGAGGCAGAGGTCAGGGGTCAGTGAGGTAGCTGAAGGTGGTCAAGAGGTACAGACTTCCAGTTATAAGAGAAATAAGTTCTGGGGGTGGGACGTACAGCGTGATGACTATAGTTGACAATACTGTATATTTGCAAGTTGTGAAGAGAGTACATCTTAAAAGTTCTCATTACAAGAAAAAAATTTGTAACTATGTAAGGTGATGAATGTTAACTAAACTTATTGTGGTAATCGTTTTGTAATATATACGTAGATCAAATCTTTATGTTGTACGCCTTAGACTAATACAATGTTACGCGTCAATTGTATCTCAATAAAACTGGAAAAAATAAAAAATTTTAAATTTAAACAAGTGTATATTTAAACTCATATGATCCTCGTGGTGACCCTAAGAGGTAGGTGCTTTTATTATCCCCATTTTACAGATGAGGAAACTGAATTCCAGAAAAGCTGAGTAACCTGCCAAAGGCCCCTGAGCCAGCTCCTTCGGCTGTGGAAGTCAGGGCATACCTCCCTGAGGAGCTGGCACACCACTGGAGACTTGTTTGAGGAGAAAACAGGAGCTCTGGGAAGGCTGATGGGGTTGGGGGGATGGGGCAAGGACAACTGTTTCAGGCAGAGGGAGGAGCCAGTGCCAAGCCCTGAGACGGGCACAAGCTTAGCCTGTGCAAGGGGGGATAAGAAGGCTGCTGTGGCTGAAGATTAGTGCAAGGCAGGGAGGAGCCAGCTGAGGTAAGAGACAGGGCCCTCAGGAGCACAGGACCCTGGGGCCCAATTTAGTCTTTAGTCTCTGTGGCTGTGAAACGAGAACAGTCAAGAGTGGAGCAGGCGGCAGTTGGGAGATGGGTTACGAAAGGATGGGGGTCTGGAGGAAAGGCCGGGTTTGGGGTGCTGCTGACAGCACTTGCTGATGGATGTGAAGAGGGAAGGGGAAAGAGAAGTCACCAGCTCAAAGCCTGAGACTGGGCCAGTGAGGATGCCCTGAGAGAGACGGCCAGACGGGGCACAGGAGCAGTGGTGGGAGGGAACGCCCCATTTACCTTGTCTGTTAGGGATCTGTTGGTCTTTGAAGCAAAGAGACTGAGTCTGAATGAGGCCCCCGGGGTTGAGAATCATGCCGGGGCCACTTCTGCATGGGGTCACAGGACTCTGGATCCCAAACCTGGTTGCCCAGCAGAAAACTCTGGAGGGCATGTTAGAAATACAGATTCCTGGGCCTTATCTCAGACCCACTGAGTCTTACCTTAAGAGGGTCCAGGAATCTCCCATTTCCTTAGGCCTAGTGCAGAGTTAGGAAGCAAGAGCTTACTTTTATTGAGCACGTCCTATGTGCCAACACTTACATTCCTTGTTTTTTTAATCTTGTAAGAATTCTATGAGCTATATACTTTCCCTTCTTCTGTAACAGATGAAGACAGGAAGGCTCAGAGCAGCTAAGTCATTCACCCAACGTCTCCCAGCAAGTCCAGCCTAGCATCTGTGGGATGAGGAGCTGGGCCGCGGGATCTCGAAGCTAAAGTGATTTCACAAATCTGCTGAACCTTCAGGCCCCCTTTCCTTCCTTCACTCAGGGGATTGCCTCTCTGTTGCCATGGCTTACTTCAGAAGAGCAGTCTTCAGTTTCTTGTCCTGAGTCTAGGTTAGAATATTTCAGCTGTCTGGCGATCTCCTCTTTAAGTAAATATTTAAATCGGGTTTAAATTTTTCCTCTTCAATCTTTCTAAATAAAAATAAATCTCACCCTCTGGACTGCGTCTGCCGCTTCCCGTTTATTTAAGAGCTCCGTTTATTGCACACAGGGTGAGTGCTAGCGAAGGGGAGCCCGGCCAGTAGCGGATGGCTGTGGCCGAGGCGGGAGAGGGGAGGAAGGAAGGTCCAGAGCTGGGCTGACCTCTTCTGCAGCTGCTCGGCCAAAGCCGGCCTTGGTAGCCAGAGCCCCTTCTAGTAAAACAAGGTTGCTTCCCAGCTCTTTCACAATGCTTTGATTTCGCTGAGCGTCCACCAGCTCCCCTCAGGTGGAAGCCTTGGGAGGGAGTCACGTCCCAGACAGACCTCCAGATGCCAGGGTAAATGCCCACCATCCACTGTCGGTGATCACAAGTTGTAAACTTTTTAGTAACAGAAAAATGCTTGCTTGGTTTGTGTTGCTTGTTTGTTTTTTTAGGAGTTGGATCGCTGGGCCCTCAGAGACAAGTTGCCTGAAAGAGAAATTGAGACTGCCCATTGAATTCCATTTGAATTCATTTGAATCCATTGAATTCCAGAAAATTTCATCTTTCCTATCTCCACTCCCCCCTTCCCTTTGTTTATAATTTAGCTGCAGTTTACCAAGACAGGGGAGCGGCAAGGATTCTTGCTCAGAAGGCCCCGCAAAATCAAAAATGAAAAGAGAGATATTTCCCTCTCCTCGTTTCCCCAACTGTGCTCTCTCTTCCCTGTTCTGCCAGAAACCCCACCAGCTCGCCAAGAGCCACCCAGGAGCAGACTTCCTCTCTAATCTGTTGCATCTGTTCACCCACTCCTACTCCCTGCTAATCCCTCCAAAGGCACCGTTTGCCGCAAATGGGCTGGAGACAACTGGGAGCGAGACCGTGGAGCAGATTCTTGAGGCCCCAGCAATGCTCTCATTTGTTCTGTCTCTTTTGGAAACACAGGGAGGCAGCCACCTTCTCTCCACCAGCGAGGTGACTCCGGATCAGTCCCTTTAGTCTCAGGTTCAGTCTCAAATTCCCAGTCTGTGAAGCCAAGCCTTTGCCATTTATAAGTTTGCATTCATCGATTTCATGTCCATGACTTAGTTATATTTATCTGGGGATGGTGCCCATTTAAGCCATGGGAGAGTCAGGATGCTTACGTGGTATTTATGGTTCAGTAATTGCCTTGCTGGGGGGCCCTGGCTCAGGAAATAACCCTCTCTGAGCCCACATTTCTCCATTTTGAAAACAGGGAGAAATCCTCTATGGAACAGCTATTTGTCAGATGCGCTGAAATCTGCTGAGAAAAGATAAATCTTTATTTTAACAGATAAGTTTTGTGATTAATTTTCTTCTTTTTTTCCTCCTTTTCCCTGTGAGTTGTCCTGTAGCACCCGCGATGTACTTTTGGTATCCCAGACAACCTGTAGAGACAGCTTAGTACTTCTGTTATGGACTGGATGTTTACGTCCCCCCAGATTCATCTGTTGGAGTCCTAACTCCAGATGTGATGGCGTTAGGAGTTGGGACCTTTGGGAAGTAATTAGGGCTAGGTGAGGAAATGATGGTGGAGCCCCCATGATGGGATTGGTGTCCTTATAAGAGGAGGACAACACATCAGAGCCTCCGCTCTCGGCCTTGTGAGAATAGAAGGCGGCCAACTGCATGACAGGAAGAGGGCCCTTACCAAGAAGCAAATCTGCTGGCACCTTGATCTTGGACTTCGGCCTCCAGAACTGTGAGAAATAAATGTCTGCCGATTAGCCACCCAGTCGATGGTACTTTGTTATAGGAGCCAGAGCAGACAAGACATTATCCTTCTGCTATTTTGTCTCCATGTTCATTTAATCTTCTGTAAGTATCAATGTACATCTATGCAGCTACATACATGTTTACCATTGTTTTATTATTTTTATATTCTTCTATATCTTGCTTTTTTTCCCTCACACCTAATGGAATCTCTCGTAATTCATCCAGTTTAGTTCCAGTTTGTTCTTCTTAATAGCTGCTTATAACTCTATGATGTAGCAGTAGTATATTTTTAATCATTCTCATATAGACGACATTCACTTTGTTTCCAGTTTGTTTTTTTTTCAACCAGTGTTTACAATGTAGTCCACTTCTGTGTCAATACGTCCTTAGGTTTTGAAGCTTTTATTCATAAGGGATAGATTCCTGGGAGTGGGATTTTTGAGTCAAAGATATATATTTTTTTAATCCTAAGAGATGTTGCCATATTGTTTCCAAAAAAGATTGCATTAATACATATTTCCAACCAGAAATGTACTAAATTCCCCACATCCCCTTTAGCAATAGGGATTGTCAGTCTCTCTTTTTTTCATCTGATCAGTATAAATTGATGTCTCATTGTGACTTTCCTTGTATCTCCCTAATTGCACATGAGTTTGACCCTCTTTTCATATCTGTGTCGGCCACCTGGGATTGCTTTTCTGTGAATTGCCTATTCGTGTCCTCGGCTCAGTTTTCTGTTGTGGTGTTTATCCTTGACTCACTTATTTGTTTTGTAAGAGTTCTTTGTATATTGTAGTCATTCAGCAACTGTCTGATCTCTGGTCGCCAGTCCCCCCTGCTTCCCGTCTAGTGTGTATCTGTTGACTCAGTTTATGGTGTCTTTTCCAAACAAAAGCTTTTCATTTTTATCCGGTCAAACATGTATATATGCACTTTAGAGCTTCTGAGTTTCCAACCTTAATTAAAAAGCTCTCCCTCACTCAGATTTTACAAGTGGCATTCTAGTATTATTGTTGTTTTAATTTTTACACAGAGGTCTTTAATCCATCCAGAATTTATTTTTGCATATGGTGTGAGAGGGGTCCATTTTATTTTCTTCTGGCTGGATGGTCAGTTGATCTACCATCCTCATTTAGTACCCAATCTTTCCCCACTGGATTGAAAAACCACTTATTAAAAACAGTTTTACTGAGGTGTAATTTACACACCATAAAACTCACCCATTGTGAAGTGATTTTAGTAAGTTGATAGAGTTTTGCAACCATTGCCACAATCCAGGTTGGGAACATTTCCATCACCCCAAACAGTTTTCTTGTGCCTGATTACCCTCCAGCCTAGGCAACCACAGATCTGTTTTCTATGTCTATAAATTTGTCTTTTCTAGGCATGAAAAATCGCTTTTGTCCCACTTGAAACTATAAATACATGATTAGTTCTGTTCAGGACTCTCTATTTTGTCCCATTGATTCATGTGTCTATCCTTCAACCCAATAGAAATATGAACAAAGAAGAGACTTTGAAAAGAAAATACAAATGGCTCTTAAAAGATGCTTGGTCTCAGTCCTAATAAAAAAAAAAGTACAAATGAAAGCTATGCTGAGATATCATTTTCACCGTTAAGTTAGCAATAATCCAAAAGTTTGGTAACACTGTGTTGGTGAGGATCTGGACAAATACATTCTTATCCATTTCTGGTAAGACCATAACCCCTTGGCACAACCACTGTGTAAGGCAATTTGGCAATATTTCAAATGCATGTTCCTGGCAATTGTACTTTTGGGAAATTACTCTACATATATATTTTAATTAAGGAGAAAAGGAGTGGGCGTGCGTGCACACATACACACACATTGCAACATTACTTGAAGTAACAAAATATTAGAAACAACCTCAACATTCAATAACGGGATTAGTTAAATAAATCATGGTTTATTCATACAATGGAACATGAAGTGGCTGTATAATGTAGGGTAAAAAAGCACTTTTGTACTATAAATATCTTGGAAATTTAGTAAGCAAAGTAACAAGATTCAAAGTGTATAATATGCTATGTTTTATATAAAAAATATGGAAAAAACAAGATTCTATCTTTGTATCTGCTTATATGTACATATAGAAAGAAATTCTGGAAGGATAGACATATGGTTGGGGGTGAGATGGGACCGGGCAGATATGGGACAAGAATGGGAGAAAAGTTTTCATTATATAATTTTTTTCCTTAATTTTAATTTATATTAAATTTTTATATATTCAAAATTGTCTCTTAGCTGTCCCCAGGCATTTATTCTTCCATATAAATTTTAAGACAATTTTATCCAAATCTCACCTTCTCAACGCTGCTGGCATTCCAATTGTGATTGCACTAAATTTTTATCTTAATTTTGGGAGAATGGACTTTTAAATTACGTTGTCTTCTCAACCAAAACTATGAAAATTTTTTCCGTTTGTTAAGATTTTGGTTTGGATGCTTTGATAAGATATCTTTTTTTATGTGTCCTCTCTATTAGATTTATTTCTAGAAAAGTTTTGGCTTTATTGTGAATGAAATATTTTTCCTTTTTTTTTTTCAGGTGCTTACTGCCAGAAGAGAGAAAACATTCAGTTCTTTTATTAATTCTAGTAGCATTTTATAAGATTATCTTGGGTTTTCTAGGTATGTCACTATCACATGAGCGAGCAGAGAGAGTTTAGGCTCTCAACATTTATATGTTTATTTCACATTCTTGTCTCAAGGCATTTGTTAGAATCTCAAGACCATGTTAAATAATAATGATGATTATGGCTTTCTTTTCAAGTTCCTGATTTTAATGAAAACGGTTTTAGCACTCTGCCGTTTAAGTTAATATTAAGTTGAACCATATGCAATTATTTTACAGGTCTAAAAGAATTGAACATTGATGATTTCATGTGATTCAGAACAAATGTTCACTCTTGGTTTCCACACCTCTTTTACCTGAAGTTTTTATTAGAAATGGCTACTAAATTTTATCAAATGTGTTTTTGGCACTCATTGGTAGGGTCCTTTGATTTTTCTCTTTTAATATTGTGGTGGTTTGTTACACTGGTAACCCCAATGAACTATACTTCCCAGTATTCTCACCCCGGTATGATTCTTTGTGTGACTTCAGCCAATTAGATATTAGCAAGCTTGATGCAATCAGAGCTTGATAAGCGAGTGCACAATAGAATTGGTCCTCTTGGAACACTCCCCCTTAGAAGCCAGGCACTAAGCTGAAATGAAGCTTGAGCTAAATACTGAATGTTGAGAGGCCATCTCAGATGTTCCAGTCCCAGCTGAACTCCCAGTCGAAGACAATCACATGAATTACTCAGCTACACCATATGGAGAACTGCCCAGCGGAGTCGAGCCAAACCACAGAATAACGAGAAATAATATATTGTTATTTATTCAAATCACTAGGTTTTAGGGTCATTTGTTAAGCATTAATAGGCAATTGGATACATGTTGTAGGAATGAATTATATTGACAGATTTTCTGATATTAAACTAACCTTGAATTATTAGAATAAACCCACTCAATCACAAAGTTATTATTTTTTTGATTCATTGCTGAATTCTATTGGCTGAGTTTTTAAAAAGTTTTGCATGCTTAATTGATTGCTTGATTTTCTCTTTTCATACTGAATTATAGAACTTCTTACATTTTTATATGGCCTAGAATTATTTAAGAAACATTTAATTATCTTTTTTAAAATTTATTTTTATTGAGATATAATTGACAACATTGTGTAAGTTTAAGGTGTATACATGTTCAGTCGATATATTTATATATTAATATATAATTACAATTATAGTGTTAGCTTCTACAGACTCAAGCACTTTTAGCATCTTCGCCATCTCCTTTTCTTCTTTCGGCCATTTGGAACTCTCTTCCTTTAGTTCTTGAACCAGGTAAGTTAATTCCTCCATCAGCATTGAGCTGGTCTTCTTCACCTTTCTGTAAGTATCTGTAAGACTGGGTATATTTAATGACTCTTTCTCTAACCTGGCATTCTCTAAAGATGCCTCAATCCCTGTATACTCCTTTTCAGCAGTGCTAAGCTTGTCCATGAGTTGGCATATCTCTGCAATACCTGCAGCCAGTGTTTTCGCCAGCTGCTCTCCACATCTTACATAAAGTCTACTTTTAAGAGAATGAACAAGTCTGTATATAAATGACACCACCAATAAACCAATGACAGGTAGGCACACCACTGTCTCCTACTGGAAGCCATGGAAGGTGAGTCGTAGACTCAGGTCATTGGGCGCAGCTCCACCACCACCTCACCCAAGGATCAGCTCAAAGCCAAGCTCCATGGAGGATGGCAGCCCCTCCATGGCACTGATCCACCACAGGGCTCTGCCCAGTCACCATGGATCCACCAGCTACAACAAACTCCAGGAAACACAGCATTCCACCTGGAACCCAACCAGCAACTGGCAGTCTGGAAAGGTCAGTTATACAGTCAGCGTCAGGGGAGACTGATAAATAAAAATGTGTTTATCTCCATGACTATTTAATGTTCCTTCTCATTTCCCTTTCTTCTTTGAGATCGTCCCGGCCATGAAGTGCAGTGGGCTAGGGTGTGGCTTTTTCCTCAGCAGAGGTATATTTCTGCCTGTTCCACCCTGTCCGTGTTATCCCTTATTGTGAAGGTTCTTTTTATCCAGTTCCCAGATCCTCTCTCAGAGGAAATTGCTTCACAAGTAGTTATAGATTTGTTGTGTCCATAGGAGGAGTCAAGTTCAGGTTCCACCTAGGCCGCCATCTTCCAAAGGCTTAGTGGTGGTTTTAAAGTCATCTTTTCCGTCTCCTCTATGATAATTAACATTTATTTGATTTTTCTAGTTCTTTTATGATTAATTTTGATATTTTGTTTTAAAAAGCATAGATTTCCTTTATGTTTTCAATTGTGCATCCATTTATGACTTTTAATCTCTTCTGTATATGTTATTGTGTCTCCTTTTTTATTTATAAATTTACATTTTTTTTTATCCTTGATAAAGCTCATGAAATCTGTTTATTAGTCTTTTCAAGTAATTCAATTTTGGATTTATTTATCTTTTCATTATTTTGTTGATTTCTATTTGGATAATGTTAGATTTTGTCTTTATTATTTTCATCTTCCTAGTTTCATTTGACTTGTTTTCTTACGTTTTAAAAACTTGATATCAAGTTCCAAAGAACTAACAAAATAAGTCTCCAAAATATGAATAGCTAAGCAACATTAATTCTTGACTTAAATAGGAATTTTCCCTTCAAAAGTAAATTAAAATTAGTAGTATAGAATGGACAGCAATACTTTTTTTTTTATTGAGTCATAATAGTTTACGTTGTGAAATTTCAGTTGTCCATTATTACTCGTCCGTCACCGTGTAAGTGCTCCTCTTCACCCTTTATGCCTACCCCTGAGCCCCCTGCCCCTTGGTAACCACTGAACTGTTCTCTTTGTCCATGTGCTTATCTTCCACACAGGAGTGAAATCATCTGGTTTTTGTCTTTCTCTGGCTTATTTCGCTTAGCAGAATACCCTCAAGGTCCATCCATGTTGTTGCAAACGGGATGATTTTGTATTTTTTTATGGCTGAGTAGTATTTTATTGTGTGTGTGTGTATATATATACCACATCTTTTTTATCTAATCATCAGTCGATGGGTACTTGGGTTGCTCCCACATCTTGGCTATTGTGAGTAATGCTGCAATGAACACAGGGGTGCGTAAGTGTCTTGGAATTGTTGATTTCAAGTTCTTTGGATAATTACCCAGCAGTGGGATACCTGGGTCATATGGTATTTCTATTTTTAGTTTTTTGAGAAATCTCCATACTATTTTCCATAATGCCTGAACCAGTTTGCATTCCCACTAGCAGTGTATGAGGGTTCCCCTTTCCCCACAACTGTTCCAACATTTGTTATTTTTTTTGTCTTGGTGATTATAGCCATTTTAATGGGTGTAAGGTGATAACTTGGTGTAGTTTTGATTTGCATTTCCCTGATGATTAGTGATGTTGAACATCTTTTCACATGTTTATTGGCCATCTGTATATCTTCTTTGGAGAAATGTCTGTTTATATCCTCTGCCCATTTTTTGATGAGGTTGTTTGTTTTTTTGTTGTTGAGTTGTGTGAGTTCTTTATATATTATGGAGATTTACCCTTCGTCAGATATATGATTTGCAAATATTTTCTTCCAGTTGGTAGGCTGTCTTTTTGTTTTGGTCTTGGTTTCCTTTGCTTTTCAGAAGCTCTTTAGTCTGATGAAGTCCCACTTGTTTATTTTTCCTTTTGTTTCCATTGTCTGAGAAGACATGGTATTTGAAAAGATCCTTTTAAAGATAGATGTCAAAGAGCATACTACCTATATTTTCTTCTAGAAGTTTTATGGTTTCAGGTCTTACCTTCAAGTCTTTGATCCATTTTGAGTTTATTTTTATGTATGGTGAAAGATAATGGACTGCTTTCATTCTTTTGTATGTAGCTGTCCAGTTTTCCCAACACCATTTGTTGAAAAGACTTTGCTTTCTCCATTGTGTGTTCTTAGCTCCTTTGTCTAAGATTAGCTGTCCATAGATGTGTAGTTTTATTTCTGGGCTTTCATTTCTGTTCCACTGATCTGTGTGCCTCTTTTTGTACCAGTACCATGCTGTTTTGATTACTGTAGCTTTGTAGTACATTTTGAAGTCAGGGATTGTGATGCCTCCAGATTTGTTCTTTTTTTCTCAGGATTGCTTTAGCTATTTGGGGTCTTTTGTTGCCCTATATGAATTTTAGGATTGTTTGATCTATTTCTGTGAAGAATGTCATTGGGATTTTGGTTGGGATTACATTGAATCTGTAGTTTGCTTTGGGTAGTATGGACATTTTAACTATGTTAATTCTTTCGATCCATGTGCATGGAATATCTTTCCATTTCTTTATGTCATCATTGATTTCTTTCAGTAATGTCTCATAGTTTTTATTGTATAGGTCTGTCACCTCCTTGGTTAAATTTATTCCTAGATATTTTATTGTTTTTGTTGTGATTGTAAATGGGATTGTATTCTTGAGTTCTCTTTCTGTTAGTTCATTATTAGAGGACAGAAATGCAACTGATTTTTGTAAGTTGATTTTATACCCTGTAACTTTACTGTAGTTGTTAATTATTTCTAACAGTTTTCTGATGGATTCTTTAGGGTTTCTATATATAAGATGATGTCGTCTGCAAACGGTGAGAGCTTCAGTTCTTCATTTCCTATTTGAATTCCTTTTATTCCCTTTTCTTGCCTAATTGTTTTGGCCAAAACCTCCAGTACTATGTTGAATAAGAGTGGTGATAGTAGGCATCCTTGTCTTGTTCCTGTTCTCAGAGGGATGGGGTTCAGTTTTTTCCCATTGAGTATGATGTTGGCTGTGGGTTTGTCATATATGGCCTTTATTATGTTGAGGTAATTTCTTTTCATACCCATTTTATTGAGAGTTTGTATCATAAATGGCTGTTGGATCTTGTCAAATGCTTTCTCTGCATCTATTGAGACGATCATGTGGCTTTTATGCCTCATTTTGTTAGTGTGGTGTATCACATTGATTGATTTGCCAATGTTGAACCATCCTTGTGTCCCTGGTATAAATCCCACTTCATCATGATGTATGATCTTTTCGATGTATTGCTGTATTTGGGTTGCCAATATTTCATTGAGGATTTTTGCATCTATGTTCACCAGTGATATTGGCCTATAGTTTTCCTTTTTTGTGTTGTTCTTGTCTGGTTTGGGTATCAGAGTGATACTGGCCTTGTAGAATGTGTTAGGAAGTGTTCCATCTTCCCTAAGTTTTTGGAATAGTTTGAGAAGCATAGGTATTAAATCTTCTTTGAATGCTTGGTACAATTCTCCAGGAAAGCCATCTGGTCCCGGACTTTTATTTTTGGGGAGGTTTTTGATGACTGTTTCAGTCTCTTTATTTGTGATTGGTAGAATGGGCACCAGTACTTCTTTCTGCTGCTGTAATATACATTGCCCTGCTTTTTGGCAACAGAACATCGATTTCTCTTTGGGGATAACCTCTCCCTCATCTTCAGTCTAGGAGATCTCAGCTCCAAGCTCAAGGTGGAGGCGAATGACTCAAGCCTAGCTAATCAGAGTTCTGCATCTACCTGGTCACAGTGATTGGTACAGGAACAGGCACATGACCAAGATGGGCCAATCAAATCTCTTCTCAGGGTTTGCCAGAACTACAGGGAAAGAAGCTCTCTCTGTCCTTCTGAGATTTCAGGTGCTATGAAGCCAGAGAGTCTGGAGCTGCTGGAGGCCATTTTTGTTGCCGCTAGAAAGAGCCTGTCTGAGAATGAAGTCAACATAGAGGAAGACAGAAACACAGAGATGGATTCTTAATGACATCAGCTGAAGCCTTGATTGTCATGTCTGGAGATGATTCATCCCCTTTGAACATTCCAGTTATGTAAGCGAGTAAATTCCCACCTTTGTTTAGCAAGTTTGAACTGGGCTTCTGTCACACGCCATTGGAGGAATCCTGATAGACACAGACCATGTGGTCCCTGCATGTCTTTTGGCAGAGAGGAGTCAAGTCACCACTGGCAGATGAAGGGGAACGGAATATGCCGCCCCTAACATATGCCTCTTGGGCATGTGGATTATTTTGAGCTGAAGGCAATGAAGACTCAGCAGCCTTGGGGAAAAGCTTTTCACCTCCCCCTTCCTGCCTAAAAGAAATTAGAAAGGAGCCCTGTACTGGGAAGAGAGCTATTACCAGAGATAACTTCTTATCTGAGAGACTTATTTGCATAGCAGGGCAAACATTTGTTTACCAAATATTTCCTCTTCTCATCCTCCTGTGAACTGCCCTCCTCCCCCTTGAAGCCCCAGACCTTATCCCTTTCCTTGGCTCAGGGTGGTATATAAGCCTTAGTTGCCTGACTGCCTGAGAGTTTCATATCTTTGTGTGGATCCTGTACTTATATACATGCTTAAATTTGTTTTTCTCCTGTTAACATGTCTTTTTGTTATTGGGGGGGGGGGGGGTGTCTCAGCCAAGAAACCTAGAAGGGTAGAGGGAAAATTATGTTTCCTCCCTACACAGTCACCCCACAACTTTAGGCATCTGCATCTCTGGCCTTCTTGGCTGCATCCCTCAGTGTTCCTGACTCTTCCTTCCCAGAAACACCCACTCCTTTGGCCTCTTCAGCATGCAACTTCCACATTATTTAGTTCTCCAAGTCTTCTAGTTGTTTATTAAATGTTCATATTTTTTAAGAGTAATAGAAAAAAATACACCTTTAAAAGCCGGCTGGAATTTGAACTTTTTGACTTGGAAGAGAAGCAGGATTGCTTAATTTTCTGGTTACAGAACCACTTCCTTAATGGGCCCATTTGTCTGGAAAGGCAGGAAGGCTGCAAAGGGACCAGCCCGGCCAGAGCAGAGAGTTTGTGTCAGGGTGGAGGGAGGAAGAGGCCAAGAAAGGAGCTGTGTTCAGGATATGGAGGGCTTGGAAAGCCAAGCTGCCCAGCCGGGAGGCCCTGATCAGAACCCAGCTTCTCAGAATTGGGCATGCATATCCTTTGCAGTACTTGAAGGGCAATAGGACAAATAGAGCATGTTTTCAGTGGAGGGTCAATTTTACTCAAAGATTTGAGGAGTAAGATTCTGCTCCCAATTGGGATTCCAGTCTGTGTTTTTTTCTCCACACTACCAAGCAATTGTCTGACACCAGCTAGGTATCCTAAATTCAGCTCAATTCTGACACTAACTACCTGGAGATAGCATCAGATCCCACTAGTTAGGGGCTCAGTCCTGCAAGACTGCTCCCCCCATACACACACTTCAGATGCCAATGACAAATAGAATGGCAAGCAATAGGCTATATTGGAGTATATGAGGAAGCCATTTGGTGTAAACCTAATTTGGCCTGACTTTGTTTTTTTCCCAAAAGGGCCTGACGTGGCCATTGAGCATGCATGGTATATCTGCTTTAAACATTTACTATGGCAAGAACAAATGGCCTTAAGATAAAGGTACAACTTCCCCCCACATTGGCATTTCCTTAAGGATAAGCATCTTTCCTTAGGCTAGGAACTGATTGCTGCTCTTGCCTTTGACCACCCAGCTCACCTGTGACCACCCAGCTAGAGACAACAGACCTGCCACCCCGCTATGTCCACGGAGACAGCGACCTACCTGCTGTGTCCATCAATTGCTGTGCTGACAGAGCAGTCTCGTGACTATTGTAAAAGAGACATTTCAATCATATGTGAAACATCCTCTTTGGGGGTATATAACCACTCTGTACACCCCACTTCTTTGGTGCCCTTTCTTCCTTCAGGAAGGAAGGCCCCGGGCCATGGTCCTCACATTTTAGCTCAGAATAAACTCACCCAAATTTTCATTTATAGAATTGGTTATGGATTATTTTCATCGACATAAATCACAAGTCCAGGTTTCCACCTGTGCTTCCGAAGAAGCAAGATCAGAGGTTCCCATGGGCCCCTCCTTGGGTCCGGTTAATTTGCTAGAGTGGCTCACAGAACTCAGAGAAACATTTTACTTACTAGATTGCTGGTTCATTATAAAAAGACTTTGCTCAGGGACAGCCAGATGGAAGAGATACAGAGGGCAAGGTATGGGGAAAGGGCGGGAGCCTCCAGGCCCTCTCTGAGAACGCCACTCTCCCTGAAGCTCTGCTTGTTCACTGATCCAGAAATTCTCTGAACCCTGTTATTTTGGGGGTTTATGGAGGCCTCATTACATAGGCATGACTGATTAAACGATTGGCCACTGGTGACTGATTCAACCTCCAGCCCCTCTCCCCTCCCTGGAGGTGGGGGTGCGGGTAGGACTGAAAGTTCCAACCATCCAGTCTCATGGTTGGGTCCCCTGGCAACTAGCCCCCAACTTTAGATGGGGCCCAAGTCACCTCATTAACATAGTAAAAGACACCTTTATGGCTCTTAGTGCTTAGGAAATTCCGTGGGTTTTAGGAGCTCTGTGCCAGAAATGGGGATGAAGACGAAATCTATATTTCTTATTATAGATCACAATATCACAGAAGGAATAGATTACTTGTAAATTCAAACAGATATTCTTCAGAGTAAAAAGGAAAATTGATGTGGATCTTTAAGATTTCAAAGAAATTTTATGCTTATGGAAGCCTGCTTTGGCCAATGAACCTACAATTTTCTGGTCACTTACAATTATGATGTAATTCTCCCATCTTAAGGAAAACCCTTTCCTGACCCCATATTCTCCTCCAGCTAGGGCCCTTTTCATTGGCATCCTTTACAGCAAAACTCATTCAAAGGGTTCTGTCTAAATTTACTGTCTCTTCTTCTCTTCAGCCGAGGCTTTCCTGAACCATCCCTATCAGTCATTTGTACCCACTTTGCTCTTGTCAAGTCCTCTGTAGCTTCCATGTCACTGAATCCAATGGCCAGTTATCTGCCTTCAGTTTATTTGACTGCTGCAGAACCTGAGGTAGTCCATCAGCCTCTCCTCCTGGAAATAGTCTCTTCACTTGGCTCCCAGGACGTACATTTTGCTTGGGTCTCATCTCTTACAGTGGCCACTCCTCTTCAGTCTCTTCTGCTGGTTCTTCCTGTTTCCCAGACCACTTAGTATGGGGGAACTGCAGGTCTCAGCCCTTTCACGTTTTAATGTGGTGATCTTGATACTGAACCTGTTAATCTCAAGTTCATGTGCCCAATGCACAGTCAGCCAAACAGAGGCATTGGTGCTTGGAGATGGAGAACGGTATATTTGCATTGGCCAAAATGAGAAGGTGGGAACATATATTCTCTCAAATCTGCCTTCACAAGAGCAGAAACCTGGGAGGCAGGGGTGTTTATAGAGCTAAGGGGCTTGGCAGGAGGAGCTTCGGGGAAACAAAGGAGTCACTCCGGACAAGCCCCTGGGCAATCTGACTTCTGGGGGTCAATGGCTGCTGGGGACTGGCCATGCTGTGATGGCAGCCTTGCCAACGGCATTCTCTTTCTTTGGCAAAACAAGCTCACAAATACTCCCAAACCCTGAGTCATCTGTCAAGTTGAACATGAAAACAGCAAATTGAACATGGTTGAAAGGCAATCATGTTCTTATTGAATGTCTACAGTAACCCTCAAGTACCCAGCTTCAATCTCAACCAGTTTCACAGCTTTAAATACCATCTATATGCTGACAGCCTCCAAATTTATGTCACCAGCCTAGACCTTTCCCCTGAATTCCAACTGCATACTTGACATCCCCACTTGGATATCTAATATGCATCTCAGACTTAACACACCCAAAAAGGAAACTCCTAATCTTCCCACAATAAACTTGTTCCTCTCCCATCTCATTAAATGACAATTCTATCTTTTATATTTTTAGACTTCAAACAGTGGAGTCATTATTGATTCCTTTTTTACTCTTAAACTCCACATCCAATCAATCACAAAATCATCTTGGCTCTATGTTCGAACTATATCTGGAATTTCCACTGGTACTAACTTGGTCTGAGTCGCCATCATCCATCATCTCTTCCTCACATTGCTATCTTAGGCTCCTTACTGGTCTCCTGGTTTCTGACTTTGCCCACTCTAGGCCATTCTCCACCCAGCAACCTAAGTGGTTATTTCAATACACCTCAGGTCATGCCATTCCTCTACTTGGAATCCTCCAGTGGCTTCCCAGTTTGCTCAGGGTAAAAGCCAAACTTCATCTGATGGTTCTCAAGCCTTCACTTGATTGTTTCCTTGCTAGTCACGTTGGACTCCTTGCTCCCCCTCAAATAAACAAGGCCTGATGTTGGCCCAAATCCCTTCCTTCTGGAATGCTCTTCCTCAGCTCTGCACACACCTTGCTCCCTCACCATCTCAAGTCTTGGCTTAAATATCACTTTTGAGTGAGTCTTTCCCCAGTCATCTTATTTGAAATGGTATCCTCCTGCCCTTACTCCTGGTACCTGCTATTATTCATCTTTGATTTAGTTTTTTTCCTTATGCTTATCACCATTTAATGCATGGTGACTTATTTACTCATTTATTCTCTATCTTCCTAAACTCTAGTGTAAGCTTCCTGAGGGCAGAGATTTTTGGCCTGTTTTATTCACTCTTGTATCCCCTGGTTAATAGCAGGTGCTCAAAGATTTTAGGGTTAAAGGATGCTTAAAAAATGATTAAAGGATGAATGACACCAGTTTGTTCTCCTCTACCATTACAGCTCTTCTCTAGAAAAGCTTGAAATTCTCTGCAAGAAGCAGCCAAGAGCCATGCAGGGTTTAGAGCAGGAGAGAGAGGTGACAAAGAAGGATTTGGGGGCGACTGTCCTGGGGCGAGTGTGCTGGATGGATCTGCGGTGGGCAGAGGGTCATGGGGAGGAAACGTGGGCAGGTTGGCCTGTAGGAGGCCACTTTAATAGTCGAGAAAAGAACTAATGATGACTGTGGGTTTAAGCCTTTGTGACTGGGATAGAAAGACAGCACTGCAAGAGAAAATCAACATCGTCCCTTCTTTCCTTCCCTCCGTCCCTCCTTCCTTCCTTCTTTCCTATTCCCCATATAAACAAGTGATTAATTGTTTGACTGGAAAAGTGAAAATATTATTTTTGTACAAACACCATATTTGGTTGAAAAACAAATTTAACTGTTTGTCTCATCAAGATGGTATCTCTTTTGAGAAAACTGCCTTTTGCTTTTCTTCAAGAAACATAGGAACGTACTAATAAATGCCTCAATGTATTTTTCTACAATGCCATCTTTTGCCCCCAAAATGCAAAGTCTATAGCTGTATCGTAAAAATATATTATTAATAGTATCTTAGTGACAATCTAAGGAACAAGACTCTTGCCTAAGTGAAATAAGTCAGACAGAGAAAGACAAATACTGTATGATCTCACTTATATGTGGAATCTAAAAAAAAAAAAAGCAAACTCATAGAAAAAGAGATCAGATTTATGGTTACCAGAGGCAGGGGTGTGGCGGGAAGAGGAACTGGGTGCAGGTGGTCAAAAGTACAAACTTATGGTTATAAGATAAATAAGTTCTGAGGACGTCACACACAAGATGATGACTACAGGTCACACCGCTGTATGGTATGTTTGAAAGTTCTTAAGAGAATAGATCCAAAGAGTTCTCATCACAAGGAAAAAAACATTGTTTTCTTTTTCTTTTTCTTTTTTTTGTATGTATTTGTGATGATGGTTGTCAACTAAACTTATTGTAGCAATCATTTTGTGATATATGTAAGTCAAATCACTGTGCTGTACCCCTTAAACTTGTACAGTGCTGCGTGTCAATTATATCTCAATAAAAGTGGGAAAAAAAAAGACTTTGTGGCCAGCTACCTTGGCAAGGCTTAAAGATAAATCTCTCAGTATCTCTCTCTCTCAATGTCTATTTATCTATCCATCCATCTACCCATCCACCTCTCACGATAAAAGCAATCATGTATATAGCTCATTTATATACATGTTCCAGGCACTGTTTTGGGAGCTTTGCGTATGTTAATTCATTTAATTCGTACAACAAGCTCATGAAGTAGGCTAGCTGCCGGAGAAACCCGTCCCAGGTTCTGAGCGTCTTAACACAAGGCAAGTTTATTTTTCCCTAAGGAACGGTTGAGCGCAGGTTTTTGGAAGGCAGCCTTCCACATGGTGATTCAGGGGCCCAGGCTCCTTCCATCTGGTGGCTCCATCATCCCCGAGTGCTCCAGGGTCCTCTTAGGCACCCTCAGCCAGCCAATGGGATAAGAGAGAGTGTGGAGGATCACCCGGAAAGTTTTTATGGGCCAGGCCTGGAATTACTGCCCATCACTTCCCCTCACATTCCATTTGCTAGAGAATTCAATGACACAGCAGCCCTAAGAGCAAGGGCGGCTGGGCTGGGAAGAACCGTCTGGCTGTGTGCGAATAGTTGGTACATATGGGTCTTTGCCACGGCCGTACTAGTATGCTATTCCACACACGGGAACACCAAGGCCTAGGAGGTTAAGAAACTTGCCCAAAGTTCTATCAGTAATAAGAATGATGGAGCCAAGAGTCAAACCCAAGCTGTCAGCCTCCAGAGTACAGGCTCTTTATCACTACAACTATGACAATGTTCCTTGGAGATTAGGTCAAAGTGAAGACCAGTCATCCCAATAAATCAAAAAAAAAAAGCAACAAGGACTCCTAGACCCAGAGTGCTCCCATTTCCTGCTCGGTCTCAATCTGCCGCTTCCCAAGTACACAGCCAAGGAGGCCAGAGCTCAGCAACAATTCCCCGACCCCCAGGTGCCAGCACACGCCTGTCCGAGAGCATGTTGTCTTCTCAACAGGAAGCAGGCCAGCCTGACAGGTGGGGGTGGGGGAACACTAAGGGGAAGGGGTTAATTGGAAGGAGGAGGGGGCTGGCGGCATAAAGACTAGCAAAATAGTCCTTCTTGATGTATTTAATTTCCGTCTAGGGGGTCATTTCAGAGCATCACAGAATGTCACTTTATTGTAGGCTCTCTCATGGGGCTAGGGGCAGTAGGAGGGGCCCTGGACACTGCTTCTACTCCCCTTACTCCCCACCAGTGGAGTGACTTCAGGCAAGTCACTCGATCACACTCCCTGGGCAAAATGGGGATTTTAAACGTGATCAAGACATTTAGGGGGTCTTAGAACCACAAGCATCTAACTAAAACTATGGGTCTTCTCTCCACAAAATGCACATACTCACCTAATTTTGCAGGAGTTTACAGACTTCCGGAGGGGTACCCTGAACTCTCAGTCAGATCAGCTGGACTTTAGGCATTTTTTAGCTCTACTGTTCTCGCTTTCCAAAAGCGGGGAAGAAAGAACAGCTCCCCTTGACTGCTGCCTACTGTGGAAGGAAACCTTCCAGGCTCCTTCTGGTTTCCTGTGTCAGCTCCACGTGGTCTGCTTGGTTGTGGAGAACACAGCCCCTCCCCACAACCCAAGGCCTCTGGTTGCCTGGAACTGCACCCCCAGATCTGCTGGCAGACAGCCTTCTCCATGGAGCCTTGAGAAAGGGTGAGTCACGGCAGATCACGCTTCTGAGTCACAGGTAGCATTTATTTGACAAAGGAGGTTTAAGGCGCCTTGTTTCCCTTTGTGCCAGCTAATCTGTAAAAATCATTTGCTTCTTAGCTGTCAGGGGAGGGTTTCTGTATGCGGCAGCCTTTCAGCTGCTTCCCTGGGGATGGAGGAGAGAGCTGGCTGCGAGAGTCCTGCAGCTGTTCTGGGCACAGGAAGTCCAGGGGCAACTTGCAAAAGGTAAGGGGCACTATAAATACTGTAAAAAACGACAGCCTCCAAGTTCAAAGGAAGTCCGGATGTTGTCAAGGTCGGGCTGAGGAAGAAAGGGGGCCCAGAGGGAGCCTCTTTGCCTCCTTCTGAACCTTCCATATTCCCTGATCACCTCCAGGGAACAGCCAGAACTCCTTAGCGTTTGAGTCCTCTAAATTCAGGCCCCACTTTGCCTTTCCAGCCCCAGGGTCCTGCGGCTCCGGTTAGCTTCCCTTAGTGACACTGAACGTGCCTCCAGCTTTTCTAGGTACACGCTCTCATCTTGCTGTTCTTCAGTCAGATTGCCCTTTCCATCCTCTCCATCCATCTCAATCCCTCCTTTCTTCAGGCCTGCCTCTAACTCCACGTCCACCTGGAAACTTTTCTAGACTATTACTAACATAAATAAGCCCAGCTGCTCTTTATGGAGTGCCTACCATATGCCAGGCACTTAACAAACCTCATCACGCTTGACGCCCTCAACAAACCTGGGGCAAGTGTTCTCATCTCTATTCTGTGAGTGAGGAAATGGGTTCCAAGGGGTTAATTAAATCCGCTGAGCTAGTCAATGACAGAAGAGTGACTCTAGTCCAATCCCACCGTTGTGCTGCTGCACCCATGCACGCACGCATCCACCTATCCACCCACCACCCACCCCCTTATCCGTGCATCCCACTGACCATCTACCCATCCTTCTGTTCCTCCCCCAAATACCTACGTGTAGCAAGGCAGCTCTTTCAAAGTCCTGTGGCACTTGGTATCTGAACCCTTCCTACGGCAGTCCAGTGTGGTACATCTTCTTTCCCGGTGTAGACGTTACCTTTTAAACTGGATTGGAAGCGCTTAAGCATAGAGATCAGGTGTCCCTCACAAAGCTGACCTCAGCGCTGTGGGCAGACTTCATTCTTACTGACACTGGCTAATGACTGAATGTTTTCTCCACTTTTACGGGCAAGCTGAGAAGATAACAGTCATGTTCCCAGATGACCAGGAGCCAGGAGGCCATGTCTTCAGGTGACCAGGGCCAGGGAAGGCCATTCAAGAAAGGTCAACAGACAAGGGCCTCTTGCCAGATTCCTGAGCCAGAGTTTACCGGAACTCCAACCCCGCCCTAGTCTAATACTCTCAAAACCTTTTGACAGGTCCGCACTGCCGTCAAGAAAATCCCGCAGTGAGCAGACACTTTAGCCTCAGACGGTGGTCACAGGAAACAGTGTTCCGTTTCCTGAGCAGCCATAATTCTTTTCATTTTCCTCCTGCCTGCCCCTTTCTATTACAATGGGAGCTCTGATGACTGGACTACAAATCCAAAATACTCTTCAACAGCAGCCAAAGTGGTATTTTAAAAAGCTCCTGGAGAACCTGGTCCTGTGGAGCACAAGGAAAAGGAAATGATAAAAGCAGCCTTTGTGTGAACCTCTCTGTCCTGTTTCCACAGACGAGCAGACGCGCAGGCATTTTAGTCATGGTGCACATACGCACTGCACATCTGTGTGTTGAGTGAATGCGTAGTCCCCACCCGCCGCCTGCCCCAGGCGAGGTGGAGTTCTCCTCTCCCTAGTCGTGGACACACTTTGTGCCTTATTCTTACTGCACGTATTAGGATCGTCTGTTTCCTTGAATCCTTCCCCACTAGACTGTGAAGTTCTTGAGAGCAATGACCATGTCGTCATCATCGTCATCCCCATCATCATCATGGTGATAATTAACATGTTTCAGTGCTAACTTCGTGGCAGACATTGTGTTCACTGCTCTCCGCGCATTGTTGGAATCCCGCCGACACAGTCCTGGGAGGCAGGTCCTCTTAGAGTTCTGGGGCCATTTTGATCCTCTGAAGTCCTAACGTTTAGCAAGGTCTATCTTATTGTAAAAGCTCTTAAAAAAAAAAAAAGAAAAGAAGATATTCAGGAGAAATAGTTTCCTCCTTTAGTGCTAAAGAACTTATCATCCCTGAGATATAAACTTTCTGAACTGAACTGTGAAGATTGCCAATGCAATGTCAAACCAGTATCTCGAGGCCAGCGTGTGGCCGGGTGGTTAAGTTAGAGTGCTCTGCTTTGGCGGCCCAGGGTGTCACTGGTTCAGATCCTGGGTGCAGAGGTGGCACAGCTTGTAAAGCCATGCTGAGGAGGCATCCCACATGCCACAACTAGACAGACCCACAACTAAAACATATACAACTCTGTACCAGGGGGCTTTGGGGAGAAAAAGGAAAAATAAAATCTTAAAAAAAAAATAGTAGCTTGAGGGCGTGGGGGGATAAAAAACAGACAGACCTGAGTGTGAAACTGCCTCTGACAGGCTATGTGACCTTGGGCAAGTCCCCTCAGCACTCTGAGCCTCAGTTTTAACAAATGTGAAATGGGGGTGATAAAATGTGTCTCATGGTGTTGTTGGGAAAACTAGGGTAAATGTAGGCACAGTGTCTACCATGGTGCTTGACTCAAAGTAGGTGTTTAATAAATTTTGGCTATTATTACAATTATTTTCTTTCTTTTTCTTCTTCTTCCTCTTTTTCTTTTTTTTCTTTTTTTGGTGAGGAAGATTCGCCCTGAGCTAACATCCTGTTGCCAATCTTTCTCTTTTTTTGCTTGAGGAAGATTAGCCCTGAGCTAACATCTGTGCCAGTCTTCCTCTATTTTGTATGTGGGACCCCGCCACAGCATGGCTGACCAGTGCTATACATCCACTCATGGGATCCAAAGCTGTGAAACTAAGCTGCCAAAGCAGAGCGTGCAGAACTTAACCACTATGCCACAGGGCCAGCCCCTAAAATTATTTTCATGGTCAATACTCACCCTTTAATATTAGAGCATAATACAAGTATGTCAAGGCAGTTTTTAATTCTCTATGAATAATTAGCCAACGTTCCTCAAGGCAGGGAACTACTGCTCCCCTCATAAATACAGAAAGTGCTTAACATAAAATGTGGACTTGCCATACAAGAGATATAAGGATGCTCAAATGTTGTTTTGGTCTAGGGTTAACATCTTTTACATCTTCAGAAGACTCATGGGACCCACTTTAGATTAGGGTCACCAAAGAAATTCCTGTTCTGGGTCAGGAGTTGATACGACCACATAGAGCTCTTGCCCCGCAGCAGCTGGAGGCCCTCGGAGCTCTGCGGGTGGAGGGAAGCAGAGGCAGACAGAGGGCCCTTGGGAAGGTCTCTTGGGTACATCAAAAGACAAACTTTGGGGATGACCATAACAAAAGTTTCTGTTGTGTTTTAGGTTGCAATTGAGTGTTTTGTCCAGTCCTTCACTAGCCCAGGCATTGCCAACAGCCTGCAGAGGCAGGGTGGTGAGGCCAGGCCCAGCCTACATCCCAGGCTGGGCTCCGGGGTTCCTGCCAAGTGCCTCGGGCAGTCACAAGGTAACTCTGGGCCTGGGAGATTAAGAGGCTTACACCACAGTCTTTAATCTCTCCCTGGCTTCCCCGTACTGGACTTAGGGAGCACAAAGATGCTAGCAAAGGCACAGCCTCCGAGATTCTTTACTGAGAGAGCACTTGGGGTAAAGGCCCCGGGGGATTCTTGGTGATCCTTGCTCTGCTGCTGTCAGTCACCGCAGCCTTCATCTCAGCTTGGGCAGAGGAGAAGGGAGAGCGTCAGTCTCCCTGCCCCCAGCTTAGCACGAATAAGTTCATTCACTACTTTCTATCCCTGGTAAAGATGGTGGCAAACAGGAGAGGCAATCTGGAGCCAAAGCCATTTGGTAGCTAAAAATTCTCATTAAGGTCAGTTCACAGAGCTCTCAGGGGGAAGGATGGTGAGGTCAGCTCCGCCTCAGCTCCCAGGGGACCAGCACAGAAGCTTGAGGGGAGCTTCCTCTCGGGGGAAGTCACATGGGGGAAGTATGCGGAGCACTCGCTTCTCTAAATTAAAAACTATGAAGAGCATTTCTTCTCTATCCACCCCCACCTCCATCCTCTCATCTTCTCCCGTCTAGCTATTGTTTTGACACTGTATTGCCAATCTTTACAGTTCAGTTCAGAAAGCATACCCATTTTATTTCTCAGGGATAACAAGTTCTTTCGCATTAAAGGTAAAAAATAGGATTGCCTAATGTTTCTACCAAATAGCTTTTTTTTTTTTTTTAAAAAAAAACAGTGCTTTTTTATCTTGGAATAAGATATTCCAATTTGTTCTGATCTTTCTGATCTATCCAAAATGTTTTCCAGTCGTCCTGCAATCTGAAGCCAGGTTTTTTCCCTCATACATTTCAACAGAAAGTGTTTCTCTACTGCAGACAAGTCGTCCTCAGTGATCAGCGTCGAGAACCAATCTCTCTTCATGCCTTTAATTAAATCTTCAAGCTGGAAACCTTGTAGTGAGATTCTTTATTCAAAATACCAAGAGAAACCATGAGTAGGCTTCATTTCTTGTTGTAACAAGGCCAGTTTTCCATAATCTGATCTTCACTTGACATCAGTGGACCAGAACTTTTCTTCAAAGCACTGTCTATATTTTTATAACCTAGAAGCACAAGATGACGACAGAGGATTATCTTCGGTCATTAAAGATGTTGGAACATTCTTTATTACAGATGGAAAAAATAGCCCCACGGTTACTGATGATTCCTGTTTGAAGCTGACTTGAGCTGTCTTTTGTTGTCACAAGGGGTGGACTCCAACTGTAGGATTACACGTACCTATGTCCTTTAGGACCAATATTTAACAGCAGATTAGATGCATGAGTCACACAGCTGCAGTCACATTTTGCAGAATAGTAAGAGTCATGTTCGATCATCAAAAATGCAAATACACTCACAAACAAGAAAATTATCTGTATTCCCTTCCCTGAGCAAGCTAAGCTGTATTTATTTTCAAGGAAAACTTACTGATGCATTGCTTTCAGGACATATGCTATGTTTTATCCTTCCATAATCTTTTTTTGATTATAAGAAAAAATCAATGTTGTTTTTAATCCATACATCCTTCTGGAATATGAATAAATAAACGATCTGTTATAGGGAAAACTGGCATTGCCACAAGATGCCAGTGTCAAAAGAAATTTAATTTGACAATAAAGCTTTTGGTTACCCTTAAACATAGAACATACAACGCTAAATTTAAGACAAAGATGCCAAGCCGTGCAAGTCATAAATCGTATCACTCTAGTGTTGATGTTTGGCTGCTGATAACTTTCAAGCCAAGCCCTCCGCTTTCCCTTTCTGCCCCACATCCGGGCAGGCTGAAGAGAAGGCCCGGGTTACCCTCCTTTGGCACCAGAGGGAAGTTCAAACCATTCGAGGCTCGGTCTGTGTGCTGGATCCCTCACTCAGCCCCATCTTTTAACCACAATAAAAACCCCAAGCCGGTCTCCTTTCCCTGTTCTCTTGAGCCATTTTTGGACCTCCTTGGAAGCCTGCCCTGCACTCCCCAGAATGCCTTATAATGTGAGTAATGAACTTTTGGTGTGTGTGTGGCATCATCAGTTTTGACATCTGAACCAAATTTTGGGTGGAGGGAGAAGTGTCTGCAGAGTGTGCACAACAATGTAGTATAATCCTATTAAAAAGTCTTTATATATGTCCACATATTAATAATTATACCTGTGAGCAGAAAAGCAAACCACAAAGAAATAGACTGAAACATTATCAGCAATTATCTCTGAGCGGTAGGATATAGGGGTTTTCTTTCCTCTTCATATTTCTCTGTGTTTTCTAAAATTCCCGCTATAAAGATATACTTTTTTAGATATAAGCAAACAGCAATGTAGCAAGCAATATAAAGTAAAAAATGTTCTGCCTTAAGAAAAAGAAGGAAAACGCTCGAATCATTTTGATTTGTTTTGTTAACTGTCCCTAATCCTGAATTACATATACAAAAACCCCAAACCAAGCCTCACATGATCTGTTCTTCCCCTTTCTCTTAAAAAGAAAAAAAAAAGAGGAAGCATAATTGCGTGAAGTTTCACTTTTCAGGAAAGTTTTAATCTAATCTTTGAAACTATTTGGATGAAAGTCAGCATGGGCATACATTTCTGCTAAAACAAAATCCTTATCCTCAGGACTCAAAGGCTGAACTGAACTCTTTTAAACCTAGAACCATTTAAAAATGTTAATTAAAAATGTATTAACATTAGCATCTTGCAGGTGTGTGGCCATTCCCTGTCTTGCAGATTTTCACTCTGGGGACAGTAGGTCTTGTTCTGTAAATTTCCTGTTAGAAACATTGGGGTGGGGAAGAGACAGACTATTGTACGCCAGACACTCATGACCTCCTGTGGAAGAGGTGTTAATTCCCCATCTTAGAGCCGAGGGGACTAATATACAAGGTCACATGATTGGAAGTTGCAGAGCTCATATTCAGAACAAGGCGATCTGACTTGAAAATCCCGCTGTGTGGCCCAACCCCCACCCCCCTTTACCTATGGCTGGTCCTGATTCAGCTTGACTTAAAGGGACTGAACAAAGATGATGTTTTTTACTAGAGCAGTGGTCTTCAAACTTCAGCCTGACCCACAATCACCAGGAGGGCTTGTTAAGACACAGACGCTGGATCCCGCCAACAGAGATTTGGACTAAGTAGGTCTGGGATGGTGCCTGAGAATGTGCGTTTCTAACGGGTTCCCAGGCGATGCTGATGCTGCTTCCTGAAGACCACACTGAGAACCAGCAGGTGAGAGCAGGACCTTAACTCTGGGGCTTCCCAGGGCGAATGGTTCAAGGCCTGGATGTTAGAGCCCTGAAGGAGTTCCTCTAATTTATCGGATGCTTAATGCTGTCAGAGGGCCTGAGAGGCCACAGTGAAGCTTATGGTCCCTTAGACTGCCAGTTTCCACACACTGGGCTGTTTCTCTCCATCTCAGGGACTTCTCCAGAGTTGCTTCCTCCTCTGCTCTCTATTGTTTAATTAGCTAACCCCCCAGTTGAAGTTTCACTAGGCCAATTACTAGCTTATGGGCTGGGAAATTTCTTTTGTTTCAGCCCTCAAACACCTACATTTAAATAGTACCCCCAAGGGGGTGTTATTAGGCTTGGGGAAGTGAAGAGAGGATCTTAAGTCTGCTTAGACTAGTCATGGGAGACTAGAGGGTTATCCCCAGCGGCCGGGTCCTACCCACGGGCTGCAGTGTGGGTACCTGGCTGCTGACTAGCTGGGACAGGGTCCTGGGGAGGTCGTTCAACCACATCAGCTGGGAATGAAGCCTTCCCTTGGCTATCCTTTGGGGAACAATAAGCACTAATTAGGCTATCAGTAGAGAGGAGAAACCCACTCAGCCTTTGAGCCACATTAACTCTTTGAGGTCCCAGAGTGACTTTCTCTGAATCCTTAGAAACTGGCAAGAAATTAAAGAGAGTCTCAAGAATCTGGAAAAAAAAAAAATGTTATTCCAGAGAGTAAACAGGTTGTGTTCTGATGACGAGTTGTATCTGGCATGTGGTAAAATGCGTTGTAAGCAGTGCTAGGAAAAATGTCAGAGAACAAGCCCCAAATAAAAAACACAGGCCGATCCCAACGTAGGAACTGAGATTCGAAGAATCTCTGCTCGGCTGCCTTCACACTGGCCGTCCTAAGGTCTGTTTTCCCCTCCCTTCCTGTTGTTCTTTTCTAGGAACAAACCTTTTCAAACCTAGAGTCAAGTGGCTGCGTTTGCTCCAGTGCGGAGGTTAAATTTGGCCCTCTGGAATTCCGCGTCCGTGTCCCAGGGCCAGTGACGGCTGTCGGGGAGGCTCCTCGGCCTCCGCCCGGCCCGAGGGAAGCCCTGGCTGAGAACTTGCTTCAACAACAACCATCCCCACTCTGCCCGAGGCCAGGGGATTTGAGTCCAAGCTCTGGGCTGCAGCTGAACTCCACACAGGCCTGCCTCGCACTCGGCGAGTCCCACACAACCTGCTGATGACAGTTGCTTGGGTCTTGCCAAAGGAGAAAAATATGTAAATTATAAGCTAGAGTGGGAGCAGTGCGTGTCGGGTCCTGCCAAGCCACAGTCGTCAGACCGAATCGTGCATGTCGTGAACGGAGCCAGGATGAAAAACAAATCAAGTTCCGCCACGCCGGTGCCTCTCAGGCTCTCAGCCCCCGGCCCTTATTCTCCTGGCTTACGTTCCTCAGCGTTACGGCCTGAGCTTTTGCAGTTTTGACTTAGTCCCAAGCCCAAGAAAGCACACTAGGGACCAGCAAACGTCCCTAGGGACGGCTGGGAAGCCTCGACCCGGGAAGGATGGACCAGGGGACGAAGAGGTAGACAGCTGGGGAAGGTGCAGGCAGCCGGAAGGGAGAAGTGTGTGCTTGCAAGAGCTCTTGCCCTGGGGCCGCAGCGCAGCAGCCTGATGCTGGCGCCCGCTCAGCCCCGGGAGCAGAGGCCCGTGCAGCGCTAGGTGCGGCCGCCCAGCCCAGAACCAGGTGTGAGGTAACGTGCCAGGCCCTGGAAGAGCCCACAGCACCCCCTTCTCCCAGAGTTCCTTATTTTATCTCACTCTGAGATAAGCAGGCCAGGACTGTGCCTTAGAGAAGCTTATCTTGATTCTGTGCTATCGGTACTCGTTGGCATTGTTGAAGGAAACCCCAGGTAGTTTCATTTTACTCCAGAAACTCCTCGACCAGTAGCATCTCTCATCTGGGAACTTGTCAGAAATGCAAAATCCCAGGCCCCACCCCGACCCACTGAATCAGCTTCTGGAATTTAAGATGCTCCCAGGGTATTCCTAGGAGCCTTAAGGACTGGCAAGCACTGCCTTAAGCACTGGTTCCCAAACTTGCTGTACTTTTGGGGAGTTTAAAAATATACTGATGCCTGGGCTCCATCTCCAGAGATTCTGAGTTAATTGATAGGCGTTGTAGCCTGGGTATCAGGATTTTTAAATAATTTCAAGGTGATTCTAATATGCAATAAAGTTTGAGAACTACTGCCTAAAGTACCTTTGGATTTTTTTCTCCTAGACCAGTGCCTCTCAAATTTTAACAGGCAGAGGAACCACCAGGGATTCTTGTAAAAATTCAATTCTCATTAGGTAGTCTTGAAGCAACGGAGATTCTGCCGTTCTAATGAGCTGCCAGGTGATGCCAATGTTGCTGGTCCAAGGATCTTACTTTGAGAAGCAGGGTTTTAAGACATATGAGAGTGACCATTGGAAATCCAGTGGTACCATACCTGGACCTGGGTGGCAGGGTAGTGTGGGAGAAGGACCTCCCATAGGGGTCAGAGTCAAGCAAACAGAGGTCCAGTTCTCCCCCTACCAGTATGGAAGCTTGAACAAATTACATGATCTTTCTGATCATCAGTTTCCCTAACTGAAGAATGGGGATAAGGAGCCCTATCTGATAAAGATATAAGGTGATCTACCATCCCAGGGGTTCCTGTGGAAGAAAACCAAGACAAGGATACAGAACAAATACAGAAAATTATATTTTAAGAACATTATCTTGAAACCAAAAAAAAAAAATGATTTGAAATTACATGTAGAAAGAGTACACCATGAACCTCAAAAGTTCAACACAAAACAACCAACACCAAGACATATTTTAGTCAATGAGTTGGCTTTAAAGAAAAAAAATCCGCAGGAAATATAGGCGAAAACAGCAAGTAACATATAAGAGAAAGAAAATTAGATTATCATCTCATTTTTAGGCAGAAGAAAATAGAGTAACATGTTTAAGATATTCAAGGAAAGAAACTGTCAGCCAGGATTTTATATCCAGCCAAACATACTTTCAAGTAACAAGGATACATGCAGGCTTTGGGGATTATTGTCCTCCCGTGAGCACTTCTTGAGGCATCTGCTAGAAAACAAGCTTCAGACAACCAAAATGATTAGCAAGGCCTTGACATAAGTACTGATAGTGAGTATTCACTATAGTTACTTGTAGAACTACAACTAAATAAGGGATAAATGGAAGAGGACATAGTCTGTTCTGACTGTATGCTCCGACAATGTAGATATGGTGCGACTATAAATAATAGTGCAAGAATGGGGAGAACATATGACAAAGACATTTAAAAACTCTTGTGTTCAGGTGATAGTTTTGTTGTTTTGAGACTATGATATGTGAATTTTTGGATAAATAAGTGATCATAGGTATTTTATTCCATCATCTCCTGTGTCCTTGAAAACCATGATTATCAGTGTGAAAGAAAGGAGATACAGATATAACACAGAAGAGCTAAAGTGAAAATACCATACTCTGTATTTGAATTGGAAATGACTTCTGAACACGGGAAAAGGCCTAGTGACAATGATTAACCTAGTAGCAATGAGTAGCCCTAGCAACCAGGTTGTGGCTTTGACATATTGTTTTCCACTAAAGGATACCAGAACTTCTTGGAGAACTGGCTGATTTCAAATTTGGAGTGAGAAACATATAAGATGAACCTGGAACATCTTGTCGTATCAGATAGTAAGCAAGCTTCCAGTGATGACTGGAGTCATGTCAAAAGGACTAAGGAGTCTCCTTGAAGGGGCTGTCACTGACCAAAGATGGGGCAACTTGAACTTCAATAAGGATAAAAACTGAAACTCATAATATATCATACTTAAATCTATGATGTTCATAATGATATTTAAAAAACAACTGAGGTGGCCAGCCCCATGGTCTAATGGTTAAGTTCAGTGCACTCTGCTTCAGTGGCCTCAGTTTGGTTTCTCAGCATGGACCTACACCACTCAGCAGCCGTGCTGTGGTTGTGATCCACATACAAAACAGAGGAAGATTGGCACTAATGTTAGCTCAGGAAAAATCTTCCTCAACAACAACAAAAATAAATAAATGAATGAATTAATTAAAAAAATTCAAAAATAAAGAACAACTGATCATCTTTGAAGAATTATAATGAACCAAACTATTGCCTTAGTAAATGATAAAGGGAAAGAATCAAGCATTATCCTGGCTTTCCTATGTGTACTGTATCAAATTATTCAAATACAATTCACCAGATTAACACACTAAAAGAGTAAAACCATATGATTATTTCAATAGATGCTGAAAAAGCATTTTATAAAATTCACCTTCAGTTCCTAATAAAAACTATCAGCAAACTTGGAGTAGAAAATAACTTCCTTAACCTGATCAAAGGCATCTATAAAAACTACTACTTCAAGCAGTAGGCGCTACATTAAGTAACACCTACTTAATGGAGAAACAGTGAATGCTTTCCTCCTAAGATTAGGAACAACGGGAGATGTCCACTCTCACAACTTCTACTCAACATTTTATTGGGAGTTTTAGCCAATGCAAAAAGGCCAGAAAAAGAAATACAAGGCATCCATATTGGAAAGAAAGAAGTAAAACTGTCCTCATTCACAGACATTATCATTTATGTGTAAAATCACAGGGAATCTACAAAAAGCTATTAGAAGTACTAAGTGAGTTTAGAAAGGTTTCAGGCTACAAGATCAATATACAAAAATCAATTGTATTTCTATATACTAGCAACAAACAATCAGAAATTGAAATTAGACAATAACATTAAAATAACATTAAAAATATGAAACAGAGAAAACTGACAAAAGATGTGCAAGACCCGCACACTGACAACAAATACAGAGATATACTATGACAACGTTGCTGAGTGAAATTTAAAAAGACCTGAATCAATGGAGACATAGACATTGTTCATGGATTGGAAGATTCAATATTAAGATGTCAATTCTACCAAAACTGATCTACAGATTCAATGAAATCTCAATCACAATCCTTGACGTCTTCTTTGTAGAATTGACAAACTGATTCTATAATTGGTAGGTGTCAAGAGCTGAGCTGAGCTGAGAGAGCACTGAGCTGCCAGGTGTCAGAGTGGCTGATTAAGGCAACAAGCCAAAATGCAAGTCACAGTCAAGCCTTTAATCACTTACTGCAACAGTAGAATCAAGAGGCTAAACCGGAGAAGGCGCCACCTTCCTCTTCCAGTTTTTCCCCATGAAACAGCTCTGGTTGAAGGCGAAATGGATCAGCACAGATGTGGGAAATTGTCTTAAAGCTCTGGAGCCCCAAACGAAAGGCTCCTGCAGTGTTATGGACCCGGACCAAGAGGAGAGATAGGAGTGGAAGAGTACTGAGTCAGAGTGGAAAAGTGTCGTCAAGCCCTCCCCACCCCCACCACCCTCCTGCGGAGGTCTTGGCGGAGGCACCTGAGGAAAGCCTCCGTGCCAGGCCCTCGATAAAGGAGCTTTCGAATGGAGGCGGCGGGCTGGGAATGAAGCTATTCTAAGGGCCTGGCCAGCCAGGGCGCCTGAGTCCATGACTGCACCTCCCTTTAGAGGCTGCGCTGCCCTGGCTGTGGGCTGAGTCTGGTGTGGGGAGGGCCATTTCCCCCATGCGGCCTGCCAGGTAAAGCCTTTGTAATTGCCTGTGGTGGAGCCTGAAAAAAATCACATGTAGATTTTGCGCCAGGAGCCAGACTCCTCAATAAAAAGATGCAGAGGTACCAGAATAGCCAAAACAACTTGGAAAAAGAACAAAGTTGGAATGCTAGAACTACCTGATGTCAAATTTGTAGGCATGAAGTCATTCATACTATTTTGTGTAGTTAGTTATAGCTTCTCTCTCATTTCTGATATGGGTAATTTTTGTCTTTTCTTTTTTTCCCTGATCAGTCTGGATAGAGATTTATCAATTTTAGTGATCTTGTCAAAGAACCAGTTTTTAATTTTACTGATTTTCTCTGTTTTTGTTTTTCTATTTCATTGATTTCTGCTCTGATCCTTATTATTTCCTTTCTTCTACTTACTTTTGTCTTTTTTTTTAGTTTTTAAATGGAAGCTAAGATAATTGGTTTGAGCTCTTTCTCCTTTTCTAATATAGGCATTTATAGTATAAATTTCCTGCTAAATACTGCTTGTTCTGCATTCCCAAAATGTTATGTTGTGTTTTCATTCACTTCAAATACTTTCTAATTTTCCTTTTGATTTATTCTTTGATCCATGAGTTATTTAGCAGTGTGTTAATTTCCAAATAGTTCAAAATTTTTCCAGATATCTTTATTATTGATTTCTAATATAATTTCATTGTAACAGAAAACATACTTTATATTGCTTAAATCCTTTTAAATTTATTGACATTTGTTTTACGGCCCTAAATATGTTCTATATTCATAAAAGTTTTATGTGCACTTGAAATAAATGCAAATTTTGCAGTTGTTGGATGGAATGCTGTATGAATGTAATTAGATGAAGTTAGTTAATAATGTTGTTCTTTTATATCTGTACTGATTTTTCTGCCTGCTTTTTCTATAAATAATTGTTAGAGGGGTGTTGAAATCTCTATCATTTATGATTTGTTTTTTTCTCGCATTTCTATCAGTTTTGCTTCCTATATTTAGAAATTCTGTTATGTGCACAAACACTGAGGATGGTTATGCCTTCTTGATGAATTCATCTTTTATCATTATGGTAATGTTCTTTGCTTTTGAAATTTAATTTGTCTGCTATTAATATAGCCACTTCAGCTTACTTTGGATTAGTGTCAACATGCTATATCTTTTTTTCAACCTTTTACTTTTAACCTAATTATGTCTTTATATCAAGATGGGTTTATTGTAGGGAGTATATAGTTAGGTCTTGTTTTTTTAATCTAATCTGATAATCACTGCTGTGTATTCTTCGTTGTGGGTCCTTCTAGTTGTGGCATGTGGGACACTGCCTCAGCGTGGTCTGATGAGCAGTGCCATGTCCACGCCCAGGATTCGAACCAATGAAACACTGGGCCGCCTGCAGCGGAGCGCGCGAACTTAACCACTCGGCCACGGGGCCAGCCCCAGGTCTTGTTTTTTTTAATCTAATCTGATAATCTCTGCCTTTTAATTGAAATGTTTACATTTAAGTCTTACATTTCGTGTGATTATTGCTATGGTTGAGTTTTTATCTACCGTTTTGTTATTTCCTATATTCTCCATATGGATCTTGTTTCCTTTTTATTCTTTTTTCTTTTGAACTGAATGTTTTCATGATTTCATTTGATCTGTTTTGACTTCTACTTTTTTTTTTTTTTGAAAGATTTTACTTTTCCTTTTTCTCCCAAAGCACCCTGGTACCTAGTTGTGTATTTTTAGTTGTGGGTCCTTCTCGTTGTGACATGTGGAATGACGCCTCAGCATGGCTTGATGAGTGGTGCCATGTCTGTGCCCAGGATTTGAAGCTGCGAAACCCCAGGCTGACGAAGCAGAGCGCACGAACTTACACTCGGCCACAGGGCCGGCCCCTGCTTTGTCTTCTAAACTATGATTTGTTGTTCTAATTTAGTGGTTTCTTTAAGATTTATCATATGTATCTTTAACTTATCACAGTCCATCTTCAAGTGATATCATACTACTCACATATAGACCAAAGCACCTTAAGCTCTATTCTCACATTGCTACCCTACTTGCTGTTGTGCTGTTTTTGTCATATATTCTCCTTCCACTTCTGTATAAACTCATTGTTTTTGCTTTACATGGTTTCCTTTTAAAATAGATTTAAATAATAAGAAAAAAAAATCTTTATATTTACGCGTTTAGTTATTATCTGCAGTGCTCTTTATTCTTTTGTGTAGCTCCAGGTTTCCTTCTGGTGCCATTTTTCTTCTGCTTTAAGGACTTCCTTTACCATTCCTTTTAAGGTGTGTCTGCTGGTAAGAAATTCTTTCAGCTTTGAATGTGTGAAAAAAGAATCTTTATGTCCATTGACTTTTGAAAGATATTTTCAAGGGTACAGAATTCTAGACTGAAAATACTGTCTTCCAGTACTTTTTAATTCCTCCACCGTCTCCTAGCTTGCATATTTCTGATAGGTACTGTGCTGTCATCCTTAACCTGATTCCTCTGCACAGAATGGGAGTTCTTGGGCTGCTTTTAAGATTTCTCTTTATCACTGACTTGAACTAAATTTATTATGTGCCTTATTACAGGTTTATGTTTTTTTGTGCTTGGAGTTTGTTGATCTTGCAATGAGGGTTTTTATTTTTCATCAAATTAGGAAAATTTTTTGCCTTTATTTTTTCAGATATCCACCCCTCCCTGCCTTGGGGATTCCAATTACAGGTATACAAGGTTGTCTAAAGTTGACATACAGTTCATTATTGTTTTATTTTTTTCCGTCTTTTTTCTCTCTGTATCTCATTTTGAATAGTTTCTATTGCAGTGTCTTCATGGTTCATTAATCTTTTCTTCTGAAATGTCTACTGTTAAAACATCTAGTTATTTTTCATTTCAGATTTTTTTTTTCTTTAGAAAATTGATTTGAAACTTTTTTTTTAAAGATTTTATTTTTCCTTTTTCTCCCCAAAGCCCCCTGGTACATAGTTATGTATTTTTAGTTGTGGGTCCTTCTAGTTGTGGCCTGTGGGATGCTGCCTCAATGTGGCTTGATGAGCGGTGCCATGTCCACACCTGGGATTTGAACTGGTGAAACCCTGGGCTGCCGAAGCAGAGTGCTTGAACTTAACCACTCAGCCACAGGGCTGGCCCCTGAAACTTTTTTGAGGAAGATTAGCCCTGAGCTAACATTTGCCACGAATCCTCCTCTTTTTGCTGAGGAAGATTGGCCTGGAGCTAACATCCATACTCATCTTCCCCTACTTTATATGTGGGATGCCTGCCACAGCATGGCTTGATAATGTGTAAGTCTGTGCCTGGGATCTGAACTGGCGAACCCTGGGCTGCCAAAGCAGAGAGTGCAAACTTAACTGCTATGCCACCGGGCTGGCCCCAATTTGAAATTTTTTAATATCTTCCATGTATCTACTTAACATGGTCATTTTTTCCTCTAACTTCTTGAACATATAGGACACAATTATAAAAAATTGCTTTAATGTCCTTGTTTATACATTATACCATCTGTGTCATTTTTAACTAGTTTTGATTTACTGATTTTTCTCCTATTATGAGTTGAATTTTCCTGCTTCTTTACAGGCCTGGTAATTTTTTTACTAAAAGCCAAATATTGTGACTTTTACCTTCTGGGGCGCTGCATATATTTATATTCCTATAAGTATTCTTGAGCGCTCTTCTGGGATGGGGTTAAGTTACTTGGAACCATTTGATTCTCTTGAGTCTTGTTTTAAGCTTTGTTAGGTGGGACCAGAGCAGCATTCAATCTAGGATTAATATTCCCCACAAATGAGGCAAAACTCTCTAAGTACTCTGCCCAATGCCTTGTGAGTTATGAGGTTTCCTACTTCGGCTGGCGGGAACAGACACCATCCTGGTCCTGTGTGAGCTGCTGGGATTGTTCCCTCTAATCCTTTTGGGAAGTTTGTTTTCCCAGCGTTGGGTAGTTTCCTTGCATGCATGCTCAGAGGAAAGCTCCCAGCTGCATAGTTGAGGAGGATCTTTCGTAGATCCCTAGTTTTCCCTCTTTGTGCATCTCCCTCCTCTCCAGTACTCTCTCCTGCCAACTCATGTTGCCTTGGCCTCCTTCCACTCCCAGTTTCATCTCTTCAATTCAAGGAGACCACCAAGTTCTTACTGGGTTTCCCTTTCCTCTGGTGCATCATGGAAACTTTCTATAGGCGCTAACCTGGGGTAATTGTAAGGCTCACTGTCGTTAGTGCTTGATATCCCAGATCTTGAGATCTGTTGTTTTGTCTATTTAGTTTGGTTTTTCAGTTGTTTCAGGTGAAGAGTAAATCTGATTCTAGTTACTCCATTGTCTTAGTCTGCTTGGGCTGCTATAACAAAATACCTAAGGAAACAGACTGGGGGGCTTAAACAACAGAAATTTCTTTCTCTTAGTTCTAGAGGCTGGGAAGTCCAAGATCAAGGTCCTGGCAAGGTGGATTTCATTCTGAAGTCTCTTCTCTTGGCTTGTAGATGGCAGCTATATCTCTGTGTGCTCACATGACCTCTTCTTTGTTGCCTGCAGAGAGCTCTGGTCTCTTCTTCTTATAAGGACACTAATCCCTTCATAGGGGCTCCACCCTCATGACTAAATCTAACCTCCCATAGGTCCCACCACCTAATACCATCACATTCAGGGTTCGGGCTTTAATATATGAATTTGGCGGCTACATAAACATTCAGTCCATGACATCCATCTTGGACAAAAGCAGAAGTCTCCCCAAATTGTGTTTTGAGGAAGTTAAAATCTGTAAGATGTTAGTAGTTTGTGTGTATATGATTGATAAACTCTGGGTTAAGTAGTTGATCAGGTTTTTTTACTGCAAGAGTTCTTGGAGTCTCTAAGGGACTAATGTGCAGTGTAAATCTCCAAAAGGAAAATACAGTACTAAACATCTCCCAAATTTATTGATCATGAAACCCCCAAAAGTGGCAAAGACCTTTGATGGGTCCTACTATTCTGGGCTTGCCAGTTTTTGCACGACTATGTACAAGAACAGTTTCTTTTCTTCTTGGTAGTCAAAGTGTCTAATGTTAAATGTTTTATATGCATGATCTCCTTTAATCTTCAAAGTAACCAACCCTGTTTTGTACTGATAAGCATTTTATAGATGAAGAAATTAAGGCTTAGAAAAAGATTAGCTAATTTTACTAAGGTCACATAGCTAGCAAATGGTGGAGCTGGGATTCAAGTCTCCGTCTAGCACAGTATAAACAAAAATATGGGCTATTGAGAAAATATTTGTTTTCAACAGTGGTGACTATTCCCTCTGTCTCCAGCACAGGAGTTCCTAATGTGCATGGTTATCTACAAAGCACCAGTATAGGAACTCTCTCCCTCCCTTCCAACCATCTCACATGAAATAGGTGTCTGTTGGATCCTTAGGAGTAGAGAGAGTCTTGAGGGTAATACTGGGAGGCGTCCTACACAGTGTTTGAGTATTTATATTGGTAAGAGAAGTCTGGAAGGTCAAGAAAGCCGTCATTCCTGCTCTCTGGATGAGGTCACTGACTTTGTCCTAGGGCTGTAGCCCTAGGTTGGCCTTCTGTCCAGAGGAGTTCCTGTCCCTCCTACCATGCCCCCTTACAACACTTCTGTACTTAGCCACCAGCCTAGCACTAGCCAGACCTCTGACAGAGTTGGGGACCTCTCTCAGGATGGAGTCCTATCAGCCTGTCCATAGACCTAAATCTTTCTTTCCATACATGTATTCAGATCTTTCCATATTCTTTAGGCTCTCACACATGAAATGTTTAATCATTCAGCCACTTTTCTCCTATACTCAAGGAGGAAGCCCATCAACATAAAAAATAGGATGCCTTTCTTTGAGGGTAAGGCAGACACAGTCCTACGAAAGGTGACAGAGGAGAAGGGAAAAACCTGCCTACTTCTTCCTGTAGTCTTATCATTGACATTCCAGTCCTCTCATTCATTCATTTTCTCTTTCTCTCTCTCCCCCCTCCCTTCATGAATCAAATCCATCACTGTGCATGCTATGGATGCAAATTAGGTTCTCTATTGGAGATAATTTGTTGCTTTCTTTTCATAAAAACTTTGCAGTGATTTCATTTATAAAGGAAGGATACTTTTGTTTGAGTAATTGACATAATCTCTCCCTAAGCCATGAGAAAGCTGAAACAATAAACAGGCAGAAGCCAAAAGAGGAAGAGAGGAGAACCAAATTCACTGGGTGTGAAAACAAACAGCTAAGTTACCAAACTAGCGCAGTGCTAGAGCAGAGAAAACCACAACTCCTGCTGTTGAAGAAGCAGCTGACTATAATTAGACCATACGAACCTCAGGCTGCCTGAGGGAGCAGCTGCCCCATCACAGACAGAAACGGTCTGGACCACAGCAGAACTGACTGCTGAATCCCCTCTGACTGGATCAGCCCACCCACACATCCGTTTATCTCACCCTCTATCAGAATTCCCAGCTTCGCAGTCATCAATTACCTAATCTTTCTTCCCTTAATCTGACCTAATTCCCACCTCTCACTCCTATTCTCCTCCCTAGTAAACCATTCCCCATTGCCTCTTGGAATTGCCAATTCCTGTATTTTTCAGCCTCTTCACTGAAGGTTCTATTCAGCGCCTCGCTTAACTAAAAGCAGGTTATATCCTGGGGATATGGTTTCTCTGCAGCCCTCTCATAAGGATGATTTCCTTTCTCTTCTACCCAAAGTGCTTCAGCGCCAGCCTCACTCCTCAATGCCAGCTTTAGAGTGTTATTCCCCCTTTCTTCTTGCAACCCCCTTCTGCTCCTTTGAAGCTCACACCATCTGGTTATACCACTCTTCCTCCTCCATGTTAGTCACCTACTAGTAGCTTCTGGGTTCTTCCTCCTCATTTTCATGAGGATGATAATTAACTTGAAACTCAGTTTTCTTCTTTATCCCTACTCCTGTCATCCTTGTTAGTGACTTCAATGTGTATGCTGATGATTCATCCAACACCATGGACTCTGGGTTTCTTGACTTCCTCATATTTTCAATGATGTTTTCATCTACTTTACCTCAGCTATCCACTATGCCTTAGGTCTTGGCATCAACAAAAATGGCACCATCTCCAAAGTTCCAAATGCAAATATCTCATTCCGACTACAGATATTCTTCCAAAGTTACTTGCTGAAGTTTCCTTCCTTCTTTTTTTGCTGTGACCTTCAATCTATCCACCTCTCTTTGTCCACATCCATCACCAAACCCTTCTTACCCTTCATTTGTCTTCTTTTCTAGCTCATATTCCATGACTCATCATTATAGTTTATTCTTTATAGCGCTTAACTTCCTTGCCCTGTTGAATGAGGTTTGGAGGTCCAAAAAATAGCACCCTTCTTCCTGCCTGAGTTCTAAGTTCTTGAGAGAAAATTAAAACCTAGCAGATGAAAGCAAATGATGATATCATCTTTATTACTGATTAAGTTAATCCCAGGAAATGTGATTTAGTTTTGAAGCAAGGATGAGCTTTTCAAAACTGAGTCTCAAGCTTATGCACTGAACAACTGCAGCCACCCCCTCTCATCCTCCTCTCCCCCATACCATGGGGTCCAGACTCCAGAGCTCAGGGATAGAGGAGCAGTACAGAACATATGTTCACTGTGGGCTGCTGGATCCCAAGAGAAAGATGAGAGAAAGGGGTTGGCTTTACATGCCCACTCACCAATCCTAACCTCATCAATAGTGTAATTCACTCCTCTCCACAGGAGGAGGGAGTGAGGAGAATTACAGCAGTGAACTCTCTCTGCATGCAAAGAAACATTAGCACTCGGCAATATATTCCCCCCAATAGCTCTCTTCCTCCATTCCACTTGCCTTATAAAAGCCCAAGTTTCTGGAGTCTCTCCCCTGTCAACACCAGAGTGGCAGAAGGTAGTCTTCAAAATACTTTTGCACATTTTATCTTATTTGATCATGATAAAAGCCACATGACAGAAAGTAGACAGGTAGAATCACCTATTCTATAGGTGAGAGAATTGAAGCAACGTGAACTTGTTATTGTCACCTGTGATAGTTGATATGGTGAACCCAATTTATCTGAGAGGAGGTGAATTAGTTTCCTGTTGTTGCTGTAACAAATTACCGTACACGTAGTGGCTTAAAACCACACAAAATTGTTATCTTACGGTTCTGGAGGTCAGCAGGGCTTAGCTCCTTCTGGAGGCTCTAGGGGAAAATCCATCTCCTTGCCTTTTCCAGCTACTACAGACTGCCTGCATTCTTTGGCTCATGGCCCCTTCCTCCATTTTCAAAGCCAACAGCACAGCATCTTCAAATCCCTCTCTGACACTGACACTCCTGCCTGCCTCCCTCTTTCCCTTATAAGGACTCTTGTCATTACACTGGGTCCACTTGATAATCCAGGAGAAACTCCTCATCTCTAAATCCTTAATTTAATCACATAAGCACAGTGCCTTCTGTCATGTGAGGTAACATACTCACAGAGTTCAGGGATTGGGATATGAACATCTTCGGGGTACCATTATTCTTCCTACCACAGGAGGGATGGTACCATTCCTTCAAAAAAGAGGTGTTAGAATTCTATTTCCATAAGAAGTACTGTCTCTTACCACATTTGTTACTGAAAAAGTAAACATACGAATATATATAAACATTGAATGCCCAGGATAGTACCTTGCTCAGCGTAAGAATTTAATGTTTGCTGAATAAATATGTGCATACCACATATCTATGGATAAAGAATAGAAGTGATACAAAAACAATCACCTAATTAACATGACAAAGGCATTGATAATACCTGAAGCCAATTTCTTAAGTTAAAAGAATGATTTGAAGAAGTCATTTGGATGAACAGCAACATAAAACTTACCCAAAGTATCTTAACTGTGTATCAATATCTCTCCCCACCTCAGTCTGAATCTGTTTCCTTTCCTCCCACTGTTTTATCCCTAAATTGGCCAAACTATTAAATCGATATATATTTAAAATAGTGGTTGCACTTATTCAAGAAAGAAGTACACAATTTAAAATTAGGTGAGCTGAGCTGCACTTCTATGTTCGACTGTTCTGTTCCAGGTTCTAGTCAGTGAATAAAGGAAAAAAAAGAAATAAAAGGCATATAGATTTGGAAAAAAGTAAAATTGTCTTTATTTATAGATGACATATTATATATGTAGAAAATCCTAGGGAAGCTACAAAAAAGATACTAAAAGTAGTAAGTTTAGCAAGGTCTCAGGATACAAGATAAATATAAAAAAATCAATTGTATTCCTATATATTAACAAACCAATGGAAATTGAAATTAAAAGTACCATTTACAATAACATAAAAAAATAATTAGGAATAATTTTAACAAAATATGTGCAAGACCTGTACATGGAGAACTACAAAATATTGCTGAGTGAAATTAAAGAAGACTGAAATAAATGGAGAGAGATACCATGTTCATGGATTGGAAGACTCAATATTAAGATTCAACTGTCCCTATACTGATCTAGAGATTCAAAACTATCTCAATAAAAATCCCAGCAGCTTTTTTTTGGGGGGGTGGGCAGTACAAATGGACAATCTGATTTCTAAAAGTTATTCAGAAATGCAAAAAACTTAGAATAGCCAAAATAATTTTGATATAGTTAAAATTAGAGGACTTACACTACTCAAGACTTACTCTAAAGCTATAAAAATAAAGACAGTGTGGTACTGGAATAAGGACAGACATAAATCCAAGAAACAGAATAGAAAGTCCAGAAATAAGCCCACATCTATATGATCAATTGATTTTATAGAGAGGTACTGATGTAAAAGGGCAAACAATGCTGGAACAATTGTATATCCATATGCAAAAATGTGATCCTCAACCCTAAACTTGTACCATACACAAAAATTAACTTTAAAAAAAAAGGATCATAGGCCTGAATGTAAGAGCTAAAACAATTAAGTTTCTAGAAGAAAACATAGGGGAAAAAAATCTTTGTGACTTTGAGTTATGCAAAGATTTCTTAGCTAGGACACAAAAATACTAAGCATAAAATTAAAAAATGGATAAATTGGACTTCAACATAATTAAAACTTTTGCTCTTTAAAAGATAGTTAAGAAAGGGGCTGGCCCCGTGGCCGAGCGGTTAAGTTCGCGCGCTCCGCTGCAGGCGGCCCAGT